>NC_092333.1:246455000-246771500 GCF_046630445.1 Rutidosis leptorrhynchoides
TGAATAGATAAATAGATTATATTATATTGAACTATAAGTAACAAATTAATGTAATAATAATATAATATTAGCTTAAACACTTGGACATAAGAAAGATAAAAACCTTAATTGCTCTGAAAGTCTCGGGCGATTTTTGGCGACCTGCATCGTTTCTTGTCTTTTCAATAGCAATTCACGTTTGATCTTTTCCGTGGTTAATCCCCTTCGATTGGTTGGATGGGGAAGAACTCCGAGAAAAAAAGAAGAAGGAAATTCTGGCATCTTCGATTAGGGTTCTGTGCAATAGGAAGGTTGGTGGAGATAACAATGATGGCTCGTCAAAAACTGAGGCTAATCAAGGATCTCATTTAGGTAATGAAGAGGAAGCATCGTCAGATAAAGATGAACAAAATAGGTAGCGTACATTTAGGTAGTGATAAGGTGAATAAGATTTATGGTGATTCTATCGATCATGTTAGCGTACATAATAAATCATCTTATGATGATAATTCGATTAGGGATGCAAATGAAGAGAACATGGTGGGGGAGTTCCCGACACTAAATATTGTTTTTTCCTAAACATGTTTCAACTTCTGCATGATCTCATGCTCGTCAAGTGGTTGAACAACCAGAGGAAAATGAGGTGGTTAAAAACCTACGTATTTGCATCCGGCTGCAAGGTACAACTAAGGGTAAGGTCAAGTTTCGTTTCATAGATCAATCCACCATGCTTAATAATGACTATTATGTTGTACTTCAGTGGAATCTGTCCTAATTGCGAATGATAAGTATAAAAATACACTGTATGGGTATTTTTTTAGACAACGTGTGGCCTTTTCGGTGGTAAAGAATTATGTATCGAATGTGTAGTAAAAGTATGGGTCGGAAAAAGTAATGGTGAATGCAAATGACTTCTTCTTCTTCTTTAAATTCAACTTTGAAGCTAGAACAGTATATGTGTTACAAAACGGGCCCTGGATGATTACGATTATCCAATTTTTTCAATAAGTGGAACTCGGACGTCTCAATGACTAAAGAGGACCTTTCAAGGGTTCCGAAGTGGGTTAAACTATATGATCTTCCTTTAGCTTGGTTTAATGAGAAGGGGGGGGGGGGGGGGGGGGGGAGGGGGGGGGGGGGGGGTGGGGTTGAGTATTATTGCATCAAAATTGGAAAACCAATGATGCTTGATACTTACACTAGTACGATGTGTATGGAGGCATGGGTTCGACCCAAATTTATGCGTGCTCTAGTTGAGTGTTGGCTGCCGAATATTTAAAGGAATCCATAAGGTTTGCTACTCTATGTATGATGGTATAAATCGCACCATTGGCGTGGTGTAGTGACTCGAACTTTTTTATGATTATCCCATGATTATATATTAAATGAAAATTATATTTACATGATTAAATGTTTCCAACATGTTAAACAATCAAACTTGTTATGACTTGATTATTTGAAATAGGTTTCATGTAGACAATTGACCACCCAAATTGACCGGCGATTCACAAACGTTAAAACTTGTAAAAACCATATGGTGATATATATATATATATATATATATATATATATATATATATATATATATATATATATATATATAGTTAACATGATATTATGATAAGTAAGTATCTCATTAGGTATATTAACAATGAGTTATATACATAATAATGAGACTACTAAGTTAAGAAACTCGAAACGATATATATAACGATTATCGTTATAACAACGTCTTACTAAATACATATGTATCATATTAAGATATTGTTACACTATATTTAAAATGATAAAATTATAATTAAATATATTATTAAGTGTGTTAACAATGAACTACATATGTAAAACAAGACTACTAACTTAAGAATTTCGAAACGAGACATATTTGTTACGATTATCGTTGTAACGACATTTTAATGTATATATATCACATTAAGATATATTCATACATCATAATATAATGATAATGTAATAATTTAACATCTCATTAGATATAATAAACATTGGGTTAACAACATTAAATGAGATCGTTAACTTAAAGGTTTCAAAACAACACTTACATGTAATGACTAACGATGACTTAACGACTCCGTTAAAATGTATATACATGTAGTATATTAAGATGTATTAGTACACTTTGGAAAGACTTCAAGACATATATCAAAGTACTTCTACTTAACAAAAATGCTTACAATTACATTCTCATTCATTTTCATCAACAATTCTACTCGTATGCACCCGTATTCGTACTCGTACAATACACAGCTCCTAGATGTACATACTATTGGTATATATACTTCAATGATCAGCTCTTATCAGCCCTTAATGAGTCATCAAACATGTGGGAACCATTCTTTGTAATCTAGTATGAATTATTTAGCAAGATTACAAAAATATTAGTAATCTTTCATGACTTATTTACAAGAAAACAAACTTACACATCCTTTATATCTAATCCATATATCACGACCTAAAACACATACAAACACCTTCATTCTTCAATTTTCTTCATCTAATTAATATCTCTCAAGTTCTATCTTCAAGTTCTAAGTGTTCTTCATAAATTCTATAAGTTCTAGTTTCATAAAATCAAGAATACTTTCAAGTTTGCAAGTCTACTTCCAAGCTTTCTAATCCATTCCAATCAATCATCTAAGATCAAGAAACCTTTGTTATTTACAGTAGGTTATCTCTCTAATTCAAGTTAATACTCATATTCAAACTTTGATTCAATTTCTATAACTATAAACTATCTTAATTCGAGTAAAAATCTTACTTGAACTTGTTTTCGTGTCATGATTCTACTTCAAGAACTTTCAAGCCATCCAAGAATCCTTTGAAGCTATATCATTTCTTGTCACTTCCAGTAGGTTTACCTACTATATTCGAGGTAGTAATGATGTTCATAACATCATTCTATTCATATATATAAAACTATCTTATTCGAAGTTTATAACATGTAATCACTAGAACATAGTTTAGTTAATTCTAAACTTGTTCGAAAACAAAGTTAATCCTTCTAACTTGACTTTTAAAATCAACTAAACATATGTTCTATATCTATATGATATGCTAACTTAATGATTTAAAACCTGGAAACACGAAGAACACCGTAAAATCGGACATACGCCGTGATAGTAAAACCGGGGGCTGTTTTGGGTTAGATAATTAAAAACTATGATAAACTTTGATTTAAAAGTTGTTTTTCTGGGAAAATTATTTTTCTTTTGAATATGAAACTATATCCAAAAATCATGGTTAAACTCAAAGTGAAAATATGTTTTTCAAAATGGTCATCAAGACGTCGTTTTTTCGACTGAAATGACTACCTCTACAAAAATGACTTGTAACTTGTATTTTTGACTATAAACTTATACTTTTTCTGTTTAGTTTCATAAATTCAGATTATTATGAAACTATAGCAATTGGATTCACTCAAAACGGATTTAAAACGAAGAAGTTATGGGTAAAACAAAATTGAATATTTTTGCTTGTTGTAGCTACGTGAAATTTGTAACAAATCCATACTAATCATAACTTAACTAACTTATATTGTATTATACATGTCTTGATAGACCATAGACATGTATACAATGTATTGACATATCATATCGACGTCATCTATATATATTATTTGGAACAACCATAGACACTCTATATGCGGTAATTGTGACGCCCCGTACTAAGTCATCATGTACGGACCATCAACAACAGGATCATTACAAGGTTAAGTACTATATGCGTTTTCAAAACAGAGTTTACATTCATAAATAAAAGTGACGTCATAACATACGTCAATTGTTTTACAAATCAAAAGTATGCTTTGCTAAGTAGAAGCATTAAATAAGTGTACGTGACCATAATGGTCGTTACATAACATAAGTTCATAAGTAAAAAGTTTGAATGCAACATAAGTAGTCATGCGATAACAACTCTAGGCAGCGGGTTCTACAGCACGACTAGTAAGATAGCAGAAGCGACTTCAAACACCTGAGAAAATACATGCTTAAAAAGGTCAACACAAAGGTTGGTGAGCTATAGTTTAAGTATAACAGTAATGTAAGTAGGCCACGAGATTTCAGTGCTACAACGAGCGTTTCAAAAGTATGTAAAAGTATATGCTTAACCGTGGGCACCCGGTAACTAACTTAACGTTTAATGTACCCCCTTAAAGTGCACTTGGCAAGTGCGTATAACCTCGAAGTATTAAACACTCGTTAAATGCTAGCGCTACTAGCCCGAGTGGGGATGTCAAACCCTATGGATCCATATCTAAGATTCGCGTTCACGGTTCAAAAACCAATGATTAAACGTTACCGAGCTAAAGGGAATGTTTCTGCCGTTATATAACCCACACATATATAAAGTTTAAGTACTCGTGCCTAGTATGTAAAACATAAAATCCGCATGCATTCTCAGTTCCCAAAATAAGTTAAAGTAAAAAGGGAATGCTATAACTCACAATGATTAGTAGTAATGGTAAGGTAGTAGTCGGAATGTGGTGTGCAAGTAACGGTCCAAACGTCCTCAACCTAAGTCAAATAGCACTAAGTCAATAAGTCGTCTCAAAAGGTTTACAAGTACGTAATTAAGGTCGTAAGGGTCATCATCAATCATCATTAAACAAAAGGTAACAAGTAAGGCTCGTTTATGAAAGTCGTTTAAAACAAAGGCTGACTTCGGTCAGTCACCACGGCCTCTACCCTTACTGAATTAAGGTGAGACCAGTGGTCATGGCTCCGTCTATGAGTCCCTTAAGTGTGGTAAAATTTACAGAAGCAAACTCGTCTTGGTTTGACCGTGGCGACGGTCTAAGTGCGAGTAGGTCAGAAATTTCTGCATAACGTTAAAGGACATGGTAACGATCGGAGGGCCATAAATCCTAAACCGTAACTCGGATTAAGACGAGTCCTATATGAAAAGTTATCTACTCGAAAAGTTCTATCTAAAAATCAAGGTTAGAACAGCCCAGGTCTACTGGTCTGTTCCAGAAATAGCTGAACAGAAACTTTTGGACAGAAACAGTGGGTTTTAGGTGAGTTCCGGTGTCTTGGTGCTTGATGCTCATCATGGTTCTCATCCTTGATGCGTATAGCTTCAAGTGTACAACTCGTTGATGTGTTAACATCATTTTGACCAAGGTTTGTCCATCATAACTCAAGTGCAAGTGTTGTAAGTGTTTGATGAACCAAGGTTACATGTAAGTTTATGAACAAGTTCATGAACACTAAGAAAGATCACAACCAAGTGTTGGATCCATGATACTTGCACCAAAGTGTAAGCTCTTGTTGGTTTCATGTCCTTGTTCAAATGTGTAGTAAGCTACTAATAATAAGAAATAAAGAAAATGAATGATAAGCCTAAACCAACCATGAAGGTGGTATTCTAGTAACATACAACAAACAAGAACACAAGTAACAATTATAAAGATTATAACTTTAAATCTTTTGAAACAAAATATGTAGAACATAACTAGATAGATTATGTTCTTGGATGTTCTTGTTATAACAAGATAAAGATGAAGAATCAAAACTAGAAAGTTTGATCTTGTAACTTAGTAAATAAAGACAAGTAAGTAAGTAAATAACAACTAGTAAATGACAAGTAATCAAAGACAAGTAATCTTTAAACAACAAAGAACTACAAATGATGATGATTAAAGGGTATAAGGCCACGGTTTTGTAAAGAAAAGAAAGGGAGAAAAGAAGTCCAAATTGCTTACAAGTATGAAGAGAAAGAAGAGGAAGTTTGAGAGAAATTTGAGAGGTATCAAGTGTGTGTTTGAATGGAAGAAGTCTAGCAAGTGAGGTAATGAAAAATGAAAGCCAAAAATCACTCCTAAAGGCCATCAAACCGTTGGCTAGCTGAAAAGGGAGGGGGAGGACAAAGTTCTTTGGTTATTAGGGTGTTAAAGCTTCAAAAGTTGGTTAAAGAGTGGTTACACATGGGGATTATGGCATGACTAGATTCCAAATGTTCAAACCAACTAGTTACAAGTCCTAAGTAATACTTACACTTTGAAAGAGTGGGCTAAAGGTCCATTAATAAATGTAGGGTGGGCTTACACAAGTCCATTAACACTAAAAGGCCCAAGTTGTAAGCAAGTAACAAGTAAGTCCACTAAAAGTCCAACATAAGCCCAAGTAACTAACTAATAGCTTTAGTTAATTAAAATGATTAATAAAATTAATCATGAATGTAAATAATATCTTAAAATATTATTCGTGCAAGTTCCGGGTGTCACAAAGACGTTTCGGGCATTTAAAGTTCAAGTACGGGCAATTAAGGCAACATGTAAATGTAATAACATACATTCGTTTAATCAAGCGTATTAATAATAATAATTATTAATAAATAATGTTGGTAAAACCAGGGTCGTTACATTACCCACCTGTTAAAGAAAATTTCGTCCCGAAATTTTAAGCTGAAGTAGATGGAGGAGTCGGGAAAAGATGAGGATATTTCCGCATCATTTGATCCTCTCGTTCCCAAGTAAACTCAGGTCCTCGTTTGGCATTCCATCGTACTCGTACAATCGGAATCTTGTTGCGTTTCAAAGTTTTGATCTCACGATCCATAATCTCAACAGGTTCCTCCACAAAGTGGAGTTTGTCATCGATAGTAAGTTCTTCCAATGGTATGATGAGTTCGGGTGCAGCAAGACACTTCTTCAAGTTTGACACATGGAAGGTAGGATGAACTGAGCTCAATTGTGCTGGTAGATCCAAACGGTATGCAACTGGTCCAACACGTTCCAAGATCTCGAAAGGACCAATGTATCGTGGGTTCAACTTTCCACGTTTTCCAAAACGGATCACACCTTTCCAAGGTGCAACCTTCAACATTACACGATCACCAACATTAAATTCAAAGTCTTTCCGTTTAAGATCGGCATAGCTCTTTTGGCGATCACGGGCAGTCTTAAGTCTAGCTTGGATCTGAGCAATCTTCTCCGTGGTTTCGTGAACTACCTCGGGTCCGGTGATTTGCTTTTCGCCTACTTCGGCCCAACAAATAGGAGATCGGCACTTACGACCATACAGTGCTTCAAAAGGTGCAGCATTAATGCTTGAGTGATAACTGTTGTTGTACGAGAATTCGGCGAGTGGCAAATGCCTTTCCCAGGCCTTTCCAAAATCAATGACACATGCACGCAGCATGTCCTCCAAGGTCTGAATCGTTCGTTCACTTTGTCCGTCAGTCTGAGGATGATAAGCAGTACTCATGTCAAGACGAGTTCCCATGGCTTCTTGCAAAGAACGCCAAAATCTGGAAGCAAAACGGGGATCGCGATCGGAGATGATTGATAAAGGTACACCATGACGAGATACAACCTCTTTGATGTACAGTTGAGCAAGTCTTTCCATTGTATCAGTTTCCTTCATCGCTAGGAAGTGTGCAGATTTGGTGAGGCGGTCAACAATAACCCAAATAGTATCGCATCCGCCCACCGTCTTCGGCAGCTTAGTAATGAAATCCATTGTGATCCTTTCCCACTTCCATTGTGGGATTTCCGGCTGTTGAAGTAACCCAGAAGGTCTCTGATGCTCGGCTTTAACCTTCGAGCAAGTCAAACACTTACCAACATAAGTCGCAACGTCCTTCTTAAGATTCGGCCACCAATACTGTTCTTTAAGGTCGTGGTACATCTTACCTGCACCAGGGTGAATCGAATATCTCGATTTGTGTGCTTCATCAAGTATCAGGCTTCGTAGATCTCCATAGTAAGGTACCCAAATTCTTCCGGCATAACATCGGAGTCCAGACTCTCTAACCTCGAATCGAGAGACAAGTATGTTCAAATGCTCGTGAGATATGTTCTCCTCCTTGAGAGCCTCAACTTGGGCTACTCTGATCTGGTTGTTGAGGTTCGAATGGATGGTGATGTTCAGAGCCCTAACACGGAGAGGTGCCGTCCTCTCCTTTCGGCTTAAAGCGTCAGCTACAACATTGGCCTTGCCAGGGTGATAACGGAGTTCACAATCGTAGTCGTTGAGCGTCTCGATCCATCGACGCTGTCTCATATTCAATTGCTTCTGATCGAAGATGTGCTGGAGACTCTTGTGATCGGTGAAGATAGTGCTCTTAGTTCCATACAAATAATGTCTCCACAATTTGAGTGCAAAGACAACGGCTCCAAGTTCAAGATCATGTGTAGTGTAGTTCCGCTCGTGAATCTTCAATTGGCGGGAGGCATAGGCAATAACCTTTGATCGTTGCATCAGTACACAACCAAAACCACTCTTCGACGCATCGCAATAAACAACAAAGTCGTCACTGCCTTCAGGAAGTGATAGGATAGGTGCGGAGGTTAACTTCTTCTTCAAAGTTTGGAATGCTGATTCGTGTGTGGGTTCCCAAATGAACTTCTTGCCCTTGTGAGTCAGTGCGGTCAAAGGACGCGCAATCAGAGAAAATCCTTCGATAAACCTTCGATAATAACCGGCGAGACCTAGAAACTGGCGAATATGCGTTGGAGTAGTGGGGGTCTCCCACTTGCTGATGGCTTCAATCTTGGCGGGATCAACTTTGATACCCTGGTCGCTCACAATATGACCCAAAAACTGTACTTCCTTCAACCAAAATTCGCACTTGGAGAATTTGGCGTAAAGTTGCTCTTGTCTTAAGAGTTCAAGCACTAATCGGAGGTGTTGCTCATGTTCTTCTTCACTCTTAGAGTAGATGAGGATATCATCTATGAAGACGATAACAAACTTATCCAAGTAAGGCTTGCAGACACGATTCATGAGATCCATGAACACGGCAGGGGCATTTGTCAAACCGAATGGCATCACGAGGAACTCATAATGACCATAACGGGTCCTGAATGCAGTTTTCATCACGTCACTTTCCTTCACCCTCAGCTGGTGATATCCCGATCGCAAATCGATCTTTGAATAAACGCTCGATCCTTGTAGTTGATCAAAAAGATCATCAATTCGTGGAAGAGGATATCGATTCTTGATAGTCAATTTGTTGAGTTCACGGTAGTCGATACACATACGGAAGGATCCATCCTTCTTCTTTACAAATAACACAGGTGCGCCCCAAGGCGAAAAGCTTGGTTGGATAAACCCTCGATCTAATAGCTCTTGTAGTTGACTCTGTAATTCTTGCATCTCGGAAGGTGCGAGTCTATAAGGTGCGCGAGCTACAGGTGCAGCTCCTGGCACTAAGTCAATCTGAAACTCTACTGCCCTCGGTGGCGGTAATCCAGGCAGTTCTTCGGGAAAGACATCGGAAAACTCGTTCACAATACGCACATCGTTCACGTTCTTCACCTCAGTTTCTACCGCTTTCACATGTGCTAGGACAGCAAAGCGTCCCTTCTTCATAATCTTTTGCGCTTTCACGCAACTAATGAGGTTCAACTTCGAGGTACATCTCTCTCCATAGATAACCAGTGGTTCGCCATCTCCTTGTGGTATGCGAAGTGCTTTATCTCCACAGATAACATCGGCCTTTATCTTGCTCAACCAATCCATACCGACGATCGCGTCAAAACTTCCCAGTTTAATAGGTATCAAATCAATTTCGAAATCTGCACCAGCTATGTTGATAATAGCTCCACGACTAATATGGTCAACCTTTTCAAGTTTTCCATTGGCGACCTCGACAAGCATACTTTCCTTCAAAGGAACTAACGACCAATCTAACTTATCACAAAAATGTCTACACACATAGCTCCTATCGGCACCAGTATCAAATAGGACAGAAGCTAAAAGATTGTTGATCTTGAATATACCTGTCACCAAGTCGGGGTTGTCGCGAGCGTCCCTTGCATTAACATTGAAGGCTCTAGCACGCGGTGGTCCGCCATCCTTACGCTTGTTAGGACACTCGTTTCTGAAATGGCCCGTCTTTCCACATTCATAACACTTCTTAGGCCCATTGTTGTTGTGGTTTGGCTTCACGTTCAAAGTGGTAACCTTGCAATCCTTGCCAACATGTCCAGATCGTTGGCACTTCTCACAGATAACATTGCAATACCCAGTGTGGTGCTTGTAGCACCTATTGCATTGTGGTAAGGTTCCTTTGTAGTTCGGATTGGTGCGGTTGTTGTTGTTGGGGTTGGTGTTATTGTTGTGCATGTTGTTGTTTTGCCTGAACCCTTCATGTCGTTTTGCCGGGTTTTGATCATAGTTCCTACCCCTGTTGTTGTTGTGGTTGTTGTCCCATTTCCTCTTTTCACCACTAACAGTTTCAAACTTAGCCTTCTCCGGCTCGTCCAGGATGATTTGATTCAAGAGAGTATGCGCCATGCGTATTGCTTCGGGAACGCTTGGTGGCTTGGATGAGGTAACATTACCCTTGATGGACTTAGGAAGTCCCGAGAAGTATTTCTCCAAACGCTTAAATTCGGGGGTGACCATGGTTGGACACATAAGAGCCAATTCCAAAAACCTACGGTTGTAGTTGTTAAGGTCGTTCCCTACGGTCTTCAATTGCATAAATTCGATTTCCATCTTTTGAATCTCGGTTCTCGGACAGTATTCCTCGATCATAGCACATTTAAATTCTTCCCAAGGCGTAGCATACGCCTCATCAATTCCTTTCGCTTGGGCCATGGTATTCCACCATGTGAGCGCGCCATCAGACAGCGTGCAAGATGCAAATTTCGTTTTGTTAGCCTCAGAACAATTGCTAACCCTGAATACCGATTCCAACTTTTCGAACCATCTGGTGAGACCGACGGGTCCCTCAGTGCCACTGAAGTAGTGTGGCTTGCAGTTTTGGAATTCCTTGTAAGTACACCCATCTCGGACGACAGGTGGATTGACAGGCGGTGGTGGTGGAACTTGGGGTGGTCTTTCAGCTAGTGCAGCAGCGACTCGCTCGTTAATCATTTCCTCAATCTGTGCCGCGGTGGGGATAGATCTCCCGTTGACCATGATGTTCTATACAAACATTTTGACTCAAGTCAAAATCCATTATGCAAATAATAGTAATATAGTATATAACAACCAACATGAAAACAGCACAACACATGTTGATTAAGTAATGCAAACATATATAAGTACCACAAAATCATGATATGATAATGTAAATAGAACACTTGCGCACAAAGTAACAACACAAATTCCATTCATTAATGATAATAAGTTCATACATTACAATAAGTTCGTACATTACATAAGTGAAATATGAAATTACAAAAGAGATTACAATACAGAATCTAGTACAAAGTCCTACGGCGATGGTGGGTACAAGATGTCCAAAACATGAGCCAACTGCTCCTCGAGCTCAGTAACTCGAGTCTGGAGAATCTCAATCTCCCGCCTCATTTCCTCATTAGAGGAAGATGGTGGGGCAGGTGGTGCTGGCGGTGCAGGTGGAGCCGGTGGTGCTGAAGTGGATGGTCCGGCTCTGGGTGGAGACGGTAAGATCAGTGGGTCGGCGGGGTACGGCACCAGCCGTTTACGAGCAGTGATCCTACGACGCCGACCATAAGCGTCAGTGACAGTACGACCAGGAATTATGCCAGCGAAGCGATACCGCTTCTTCGGCGGGGTAGAAGGTGCCTGAATCGGTCGGTCAGCGGGATCCTCCTCATCACTGGAGTCGTCAGATGAGGTGTCGTCTGAAGAAGCATCGGTGGAAGAACCGTCGTCTGAATCATGCGGTGGTGGCGCGGGTGGCTCAACGTATCCGAAAGCGGCCAACATCTGTCGGTGTCGGCCTGGCGTAATCACGGCTAAGCGGCCGTCGGCAGTGCGTCGGCAAGGTGTGCGCCAGTGGTTACGGAAGGGACCTTCCCCGAACTCCGCGGGGATCTCCATGCCACCAATGCGAGCCAGTTGCCTCAGGGGTCTGGAAGAAGACGCCGGGATATGCACACTAGAGCTAGCTCCAGAACTAGAGGCGCCGGGGTCGCCAGTGGGTGTCGGGGCCGGAATGTCGGCAGCAGCAGCAGCAGCAACAGGTGCAGCAGTGGGAGGAACAACGGGGCCTGAGCCGCTCGGGATGTCAGTAGGTGGAACGTCCGACATCTGAACAAGGAAAAATAAATTTTCCATGTCAGTATGTCATAAAGCAAGCAAATAATAGGCCAACAGTTTAAATCATGTATAATAATAAGTAGCATGGCAATATTAGTAATCGTACGAAACTAGCATGCAATCGAAAGCAAGTAATAGCATGCAGTAGTGAAATCACGTAGTAGCATACGGCATATAGCAGTAACAGTAAGCAGCAGCATGCAGTAAGTTCAGCGGAAACAAGTAAACCAACAAGTTGTAGATTAGCCCTATTAGTGAGTCCTACTCGGGTCGGTCTTAGACTCACTAATGCATCCTAATTCCCTACAACCAATGCTCTGATACCAAATGTGACGCCCCGTACTAAGTCATCATGTACGGACCATCAACAACAGGATCATTACAAGGTTAAGTACTATATGCGTTTTCAAAACAGAGTTTACATTCATAAATAAAAGTGACGTCATAACATACGTCAATTGTTTTACAAATCAAAAGTATGCTTTGCTAAGTAGAAGCATTAAATAAGTGTACGTGACCATAATGGTCGTTACATAACATAAGTTCATAAGTAAAAAGTTTGAATGCAACATAAGTAGTCATGCGATAACAACTCTAGGCAGCGGGTTCTACAGCACGACTAGTAAGATAGCAGAAGCGACTTCAAACACCTGAGAAAATACATGCTTAAAAAGGTCAACACAAAGGTTGGTGAGCTATAGTTTAAGTATAACAGTAATGTAAGTAGGCCACGAGATTTCAGTGCTACAACGAGCGTTTCAAAAGTATGTAAAAGTATATGCTTAACCGTGGGCACCCGGTAACTAACTTAACGTTTAATGTACCCCCTTAAAGTGCACTTGGCAAGTGCGTATAACCTCGAAGTATTAAACACTCGTTAAATGCTAGCGCTACTAGCCCGAGTGGGGATGTCAAACCCTATGGATCCATATCTAAGATTCGCGTTCACGGTTCAAAAACCAATGATTAAACGTTACCGAGCTAAAGGGAATGTTTCTGCCGTTATATAACCCACACATATATAAAGTTTAAGTACTCGTGCCTAGTATGTAAAACATAAAATCCGCATGCATTCTCAGTTCCCAAAATAAGTTAAAGTAAAAAGGGAATGCTATAACTCACAATGATTAGTAGTAATGGTAAGGTAGTAGTCGGAATGTGGTGTGCAAGTAACGGTCCAAACGTCCTCAACCTAAGTCAAATAGCACTAAGTCAATAAGTCGTCTCAAAAGGTTTACAAGTACGTAATTAAGGTCGTAAGGGTCATCATCAATCATCATTAAACAAAAGGTAACAAGTAAGGCTCGTTTATGAAAGTCGTTTAAAACAAAGGCTGACTTCGGTCAGTCACCACGGCCTCTACCCTTACTGAATTAAGGTGAGACCAGTGGTCATGGCTCCGTCTATGAGTCCCTTAAGTGTGGTAAAATTTACAGAAGCAAACTCGTCTTGGTTTGACCGTGGCGACGGTCTAAGTGCGAGTAGGTCAGAAATTTCTGCATAACGTTAAAGGACATGGTAACGATCGGAGGGCCATAAATCCTAAACCGTAACTCGGATTAAGACGAGTCCTATATGAAAAGTTATCTACTCGAAAAGTTCTATCTAAAAATCAAGGTTAGAACAGCCCAGGTCTACTGGTCTGTTCCAGAAATAGCTGAACAGAAACTTTTGGACAGAAACAGTGGGTTTTAGGTGAGTTCCGGTGTCTTGGTGCTTGATGCTCATCATGGTTCTCATCCTTGATGCGTATAGCTTCAAGTGTACAACTCGTTGATGTGTTAACATCATTTTGACCAAGGTTTGTCCATCATAACTCAAGTGCAAGTGTTGTAAGTGTTTGATGAACCAAGGTTACATGTAAGTTTATGAACAAGTTCATGAACACTAAGAAAGATCACAACCAAGTGTTGGATCCATGATACTTGCACCAAAGTGTAAGCTCTTGTTGGTTTCATGTCCTTGTTCAAATGTGTAGTAAGCTACTAATAATAAGAAATAAAGAAAATGAATGATAAGCCTAAACCAACCATGAAGGTGGTATTCTAGTAACATACAACAAACAAGAACACAAGTAACAATTATAAAGATTATAACTTTAAATCTTTTGAAACAAAATATGTAGAACATAACTAGATAGATTATGTTCTTGGATGTTCTTGTTATAACAAGATAAAGATGAAGAATCAAAACTAGAAAGTTTGATCTTGTAACTTAGTAAATAAAGACAAGTAAGTAAGTAAATAACAACTAGTAAATGACAAGTAATCAAAGACAAGTAATCTTTAAACAACAAAGAACTACAAATGATGATGATTAAAGGGTATAAGGCCACGGTTTTGTAAAGAAAAGAAAGGGAGAAAAGAAGTCCAAATTGCTTACAAGTATGAAGAGAAAGAAGAGGAAGTTTGAGAGAAATTTGAGAGGTATCAAGTGTGTGTTTGAATGGAAGAAGTCTAGCAAGTGAGGTAATGAAAAATGAAAGCCAAAAATCACTCCTAAAGGCCATCAAACCGTTGGCTAGCTGAAAAGGGAGGGGGAGGACAAAGTTCTTTGGTTATTAGGGTGTTAAAGCTTCAAAAGTTGGTTAAAGAGTGGTTACACATGGGGATTATGGCATGACTAGATTCCAAATGTTCAAACCAACTAGTTACAAGTCCTAAGTAATACTTACACTTTGAAAGAGTGGGCTAAAGGTCCATTAATAAATGTAGGGTGGGCTTACACAAGTCCATTAACACTAAAAGGCCCAAGTTGTAAGCAAGTAACAAGTAAGTCCACTAAAAGTCCAACATAAGCCCAAGTAACTAACTAATAGCTTTAGTTAATTAAAATGATTAATAAAATTAATCATGAATGTAAATAATATCTTAAAATATTATTCGTGCAAGTTCCGGGTGTCACAAAGACGTTTCGGGCATTTAAAGTTCAAGTACGGGCAATTAAGGCAACATGTAAATGTAATAACATACATTCGTTTAATCAAGCGTATTAATAATAATAATTATTAATAAATAATGTTGGTAAAACCAGGGTCGTTACAGTAATGATCGAGTTAGCTATAAAGGGTTGAGGTTGATTCCAAAATAATATATATACTTTGAGTTGTGATCGAGTCTGAGACTTGTATACATTGGGTCGTGGATTGATTCTACATAATTGATATGATTTATTTCTGTACTACTAACTGTGGACAACTAACTGTGGACTACGAACGTTGGACTGTTAACTTAATAAAACTTAAATCGTTAAAACATAATAAAACATATTGTGAATTTATTTCAATCATACTTTGATATATATGTATATATTTGTTATAGGTTCGTGAATTGACCCGTGGCCAAGTCTTATTTTCGACGAAGGAAAAATCTGTGAAAGTGAGTTATAGTCCCACTTTTAAAATCTAATATTTTTGGGATGAGAATACATGCAGTTTTATAAATGTTTGACAAAATAGACACAAGTACTTGAAACTATATTCTATGATTGAATCATTATACCAGATATCACCCTTTCAGCTTGGTAGCCTAAGAATTTGGGAACAGACCCCCAAATTGACGCGAATCCTGAAGATAGATCTATGGGCCTAGCGATCCCCATCCATGTTATGGATGCTTTAGTACTTCAATTTTATATACATATGAGTGTACCTGTATATTGCGGATATTCTAGATGCATTTGTTAATGTCGGTTAGCAGGTGTTCATCATATGAATAATTTTTATGCAGATTGCATGTTGTTTATGAGAAATGGAAATATGAAATCTTGTGGTCTATTATTACGATTTGATAAATATATAGGTTAAACCTATAACTCACCAACATTTTTGTTGACGTTTTAAGCATGTTTATTCTCAGGTGATTATTAAGAGCTTCCGTTGTTGCATGCTAAATAAAGACAAGATTGGAGTCAGCATGCTTGTATAATATTGTTTTAAAACTGCATTCGAAGACTTAAGTTGATGTGTAATATTATTGTAAACCATTATGTAATGGTCGTGTGAAAACGCTATATTTTAGATTATCATTATTTGATAATCGTCGTAATGTTTTTAAACCTTTATCAATAAAATAAAGGTTATGGTTTGTTTTAAAAATCGAATGCAGTCTTTGTAAAATGTCTCATATAGAGGTCAAAACCTCGCAACGAACTCAATTAATATGAAACGTTTATAATCAATATGAAAGGGACATTTCACGTGGTGTGTGTTGTGTATGATTGGAAGCCATGTGGTAATAAATGTCCTAAATAGATAGTTACTAAAGGCGTTGACATGGTGATTGAAGATGAATTCCAAAGGTAAATAGGCGTAAGAATAAAACAGAAGGTGGAGGGAAAAAATAAATGGGGTATTGGTATTGCAACTGGAAAGGGGAAACCCAAAATTATTTATACACCAAAACAAGATTTCCCCAATAATGTGCAACAACAACTGAAGAAGAAGGAACCAATTCAAGTTCCGGTTGCCACTTCTAATGGCCTATGTGTCACTGAAAGTATAAGACCCTAAAATTTATGCATCAGAAAGTGTTCTCAAAAGTGTCAGGAAAAGTCTACTTATACTTATGCATTTTCAGAATTTATAGCAAAATCAGATACCTGCTCTCAAAGTACTGCATAAGCCGCCCGCGGAGAAAAGGGGCGCGTCGCCCCTCAGATTTGGAGCTGAAAGGTAATTCTTTGGAAAATTACTGACATGGTTTCTTGCTTTAGGCTGCAACACAGAGAAAAGGGGCGCACTGCGCCTTAGAACTAGAGCTGAAAGGTGATTCTTTAGAAAATGACTAACATGGTTTCGTGCTTTAGGTCGCGTCGCGCCTTAACACGTGGTCTGACGCTGATGTGTTTTTAAAACAAATGAGTAAGGGCTTTTTGGTCTTTTCACATGTGGGCCAGTTTGAGGGTCATAAGAGGCAGGTTTGGCCTCATCCAAACCTTATCATCTCATTTCACTCTCTCATCTTCAACTTCTTGTTAGTGAGAGAAAGCTTTTAGAGAGAGAAAGCTTAAGAACATGAAGTTGGGGCTTGAATCAATTCAAGGTTCAAGAATTAAAGTTGTTCCTCTTGCTCTTAGCTACGTTTGGGTAGTGGTGGTAAGTCTTAACTCTGATTTTATTTACTTTGATTTTGATTTAAGGTTAGGATTTGAGTTAGTGTTGGGTTATAAACCCCATTTCCCATGAAATTAAGGGTTTTGTTGTGTGTATTGTGTAAGTAAACCCGATTATTGTGGGTTTATGTTTTGATGATGAATTTGGAAGTATTTGTCATGGATTTGGGTGTTAGTCACTAGTTTGTAAGTGTATTGGTGATTTTGATGTTCTTAAGAACAAGTTTGCTAGTCAAAATGGGTGTTGACTTTGATTTAGTGTCAAACTAAGATTTGAGTCAAGTTTTGGTGAATCAAGTATGTAAATGCTTGGTTTAGATGTTAATTAGTGTTTTGGAAATATAATCACTAGCCTTTAGTGATTATGGGCATTTTTGGTGACTTGTGTCAAAATGAGTAAATTGAATTGGGTCAGATTTGATGATGACACTAGTCTTGGTCAAATGGATATTTAAACAATTGTGTTAAGCATTAAATGATGTTTTTGGATGTAATTACTTGTGAGAAGTAATTTTGGATTAAAATGATACTTTAACATAAGTCAAACGTGGTCAAACGCAATATGGGTCAATATTGCACGTGTTGTGGTTTTGGTGTAAATGATAGTTTGGAATGATCACTACCTAAGTAGTAATCTAGTGTCGGGACCTAGGTTAGCCTAATTGGTGTCAAGTATAATTTGGGTTAAATTGTACTTTGTAGAGTGGGTTTGAATTACCACCCGAAGTGGTAATTGATTTGTGTCCATTAGGTGTTAAATGGGCGGGTTTTGGCAAGCAAGGTGATCCCTCTGCTAAGGGATGATTGTATCGGATTCTCTTTTAGAGAATGTATGTTTATGTGTATATCGTGTCTATGTGTGATATAGGTGGTTGCTTGCTCGGATATGACGACGGAGATCATGTTATACATGACTTATGCGAGCATTCTAAGGTGAGTGGAATAATTATACATGTATGTATATGATGTATTTACTTGTGTGGCATGAAATGTGGGTTAGTCGAAGTGTTAAGACACCACATTTTACGTGATGAGTGGGTTAGTCAAAGTGTTGAGACACCACTCCGGGAAGTATGATGGGCGGGCTAGGCGAAGTGTTAAGATAGCACCCGGGGGGTTAGTGATATGAGGTGTTAAGTACACCAACGGATGTTGTGAACACCGATGGTCTTTCGCTAGCACCATTCCCTTGTACTATTGGTTAACCATGGTTGTGTGAATTTGTATTGGCATATTAAATTGTGAACTATATGTTATTGGTTATGCTAGCTTATTGTGAATTGCGGATATTTAGTTTATGCATTATGATTGCATGGTTGTTGAATTGTTAGCTCGTATGCGGTATTTGTGCAAGTGTTTACTTGGGAACGAGGACCCTAGTTTACTTGGAAATGAGAGGATCAGATGATGCAAAAGTATCCTCACCTCTTTACAACTCTACCGTCTACCTCAGCTTAAAATTTCAGGACGAAATTTTCATTAACAGGTGGGTAATGTAAAGACCCGACTTTTTCGACTTACTTTTGTGCTTTTTACTTTCTGCGAAACTGCGTATTTGTGGGTACTATGTTGGTTTATATTCTGAGATCTTATTTCATGATTAATTACTTTCGTTAATACCATACAACGTGCCATTAAGTACTTAGTTACTTAACTTGATCCTCGAATGCTTTTACGACCGTTAGTGTCACTTGACGTTTAGAACGAGCTATGTGTTTTGGTACACATTTAACTTTTGTCATAATTGGAATATTAAGACTACGTAATACTAATTGTTGTTTCCTAATAACAATTACTTGGGTTTTTGGTTGCTTAATTACGCTTAGTAATTTACTTGTGCTCACTAGCTAGTCTTGTTAGACTTTCTACCTTGTTGGACTTTAGCCCACCCTACTCTAGCTAATGGACTATTTAATTAGCCCAATTTTAATAAGTTTATGACCCATATAAATGTAAGACAAAAACCGATTTATTAGAGGGAACATATTAGCATTTTTGTTAACCTTAATCACAAATGTTGCATGGGATCCTAACATAAGTACCACCTTTAGACCACCACTAACTAAAAAGCAAAAAAGATGTCCCCCTTGTCCCCTTGAAAGCCCACGGCTAAACACCTCCCATTACACTATAAATACCAAACAAATCCCACCCATTTCACACTTAATCTCATTCACATTTTACACACACTTACTCTCTAATTCTCTCTCTAGTCTTTCTCACTCTAAAATGTGTAAGTTTTAAATTTTCTTCTTATTCTTTTCTTCTTCATAAAATCGACATCATCATCATCATACAAGGATCAAGCTTTTTAGCTTCTTGATCTTGTTATATCTTGAAGATTCAAACTTAGATTTGAATCCTTCAAGAACATGAAAGATTCAAGCTTTCTAGCTTTGAATATTCATTACTTTGTTGGATCTAAGTTTTCTAGCTTATGATCCCTTTATTTTGTTAAAAAGATCAAAACTTGTGTTTATGATCTTCATGTAACTTGAAGATCTAGTCTTTTGCTTTAAGGATCTTCAAGAACATTAAAGATCCAAGCTATCTAGCTTAGGGTTTCATTATTTTATTAAAGATCTTAGCTTTTTAGCTTATGGTCTCATTACTTTTACTAGATCTTAGCTTTCTAGCTTATGGTCTCATTAATCTTGTAAAGATCCAAGCTTTCTAGCTTAGGGTTTTCTTAATACTTGAGATCTAAGTTATCATTGTAGATCTCACTTACTTGGAACCTTTTTGTGATTGTTGTGATGATAAAGATCAAGTCTTCATCATCTCATATGATGAAGATGCATAAACTTGTGTAAAAAGGACAAAGGTTGAAGCTTTATAGTGTTTATGCAATAAAGAGGCAACCTTGATGTTCAAAACTTGTAAAATGTTAGCTTTTACTCTTAGTTGTGTATTGATGGTTGAAACTTGGTCAAAGTTATGCTAAAACATCAAAGAGTTGTACACTTGAAGCTTACACGCATCAAGGATGAGAACCGTGATGAGCATCAAGCACCAAGAAACCCACCGGAGCACTTGTTTGCTGTTTTTCGGGGTCTGATCGGACTCCTAGGACTTCTGGAAAATTAATTTTCAGATAGTTCGTTTCTAGTAGATGACTTTACGTTTAGGACTCGCCTAAATCCGATATACGGTTTAGGATTTATAGCCTTCCGAAAGTCACTACGCCGTTATAACGACGTGCTGAAAATTCTGACCTACTCTCGCTTGAACCATCGCCACGGTCAAACGACATCGAGTTAGGATCTGAAAATTGGAAAAGTTAGAGGACTCACATACGGAGCCTTGGCCACTGACCACGCACTTTTCATTTTGTATAGAGTTCGTAGCAGCTGTCCGAAGTCAGCCTTTTGTTTCGATCTCTATTCTTGTTGAAAACTTACTTTATCTTTTATGTATGATGATAATGATGATGATGATACTTAAGACTTAATTTAATCACTTTTAAAATTTTGGGGACAATATATTGACTTAGTGACCTTTGACTTAGGTTGACGACCTTTCGGACCAACTTACTACCTGCATACTTTTCATATCGACTTTATCGCACATTCACTGTGAGTTATAGCTTCCCTTTTTACTTTAACTATTTTTGGGACTGAGAATACATGCACTTTTTATGTTTTACATACTAGACACGAGTACTTAAACTTTATATATGTGTGGGTGATATAACGGCACAAAGATTCCCCTTAGCACGATAATGTTTAATCATTGGTTTTTGAACCGGTGAACGCGAATATTAGATATGGATCCATAGGGTTTGACATCCCCACTCGAGCTAGTCGCGCTAGCATTTAACGGGTGTTTGATAATTCGAGGACATACGCACTCGCCAAGTGTACTTTTAGGGGGTATTATTATTACGTTAAGTTAGTTACCGGGTGCCCACGGATAAGCATATACTTTTCATACTGTTTTCAATATGAAATTTCGTGGTCTACATTACATTACTGAATACAAACTATAGCTCACCAACATTCGTGTTGACTTTTAAGCATGTATTTCTCAGGTGCTTAGGCGTTGTTGCTTTCGCTGTTAGACTTGCTGTCTTGGTGTTATAGACTTGCTGTTACAGACTCGTTGTGTTAGACTTCCGCTGCATTACTTAGAGATGTCTCAATCATAGAACTTTTATTTTGCATTCGCAACTTATGTTATTTTGAATAATGACTTTGTAACAACCTTTGTGTCACGTTATCTTTTGTAAAACGTTATCTTTTCATGAATACAAAACTTGTTTTGAAACAGCATGTAGTATTATACCATGTAATGGACCTGTTGTTGACGATTCGTACATGATGGTTTTGTACGGGGTGTCACATTTGGTATCAGAACATCGGTTGTAGGGAATTAGGTTGCATTAGTGAGTCTTGACCGAGCTGAGTAGGATTCGCTAATAGGACTAATCTACAACTTGCTCGTTTACTTGTTACTGCTTACTACTACTGCATGCTACTGCTTACCTTTGCTGCTATGTGAACTTGCTGTATGTTGCTACTTTCTCGCTACTGCATGATACTATCTGTCTTTGATTGCATGTTACTTTTGTTTAATACTGTTACTATTGCCACGCTATGTACTGCTAGGATGCTGTAGTGCCTGATTACGTGCTTGCTATATGTCTTACTGACATGGAAAAAGTTATTTTTCCTTGTTCAGATGTCAGACATGCTGCCCATGACCTTTGACTTTGAGAGCGACTCAGATACGTCTGCTACCTCGCCTACTATTGTTGCTGACTCACCACTATCCTCCGGCGACTCTGGCGATTCGTCTTCTGGAGATAGTAGACATGCGCTTGACCTCATGGACATCTCAGACGGAGACGAGGATCCAGAGGAGATTCCAGCACCACCCAACCCTAGACTTCCGGGGCCACAGCACCATTCTGGTGGTACTGTGATCCCTGGGGGAAACGGAGACGGTCCCTTCCGTAAGGAGCATGGACATTGGACTAGACGCACCGCTGACGGACGTGTCGTACCAATTACACCTGGCAGATATCGACTTATGACCATCGGCCAGACGCTTTCTCCCGCCCGTGAAGTACCCGCACTACCTTCAGACAATTCAGACAGATCATCATACGATGACACCAGCGAGGAGGACCCCGAGGAGGAGCCCGTGCAGCCACCCTCTACCCCGCCGAAGAAGCGGTACCGCTTCGATGGTACTGTTATTCTAGGGGTTAATGGAGGAAAGCCGTTCGTGAACGCACATGGACAGTTGGTTAGGGTCACCGCCAGTAAGAGGGTTGTACCGTATCCTGCCGATCCATTTGTGTGTAAGGTCGCCTGCTCAGTGCCGTCTACTTCTAGTACTACATCCGCACCACATGGACCATCTGCACCACCGGCACCATTTGCCCCACCTGCCCCACCAGCATCTCTTACCGTCAAGAAACTGACGAGAGAAGTGGATGCCCTCCGTGCTCGGGTAACTGAGCTCGAGGTCCAGATGACCCACCTGATGGACATCATTTACCCATCCTCGCCCTAAGACTGTTGTATTAGATATCTTTATGTAATCTGTTTGTAGTTTCCTGTTTTTTATATATGTATTGTACGAACCTTATGCTATTGTATGCAATTTTCTTATTATGAATGGAACTGATGTTATTGATTTATTGTACTGCATTTTATTACATGTTGGCTTTTGTGCTACATGCTGCTTGTTTGCCATGCTTAGTTATCGTGTACTGTGTTGTTTCCATGTTGTTTACCGTATGCCATGACGATGTGGTTAATGGATTTTGACTTAAGTCGAAATTTTTGTTTGGAAGATCGATAGCTAACGGAAGAGGTCCAAGGGAAATGGCCACAGTAGCACAGCTCGAGGAGATGATAGCCGCTCGAGTAGCCGCAGCTATGGCGAATGCCAACCCCCAAGCTCCACCGGCTAACCAGAACATCCAGAATGGGTGCACTTTCAAGGAATTTCAGAGTTGTAAGCCCCACAATTTTAGTGGAACAGAAGGGCCAGTTGGGCTGACGAGATGGTTTGAGAAGTTGGAATCTGTGTTCCGTGTGAGTAACTGCTCTGAAGGGAATAAGACTAAGTTCGCATCCTGTACTTTGTCGGATGGCGCTTTGACTTGGTGGAATACACTTGTCCAGGCGCAAATAATTGACGAAGCTTATGCTACACCATAGGAGGAGTTTAAGAGGGCTATGATCGAGGAGTACTGCCCCAGAACCGAAATTCAGAAAATGGAAGCGGAAATTTGGGAACTGAAAGTTGTAGGAACTGACCTTGATGGCTATAATCAAAGGTACTTGGAGTTAGCTTTGATGTGCCCCACAATGGTTACTCCGAAGTACAAACAGATGGAGAGGTATCTGTGGGGACTCCCCAAGGACATTCTGGGAAATGTCACTTCTTCGAAACCAGCGAATGTACCGGAAGCTATGCGCATGGAGCACACCCTGATGAATCAAATTACCCGCCAAGAGCCAGAGAAGGAAAAATCAGAATCTGGAGCTAGTAATGGGAAACATAAGTGGGATGGAAACAAGGGAAAAGGTTTTGACCAGAACCCAGCTAAGAGGTTTGAGAATTTTAAGGAAAACAACGACTGGAGGAACCCGAACCCTCGCTCTAACCCTAACTACAAAGGTACCCTTACTCAGTGCAAGAGATGCTACAAGTATCACAATGGATACTGTAATGTTGTGTGTGAGAAGTGTAAAAGGACTGGACACATCGGTAGAGATTGTAAGATCACCGCCCCATCTGTGAGGACAAACCCAAATGGACCAAGGAAGTGTTTTGAGTGCGGTCAGCAGGGTTCAAGAATGAATGTCCTGACAAGAAGAAGGATGGTGGGCCAGCACGTGGAAGAGTCTTCAACATGAATGCCAGAGATGCCCGCGAGGATCCTGACTTGGTTACAGGTACATTCACTATCAATAAACTATTAGCTTCTGTCATATTTGATACCGGTGCCGATAGGATTTATGTATGTAGACACTTTTTCTTTAAGATAGATTGGTCGTTAGTGCCTTCAGATGAGAGTATACTTGTTGAGGTAGCCAATGGAAAGCTTAAGAAAGTTGACCAAATTGGCCGATGAGGTATTATAAACTTAGCTGGTGTGGATTTCGAGATTGATTTGATACCCATTAAGTTGGGGAGTTTTGACGTGATAGTCGGTATGGACTGGTTGTCCAAAGTGAGAGCAGAAGTTATTTGTGGAGAGAAGATTCTCCGTATACCTCGTGAGACTGGTGAGCCGTTAATTGTTTACGGAGAGAGATGTAGCCCGAAGCTGAACCTTATTAGTTTCATGAAGGCACAAAAGGTTATGAAAAACGGGCATTTTGATGTTTTAGCACATGTAAAGAAACTTGAAACTGAGGAGAAAAGCGTGGATGATGTACGAATTGTGAGCGAATTTCCCGACTTCTTTCCAGAAGAATTGCCGAGATTACCGTCGCTGAGATTAGTGGAGTTCCAGATCGATCTAGTGCCAGGAGCTGCACCTGTAGCTCGCGCACCTTATCGACTTGCACCTTCCGAACTGCAAGAGTTGCAGAGTCAACTTCAGGAACTACTAGACCGTGGATTTATCCGACCGAGTTCATCGCCTTGGGGCGTACCTGTTTTGTTCGTGAAGAAGAAGGACGGATCTTTCCGCATGTGTATCGATTATCGTGAACTGAACAAGTTGACGATCAAGAATCGGTATCCCTGATAATGCTAAAAACGAACATATATTTCATAGCATTATTCCTCAAGAAAGACAAGCTTTTAGTTGCAATTGTTCTATTTACAAGTGATATTCGTTTAAATAATAAAAGGTGAAGACAAAAGACTGATTCGACGAATTGAAGATGCAAACAACCAAAAAGCTCAAAAGTACAAAATACAATCAAAATGGTTCCAATTATTGATGAGAAACGTCTCAAAAATTACAAGAGTACAAGATTCGAAACACAAAATACAAGATATTAAATTGTACGCAAGGACGTTCGAAAATCCGGAACCGGGACCAGAGTCAACTCTCAACGCTCGACGCAACGGACTAAAAATTACAAATTAACTATGCACATAAATAAAATATAATATTTAAATAATTCTTATAATTATTTATATATTATATAATTATTTATAAACCATCGGCAGAAAAAACAAAGGCATGTGAGCCTCTCCAGCTGGCCATGCGATCGCATGGCCTTGAAGGGCAAAGCTCATGCGATCGCATGAGCCTCTTTTTCAGCCCACATGCCTATAAAAATCGAGCTTTCGTGCACCATAAAACACATCTTTTTCTCATTCATCATACGTAAAGTATATATATATATATATATATATATATATATATATATATATATATATATATATATATATATATATATATATATATATATATATATATATATTATATTTTAATTTTAATTTTAATTTTAATTCTAATAATAAGGGTATGTTAGCGAATGTTGTAAGGGTGTAAGTTGAAATTCTGTCCGTGTAACGCTACGCTATTTTTAATCATTGTAAGTTATGTTCAACCTTTTTACATTAATGTCTCGTAGCTAAGTTATTATTATGCTTATTTAAAATGAAGTAATCGTGATGTTGGGCTAAATACTAAAATTGGGTAATTGGGCTTTGTACCATAATTGGGGTTTGGAAAAAAGAACGACACTTGTAGAAATTAGACTATAGGCTATTAATGGGCTTTATATTTGTTTAACTAAATGATAGTTTGTTAATTTTAATATAAAGATTTACAATTGGACATACATATAAATAACCATATACACTCGATCGGACACGATGGGCGGGGTATTTATATGTACGAATAATCGTTCATTTAACCGGACACGAGAATGGATTAATAGTCTATGGAATTATTAAAACAGGGGTGAAATTATGTACAAGGACACTTGGCATAATTGATAACAAAGTAATAAAACCTTGGGTTACACGCAGTCGATATCCTGGTGTAATTATTAAACAAAGTATTAAAACCTTGTTACAGTTTAAGTCCCCAATTAGTTGGAATATTTGACTTCGGATATAAGGATAATTTGGCGAGGACACTCGCACTTTATATTTATGACTGATGGACTGTTATGGACAAAAACCAGACGGACATATTAAATAATCCAGGACAAAGAACAATTAACCCATAGGAATAAATTAAAATCAACACGTCAAACATCATGATTACGGAAGTTTAAATAAGCATAATTCTTTTATTTCATATTTAATTCCTTTATTTTCATATTTAATTGCACTTTTAATTATCGCACTTTTATTTATTGTCATTATATTTAATTGCACTTTTAATTATCGTACTCTTTAATTATCGCAAGTTTATTTTATCGCACTTTTATTTATCGCAATTTCATTATCGTTATTTACTTTACGCTTTAAATTAAGTCTTTTATTTATTTAATATTTTACATTAGGTTTTAATTGCGACTAAAGTTTTAAAATCGACAAATCGGTCATTAAACGGTAAAAACCCCCCTTTATAATAATAATATTACTTATATATATATATTTGTATTTTTATAAATTTAAACTAATATAGCGTTAAGCTTTGTTTAAAGATTTTCCCTGTGGAACGAACCGGACTTACTAAAAAATACACTACTGTATGATTAGGTACACTGCCTATAAGTGTTGTAGCAAGGTTTAAGTATATCCATTCTATAAATTAATAAATATCTTGTGTAAAATTGTATCGTATTTAATAGTATTTCATTGTAAAAATAAAGCTATTTCATATACACCTCGCATAACATCAAGTATTTTTGGCGCCGCTGCCGGGGAACAATTTCTGCTCAAACGCCGGAAGCGCAACGCTATATATATAAAAAAAAGATTTTTTTTTACTTTTATAAAAATACGTTTTTGTAAAAATACGTTTTAAATATTCAAAAATATAAAAAGAGAAAAACAAAATATATAAATATTTTTAAGAATTTGTTAAATATATAAGTTCTATAAAATTTCTTTATCTTTATTTTGTAAAAATATAAGTTTTATTTAATTTAGATAAATATATTATATAAATATATAAAACAGAAAAATAAACACAGCAAAACAGAAAAAAAAAATTAAAAACTCTCGAGGCCCGTACTGTAGCAGCCCGTAGCCTGGCCCAAAATCCAATCTCATGCGATCGCATGAGCCCGAAGGCATAACTTCATGCGATCCCATGAAGGCACCTGACACGCCACAGTAAAACCCTAAACAGCATTAAATACGGAGTAATTATTATTATTATTAATTAAACCCTAATTAGGGTATTATCATTATAATATTTAGTTTTAATTTTATTATTTTGTATTATTTAGTTTTAATTAGTTTAATTAATTTATATAAACTTAATACTTTTATAAAATAATATAAAAATAATATTTTTATAAAAATTGTACTTTTACAACTTTTAGTATATTTTTATATTTTGTCCCTTTTTATTTGTTTTTAGCGTAATTTTTATATTTTTCGCTTGTATTTAATTTAAGATATAGTTTTTGCCATAGTTAATTTTTTTTCTAGATTTTTAGGCTTTGCCGTAAAATCCCTTAAGTGCTTTTTCTTTAGACTAAGATTTAGGTGCTTTAGAATTTTGTGACGCCTTTTTAAGTTTTTAGTACCTTTTTAAGATATTGCCATTTGGGATATAGTTTTTCTTTTAGGCTTTAATATTTTTAGACGCAGCTTTTAATTCTTAGTTTTTAGTGCATTTTAAGTTACGACACGCTACTTTCTTATTTTTGTTTTTCGACGCCTATTATTTTTCATCCTTTTATTTTTCGACCTTTTTCGACGCGCTCTTTTTCTTTCTTATTTCTCGCCATTCTAGTTTTTAGGACTTAGAATTTTTTTTCTACTTCTTCTCTAAATTTCTTAAAAATTACGAAAATTTATTTTAAGTGGTTAAATTGATAGACATCAAAATTTTCTGGTTCGTAGTAATAGTTGGATTTGTACGTGGACCGGGTTATTGGAGCCAAACAGTACTCAATTATATTGAGACCAAACGAATCCTGCCCCTCTGCTGCATCTTTTGGCTATTCGAAACGTGGGCAAAATCAGAAAAGTCTATTAATTGGATAACTTATATAATTTTTCTTTCTTTTTAAAAACTAATAGGATATCCAGTGAATGCACCGAGCAAGACGTTCACCACCTTTTGTACGTTCACCACCTGTAACTCGATCAAGACATCTAGCAAATATTGTTGCCGTTGATTTTTCTTTAGAATCGTCATCCAGTCAACCAAGTACTCCAATTCAAATTTCCGATAATCCATTTTATGAACCCGACCTCACAATTGAGAATCCGGAGAATATTCAGGGACAATTCATAGATCCTGAACCATTAATTTTTCCTCCGGAACCACCAATCATTCAAACAGAGATTGTTGAGGAATGAACTATTAAATCAGAATCCTCTAGTGATTCAGATTCAACAAATTCAATTATGGAGAATCTGGAACCTTTAAGTATGGAAGACCGCATGAGAGCTAAACGCATTGGCCAAGGTCACGCAATTACTCATCCAGACATTAATGCGCCAGATTATGAAATCAAAGGACAAATTCTACACATGGTAACTAATCAATACCAATTTAGTGGTGCGCCGAAGGAAGATCCAAATGAACATCTTCGTACCTTTAATAGGATCTGTACTGAAATGTCCCGTTCTTATTGATTAAAAACGTTCCATATTAATTGATTTCGTTGCGAGGTTTTGACCTCTATATGAGACGTTTTTCAAAGACTGCATTCATTTTAAAACAAACCATAACCTTTATTACATCAATAAAGGTTTAAAAAGCTTTACGTAGATTATCAAATAATGATAATCTAAAATATCCTGTTTACACACGACCATTACATAATGGTTTACAATACAAATATATTACAACAAAATAAGTTTCTTGAATACAGTTTTTACACAATATCATACAAGCATGGACTCCAAATCTCGTCCTTATTTAAGTATGCGACAGCGGAAGCTCTTAATAATCACCTGAGAATAAACATGCTTAAAACGTCAACAAAAATGTTGGTGAGTTATAGGTTTAACCTATATATATATCAAATTATAATAATAGACCACACGATTTCATATTTCAATACACATCCCATACATAGAGATAAAAATCATTCATATGGTGAACACCTGGTAACCGACATTAACAAGATGCATATATAAGAATATCCCCATCATTCCGGGACACCCTTCGGATATGATATAAATTTCGAAGTACTAAAGCATCCGGTACTTTGGATGGGGTTTGTTAGGCCCAATAGATCTATCTTTAGGATTCGCGTCAATTAGGGTGTCTGTTCCCTAATTCTTAGATTACCAGACTTAATAAAAAGGGGCATATTCGATTTCGATAATTCAACCATAGAATGCAGTTTCACGTACTTGTGTCTATTTTGTAAATCATTTATAAAACCTGCATGTATTCTCATCCCAAAAATATTAGATTTTAAAAGTGGGACTATAACTCACTTTCACAGATTTTTACTTCGTCGGGAAGTAAGACTTGGCCACTGGTTGATTCACGAACCTATAACAATATATACATATATATCAAAGTATGTTCAAAATATATTTACAACACTTTTAATATATTTTGATGTTTTAAGTTTATTAAGTCAGCTGTCCTCGTTAGTAACCTACAACTAGTTGTCCACAGTTAGATGTACAGAAATAAATCGATAAATATTATCTTGAATCAATCCACGACCCAGTGTATAAGTATCTCAGTATTGATCACAACTCAAACTATATATATTTTGGAATCAACCTCAACCCTGTATAGCTAACTCCAACATTCACATATAGAGTGTCTATGGTTGTTCCGAAATATATATAGATGTGTCGACATGATAGGTCGAAACATTGTATACGTGTCTGTGGTATCTCAAGATTACATAATATACAATACAAGTTGATTAAGTTATGGTTAGAATAAATTTGTTACCAATTTTCACGTAGCTAAAATGAGAAAAATTATCCAATCTTGTTTTACCCATAACTTCTTCATTTTAAATCCGTTTTGAGTGAATCAAATTGCTATGGTTTCATATTGAACTCTATTTTATGAATCTAAACAGAAAAAGTATAGGTTTATAGTCGGAAAAATAAGTTACAAGTCGTTTTTGTAAAGGTAGTCATTTCAGTCGAAAGAACGACGTCTAGATGACCATTTTAGAAAACATACTTCCACTTTGAGTTTAACCATAATTTTTGGATATAGTTTCATGTTCATAATAAAAATCATTTTCTCAGAATAACAACTTTTAAATCAAAGTTTATCATAGTTTTTAATTAACTAACCCAAAACAGCCCGCGGTGTTACTACGACAGCGTAAATCTGGTTTTACGGTGTTTTTCGTGTTTCCAGGTTTTAAATCATTAAGTTAGCATATCATATAGATATAGAACATGTGTTTAGTTTATTTTAAAAGTCAAGTTAGAAGGATTAACTTTTGTTTGCGAACAAGTTTAGAATTAACTAAACTATGTTCTAGTGATTACAAGTTTAAACCTTCGAATAAGATAGCTTTATATGTATGAATCGAATGATGTTATGAACATCATTACTACCTTAAGTTCCTTGGATAAACCTACTGGAAAAGAGAAAAATGGATCTAGCTTCAACGGATTCTTGGATGGCTCGAAGTTCTTGAAGCAGAATCATGACACGAAAACAAGTTCAAGTAAGATCATCACTTGAAATAAGATTGTTATAGTTATAGAAATTGAACCAAAGTTTGAATATGATTATTACCTTGTATTAGAATGATAACCTACTGTAAGAAACAAAGATTTCTTGAGGTTGGATGATCACCTTACAAGATTTGAAGTGAGCTAGCAAACTTGAAAGTATTCTTGATTTTATGTAACTAGAACTTGTAGAATATATGAAGAACACTTAGAACTTGAAGATAGAACTTGAGAGAGATCAATTAGATGAAGAAAATTGAAGAATGAAGGTGTTTGTAGGTGTTTTTGGTCGTTGGTGTATGGATTAGATATAAAGGATATGTAATTTTGTTTTCATGTAAATAAGTCATGAATGATTACTCATATTTTTGTAATTTTATGAGATATTTCATGCTAGTTGCCAAATGATGGTTCCCACATGTGTTAGGTGACTTACATGGGCTGCTAAGAGCTGATCATTGGAGTGTATATACCAATAGTACATACATCTAAAAGCTGTGTATTGTACGAGTACGAATACGGGTGCATACGAGTAGAATTGTTGATGAAACTGAACGAGGATGTAATTGTAAGCATTTTTGTTAAGTAGAAGTATTTTGATAAGTGTATTGAAGTCTTTCAAAAGTGTATAAATACATATTAAAACACTACATGTATATACATTTTAACTGAGTCGTTAAGTCATCGTTAGTCGTTACATGTAAGTGTTGTTTTGAAACCTTTAGGTTAACGATCTTGTTAAATGTTGTTAACCCAATGTTTATAATATCAAATGAGATTTTAAATTATTATATTATCATGATATTATCATGTATGAATATCTCTTAATATGATATATATACATTAAATGTCTTTACAACGATAATCGTTACATATATGTCTCGTTTAAAAATCATTAAGTTAGTAGTCTTGTTTTTACATATGTAGTTCATTGTTAATAGACTTAATGATATGTTTACTTATCATAGTATCATGTTAACTATATATATATCCATATATATGTCATCATATAGTTTTTACAAGTTTTAACGTTCGTGAATCACCGGTCAACTTGGGTGGTCAATTGTCTATATGAAACATATTTCAATTAATCAAGTCTTAACAAGTTTGATTGCTTAACATGTTGGAAACATTTAATCATGTAAATATCAATCTCAATTAATATATATAAACATGGAAAAGTTCGGGTCACTACAGTACCTACCCGTTAAATAAATTTCGTCCCGAAATTTTAAGCTGTTGAAGGTGTTGACGAATCTTCTGGAAATAGATGCGGGTATTTCTTCTTCATCTGATCTTCATGCTCCCAGGTGAACTCGGGTCCTCTACGAGCATTCCATCAAACCTTAACAATTGGTATCTTGTTTTGCTTAAGTCTTTTAACCTCACGATCTATTATTTCGACGGGTTCTTCGATGAATTGAAGTTCTACGTTGATTTGGATTTCATCTAACGGAATAGTGAGATCTTCTTTAGCAAAACATTTCTTCAAATTTGAGACGTGGAAAGTGTTATGTACAGCCACGAGTTGTTGAGGTAACTCAAGTCGGTAAGCTACTGGTCCGACACGATCAATAATCTTGAATGGTCCAATATACCTTGGATTTAATTTCCCTCGTTTACCAAATCGAACAACGCCTTTCCAAGGTGCAACTTTAAGCATGACCATCTCTCCAATTTCAAATTCTATATCTTTTCTTTTAATGTCAGCGTAGCTCTTTTGTCGACTTTGGGCAGCTTTCAACCGTTGTTGAATTTGGATGATCTTCTCGGTAGTTTCTTGTATAATCTCCGGACCCGTAATCTGTCTATCCCCCACTTCACTCCAACAAATCGGAGACCTGCACTTTCTACCATAAAGTGCTTCAAACGGCGCCATCTCAATGCTTGAATGATAGCTGTTGTTGTAGGAAAATTCTGCTAACGGTAGATGTCGATCCCAACTGTTTCCGAAATCAATAACACATGCTCGTAGCATGTCTTCAAGCGTTTGTATCGTCCTTTCGCTCTGCCCATCAGTTTGTGGATGAGAGGCAGTACTCATGTCTAGACGAGTTCCTAATGCTTGCTGTAATGTCTGCCAGAATCTTGAAATAAATCTGCCATCCCTATCAGAGATAATAGAGATTGGTATTCCATGTCTGGAGATGACTTCCTTCAAATACAGTCGTGCTAACTTCTCCATCTTGACATCTTCTCTTATTGGCAGGAAGTGTGCTGATTTGGTGAGACGATCAACTATTACCCAAATAGTATCAAAACCACTTGCAGTCCTTGGCAATTTAGTGATGAAATCCATGGTAATGTTTTCCCATTTCCTTTCCGGGATTTCGGGTTGTTGAAATAGACCTGATGGTTTCTGATGCTCAGCTTTGACCTTAGAACACGTCAAACATTCTCCTACGTATTTAGCAACATCAGCTTTCATACCCGGCCACCAAAAATGTTTCTTGAGATCCTTGTACATCTTCCCCGTTCCAGGATGTATTGAGTATCTAGTTTTATGAGCTTCTCTAAGTACCATTTCTCTCATATCTCCAAATTTTGGTACCCAAATCCTTTCAGCCCTATACCGGGTTCCGTCTTCCCGAATATTAAGATGCTTCTCCGATCCTTTGGGTATTTCATCCTTTAAATTTCCCTCTTTTAAAACTCCTTGTTGCGCCTCCTTTATTTGAGTAGTAAGGTTACTATGAATCATTATATTCATAGATTTTACTCGAATGGGTTCTCTGTCCTTCCTGCTCAAGGCATCGGCTACCACATTTGCCTTCCCCGGGTGGTAACGAATCTCAAAGTCGTAATCATTCAACAATTCAATCCACCTACGCTGCCTCATATTCAGTTGATTCTGATTAAATATGTGTTGAAGACTTTTGTGGTCGGTATATATAATACTTTTGACCCCATATAAGTAGTGCTTCCAAGTCTTTAATGCAAAAACAACCGCCCCTAATTCCAAATCATGCGTCGTATAATTTTGTTCGTGAATCTTCAATTGTCTAGACGCATAAGCAATCACCTTCGTTCGTTGCATTAATACACAACCGAGACCTTGCTTTGATGCGTCACAATAAATCACAAAATCATCATTCCCTTCAGGCAATGACAATATAGGTGCCGTAGTTAGCTTTTTCTTCAATAACTGAAACGCTTTCTCTTGTTCATCATTTCATTCAAATTTCTTCCCTTTATGCGTTAATGCAGTCAAGGGTTTTGCTATTTTGGAAAAGTCTTGGATGAACCTTCTGTAGTAACCAGCTAGTCCTAAAAACCGGCGTATGTGTTTCGGAGTTTTTGGGGTTTCCCACTTTTCAACAGTTTCTATCTTTGCCAGATCCACCTTAATACCTTCTTTGTTCACTATGTGACCGAGGAATTGAACTTCTTCCAACCAAAATGCACACTTTGAAAACTTAGCGTACAATTCTTCTTTCCTCAATACTTCTAACACCTTTCTCAAATGTTCACCGTGTTCTTGGTCATTCTTTGAGTAAATAAGTATGTCATCAATGAAAACAATGACAAACTTGTCAAGGTATGGTCCACACACTCGGTTCATAAGGTCCATGAACACAGCTGGTGCATTAGTTAAACCAAACGGCATGACCATAAACTCGTAATGACCGTAACGTGTTCTAAAAGCAGTCTTTGGAATATCATCTTCTTTCACCCGCATTTGATGATACCTGGAACGTAAGTCAATCTTTGAATAAACAGACGAGCCTTGTAGTTGATCAAATAAGTCGTCGATTCTCGGTAGTGGGTAGCGGTTCTTGATGGTAAGTTTGTTCAACTCTCGGTAGTCGATACATAACCTGAATGTACCATCTTTCTTCTTGACAAACAAAACAGGAGCTCCCCACGGTAATGTGCTTGGTCGAATGAAAGCACGCTCTAAAAGTTCTTGTAATTGGCTTTGCAGTTCTTTCATCTCGCTGGGTGCGAGTCTGTAAGGAGCACGAGCTATTGGTGCAGCTCCTGGTACAAGATCTATTTGAAATTCAACGGATCGATGTGGGGGTAATCCCGGTAATTCTTTCGGAAATACATCGGGAAATTCTTTTGCAATGGGAACATCATTGATGCTCTTTTCTTCAGTTTGTACTTTCTCGACGTGTGCTAGAACAGCATAGCAACCTTTTCTTATTAGTTTTTGTGCCTTCAAATTACTAATAAGATGTAGCTTCGTGTTGCCCTTTTCTCCGTACACCATTAAGGGTTTTCCTTTTTCTCGTATAATGCGAATTGCATTTTTGTAACAAACGATCTCTGCTTTCACTTCTTTCAACCAGTCCATACCGATTATCACATCAAAACTCCCTAACTCTACTGGTATCAAATCAATCTTAAATGTTTCGCTAACCAGTTTAATTTCTCGATTCCGACATATATTATCTGCTGAAATTAATTTACCATTTACTAATTCGAGTAAAAATTTACTATCCAAAGGCGTTAATGGACAACTTAATTTAGCACAAAAATCTCTACTCATATAGCTTCTATCCGCACCCGAATCAAATAAAACGTAAGCAGATTTATTATCAATAAGAAACGTACCCGTAACAAGCTCCGGGTCTTCCTGTGCCTCTGTCGCATTAATATTGAAAACTCTTCCGCGGCCTTGTCCATTCGTGTTCTCCTGGTTCGGGCAATTTCTAATAATGTGGCCCGGTTTTCCACATTTATAACAAACTACATTGGCATAACTTGCTCCGACACTACTTGCTCTGCCATTACTCGTTCCGACACCATTTGTTCCTTTCGTTCTATTAACCCCTGGTCCGTAGACCTCACACTTCGCCGCGCTATGACCATTTCTTTCACACTTGTTGCAAAATTTGGTGCAGAACCCCGAGTGATACTTTTCACACCTTTGACATAGCTGCTTCTGATTGTTGTTGTTGTTGTTGCGGTTATTATTGTTGTTGGGATGATTGTTGTAGTTGCTGCTGTTGTTGTTGTTGTTGTTGGGCCATTTGTTGTAGTTGCGATTGATGTTGCGATTGTTGGGATAATTGTTGCGATTATTGTTGTAATTGTTGTTGTTGTTGTACTGGTGATTCTTATCACCGTTTTCCTCCCACTTTCTTTTGACTTGCTTCACATTGGCCTCTTCAGCAGTCTGTTCTTTAATTCTTTCTTCAATCTGGTTCACTAGTTTGTGAGCCATTCTACATGCCTGTTGTATGGAGGCGGGCTCGTGTGAACTTATATCTTCTTGGATTCTTTCCGGTAATCCTTTCACAAACGCGTCGATCTTCTCTTCCTCATCTTCGAATGCTCCCGGACACAATAGGCACAATTCTGTGAATCGTCTTTCGTACGTGGTAATATCAAATCCTTGGGTTCGTAACCCTCTAAGTTCTGTCTTGAGCTTATTGACCTCGGTTCTGGGACTGTACTTCTCGTTCATCAAGTGCTTGAATGCTGACCACGGTAGTGCGTATGCATCGTCTTGTCCCACTTGCTCTAGATAGGTATTCCACCATGTTAACGCTGAACCTGTGAAGGTATGCGTAGCGTACTTCACTTTGTCCTCTTCAGTACACTTACTTATGGCAAACATCGATTCGACCTTCTCGGTCCACCGTTTCAATCCGATCGGTCCTTCGGTTCCATCAAATTCCAAAGGTTTGCAGGCAGTGAATTCTTTGTAGGTGCATCCTACACGATTTTCTTTACTGCTAGATCCAAGGTTATTGTTGGTATGTAGCGCAGCCTGTACTGCGGCTATGTTTGAAGCTAGAAAAGTACGGAATTCCTCTTCATTCATATTCACGGTGTGTCGAGTAGTCGGTGCCATTTCCTTCAAAATAGTCAAATGGAACAAGTTAATCATACAGAATATTAAGAGTAGTTAATAGTATTTCGTAGCATAATATGAACTCATTTATAAAAGCTTTTTCTTCATATTAGCATTTTATAAGTTTAAATTCGGGTAGTACCTACCCGTTAAGTTCATACTTAGTAGCTAATATACAATTCAACTACTACAATTCTATATGAAAAACTGATTATAATAATATTTCGCGTTCAAACTTTTATACAATATTTTACAAACTTACAATACCGCTTATTTTACATAAAGCATGAAATATAGCACACAATAACTTTGATACAAGATAGTTGTGAAGATAATTCTAGCTAGTACACAAGTCGTTCAGCAAAGGCAATAAAGACACGTAATTCATACGTCCAGAAACAAGTCATGCATTCTGGTTTTACTAGGACTACTTCCCATCCTTGGTCTTGTGGAACATAATCGTTATGGCCGTTGATAAGACAGCGTGTTGTAACGTCGTCAAAGGGATGAGGGTTACGTAATGTCCAACAGTCCCGTAACAATCTAAAAACCTCATTTCTTACCCCAATTACCGACTCCATCACTTGTGGGAACGTTTTGTTTAATAGTTGTAGCCCGATGTTCTTGTTCTCACTTTGGTGAGAAGCGAACATTACTAATCTGTAAGCATAACATGCTTCTTTATGTTTCATGTTAGCCGCTTTTTCTAAATCACGAAGTCCAATATTCGGATATATTGAGTCAAAATAATTTCTTAACCCATTGCGTAAAATAGCATTTGGGTTCCCCGCAATATATGCGTCAAAGTAAACACATCGTAACTTATGGATTTCCCAATGTGATATCCCCCATCTTTCGAACGAAAGCCTTTTATAAACCAAGGCATTCTTGGAACGTTCTTCGAATGTCTTACAAACTGATCTCGCCTTAAATAGTTGTGCTGAAGAATTCTGACGGACTCTAGACAAGATTTCATCAATCATGTCTCCGGGTAGGTCTCTTAAAATATTAGGTTGTCTATCCATTTTGTGTTTTTATACTGTAAAATAGACAAGAGTTAGATTCATAAAAAAAAATACTTATTAATACAAGCAATTTTTACATATATCATAAAGCATAAGCACACTATATTACATATATTACACCACACGAATACAACTATCTTATTCCGACTCGCTTGTTTCTTCTTCTTCGGTTTTGGTTCGTTTTGCCAAGTTTCTAGGGATATATGATGTTCCCCTAATACGAGCCGTCGTTTTCCACATTGGTTTAGAAAAACCTGGTGGTTTAGAGGTTCCCAGGTCATTGTTACAACTTAAGGACTTCGGGGGTTGACGATACATATAAAGTTCATCGGGGTTGGAATTAGATTTCTCTATTTTTATACCCTTTCCCTTATTATTTTCTTTTGCCTTTTTAAATTCAGTTGGGGTAATTTCTATAACATCATCGGAATTCTCGTCGGAATTCGATTCATCGGAGAATTGGTAATCCTCCCAATATTTTGCTTCCTTGGCAGAAACACCATTGACCATAATTAACCTTGGTCGGTTGGTTGAGAATTTTCTTTTACTTAACCGTTTTATTATTTCCCCCACCGGTTCTATTTCTTCATCCGGTTCCGATTCTTCTTCCGGTTCCGATTCTTCTTTCGGTTCCGACTCTTCTTCCGGTTCCGACTCTTCTTCCGGTTCCTCTTCGGGAACTTGTGAATCAGTCCACGAATCATTCCAATTTACATTTGACTCTTCATTATTATTAGGTGAGTCAATGGGACTTGTTCTAGAGGTAGACATCTATCACATAATATCAAACGAGTTAAGAGATTAATATATCACATAATATTCACATGTTAAAAATATATAGTTTCCAACAAAATTTGTTAAGCAATCATTTTTCAAGTAAACACGGTCGAAGTCCAGACTCACTAATGCATCCTAACAAACTCGATAAGACACACTAATGCAAAATTCTGGTTCTCTAAGACCAACGCTCTGATACCAACTGAAATGTCCCGTTCTTATTGATTAAAAACGTTCCATATTAATTGATTTCGTTGCGAGGTTTTGACCTCTATATGAGACGTTTTTCAAAGACTGCATTCATTTTAAAACAAACCATAACCTTTATTTCATCAATAAAGGTTTAAAAAGCTTTACGTAGATTATCAAATAATGATAATCTAAAATATCCTGTTTACACACGACCATTACAAAATGGTTTACAATACAAATATATTACAACAAAATAAGTTTCTTGAATGCAGTTTTTACACAATATCATACAAGTATGGACTCCAAATCTCGTCCTTATTTAAGTATGCGATAGCGGAAGCTCTTAATAATCACCTGAGAACAAACATGCTTAAAACGTCAACAAAAATGTTGGTGAGTTATAGGTTTAACCTATATATATATCAAATCATAATAATAGACCACAAGATTTCATATTTCAATACACATCCCATACATAGAGATAAAAATCATTCATATGGTGAACACCTGGTAACCGACATTAACAAGATGCATATATAAGAATATCCCCATCATTCCGGGACACCCTTCGGATATGATATAAATTTCGAAGTACTAAAGCATCCGGTACTTTGGATGGGGTTTGTTAGGCCCAATAGATCTATCTTTAGGATTCGCGTCAATTAGGGTGTCTGTTCCCTAATTCTTAGATTACCAGACTTAATAAAAAGGGGCATATTCGATTTCGATAATTCAACCATAGAATGCAGTTTCACGTACTTGTGTCTATTTTGTAAATCATTTATAAAACCTGCATGTATTCTCATCCCAAAAATATTAGATTTTAAAAGTGGGACTATAACTCACTTTCACAGATTTTTACTTCGTCGGGAAGTAAGACTTGGCCACTGGTTGATTCACGAACCTATAACAATATATACATATATATCAAAGTATGTTCAAAATATATTTACAACACTTTTAATATATTTTGATGTTTTAAGTTTATTAAGTCAGCTGTCCTCGTTAGTAACCTACAACTAGTTGTTCACAGTTAGATGTACAGAAATAAATCGATAAATATTATCTTGAATCAATCCACGACCCAGTGTATACGTATCTCAGTATTGATCACAACTCAAACTATATATATTTTGGAATAAACCTCAACCCTGTATAGCTAACTCCAACATTCACATATAGAGTGTCTATGGTTGTTCCGAAATATATATAGATGTGTCGACATGATAGGTCAAAACATTGTATACGTGTCTGTGGTATCTCAAGATTACATAATATACAATACAATCTTGTTAGAATAAATTTGTTACCAATTTTCACGTAGCTAAAATGAGAAAAATTATCCAATCTTGTTTTACCCATAACTTCTTCATTTTAAATCCGTTTTGAGTGAATCAAATTGCTATGGTTTGATATTGAACTCTATTTTATGAATATAGACAGAAAAAGTATAGGTTTATAGTTAGAAAAATAAGTTACAAGTCGTTTTTGTAAAGGTAGTCATTTCAGTCGAAAGAACGACGTCTAGATGACCATTTTAGAAAACATACTTCCACTTTGAGTTTAACCATAATTTTTGGATATAGTTTCATGTTCATAATAAAAATCATTTTCTCAGAATAACAACTTTTAAATCAAAGTTTATCATAGTTTTTAATTAACTAACCCAAAACAGCCCGCGGTGTTACTACGACGGCGTAAATCTGGTTTTACGGTGTTTTTCGTGTTTCCAGGTTTTAAATCATTAAGTTAGCATATCATATAGATATATAACATGTGTTTAGTTGATTTTAAAAGTCAAGTTAGAAGGATTAACTTTTGTTTGCGAACAAGTTTAGAATTAACTAAACTATGTTCTAGTGATTACAAGTTTAAACCTTCGAATAAGATAGCTTTATATGTATGAATCGAATGATGTTATGAACATCATTACTACCTTAAGTTCCTTGGATAAACCTACTGGAAAAGAGAAAAATGGATCTAGCTTCAACGGATTCTTGGATGGCTCGAAGTTCTTGAAGCAGAATCATGACACGAAAACAAGTTCAAGTAAGATCATCACTTGAAATAAGATTGTTATGGTTATAGAAATTGAACCAAAGTTTGAATATGATTATTACCTTGTATTAGAATGATAACCTACTGTAAGAAACAAAGATTTCTTGAGGTTGGATGATCACCTTACAAGATTGGAAGTGAGCTAGCAAACTTGAAAGTATTCTTGATTTTATGTAACTAGAACTTGTAGAATATATGAAGAACACTTAGAACTTGAAGATAGAACTTGAGAGAGATCAATTAGATGAAGAAAATTGAAGAATGAAGGTGTTTGTAGGTGTTTTTGGTCGTTGGTGTATGGATTAGATATAAAGGATATGTAATTTTGTTTTCATGTAAATAAGTCATGAATGATTACTCATATTTTTGTAATTTTATGAGATATTTAATGCTAGTTGCCAAATTATGGTTCCCACATGTGTTAGGTGACTCACATGGGCTGCTAAGAGCTGATCGTTGGAGTGTATATACCAATAGTATATACATCTAAAAGCTGTGTATTGTACGAGTACGAATACGGGTGCATACGAGTAGAATTGTTGATGAAACTGAACGAGGATGTAATTGTAAGCATTTTTGTTAAGTAGAAGTATTTTGATAAGTGTATTGAAGTCTTTCAAAAGTGTATAAATACATATTAAAACACTACATGTATATACATTTTAACTGAGTCGTTAAGTCATCGTTAGTCGTTACATGTAAGTGTTGTTTTGAAACCTTTAGGTTAACGATCTTGTTAAATGTTGTTAACCCAATGTTTATAATATCAAATGAGATTTTAAATTATTATATTATCATGATATTATCATGTATGAATATCTCTTAATATGATATATATACATTAAATGTCTTTACAACGATAATCGTTACATATATGTCTCGTTTAAAAATCATTAAGTTAGTAGTCTTGTTTTTACATATGTAGTTCATTGTTAATAGACTTAATGATATGTTTACTTATCATAGTATCATGTTAACTATATATATATCCATATATATGTCATCATATAGTTTTTACAAGTTTTAACGTTCGTGAATCACCAGTCAACTTGGGTGGTCAATTGTCTATATGAAACATATTTCAATTAATCAAGTCTTAACAAGTTTGATTGCTTAACATGTTGGAAACATTTAATCATGTAAATATCAATCTCAATTAATATATATATAAACATGGAAAAGTTCGGGTCACTACATGTACTCTATTTAAAATAAGAGAAGTTGAAGATGAACAGATATATCTCATGTTATTTCCCTGGACTTTAAAGGGAGAAGTCAAAGATTGGTTAGAATCGTTACCTGAAGGGGCGATTGATACATGGGACATTTTAGTTGAAAAATTTCTTAAACAATTCTTTCCGGCATCTAAAGCCGTAAGACTTCAAGGAGAAATTGTTACGTTCACACAGAAGCCAAATGAAACTCTATATGAAGCATGGACAAGATTTGGAAAGTTATTGAGAGGATGTCCGCAACATGGTTTAGACACTTGTCAAATAGTACAAATATTCTACCAAGGATGCGACATCACTACAAGAAAAGACATCGACATAGCAGCTGGTGGTTCCATTATGAAGAAAACAGAAACTGATGCTTACAAAATTATTGATAACACTGATTCCCACTCACATGAGTGGCATCAAGAAAAAGATATCGTCAGATCATCTAAAGCAGCTAGAGCCGATTCTAGCCATGACTTAGATTCCATTTCCGCAAAGATAGATGCCGTCAAGAGACGAATGGAAAAGATGACTAAAGATATTCACTCAATACGAATTAGTTGTGAGCAGTGTGGAGGACCACATTTGACAAAAGATTGTCTCAATATTGAACTAACAATGGAACAAAGAGAGAATGTTTCATATATAAACCAAAGGCCTAGAAATAATTATCAGAATAATTATCAACAGCCAAGACCAATCTACAATCAAAACCAGAATTATAATCGAAATGTTCCATACAACAATCAACAAGGTCCTAGCAATCAACAACAATCAACAAGGTCCTAGCAATCAACAAGTATCTGAAGGTATTTCATATGCTCGAGAGACATATTAAATTAACGTGGCTGATATGTTTTGATCCAAGTTGGGTCATACCCAATAACAAGCTTGCCAACACCTTATTCATATTTGATCTTAACGATTGGATCATTGATTAAATACGCGACACTTGAATTTTAAAGAAAATGGCTTTTTAAAATTATTACTTGATGTATATATATATAAATTATGAAATAATTTATATGATATGGATTTAATTATTTATAGGTAAGTAATTAATTAATTATGTTACATTTTATAAAATAGGTTTTGTAAATGATGTAAACATAATAAATAAAATGTAAGTTTATAAAATGTATTTTATAAAATTCAATTTTATAAAATCAAATTTTATGAAAAACCATTTTATTTAAATGTATGTAGTGGCATGGGGACTCTAGTACACATGCTTAGATTCTTTTATTGGTCAATTACAATTCCCATTCTCCATAAGCATGGTCTAGAGACTTGTAGAAAAGACACACATGCATAAACACATCAAGAGAGCTAGTAAAAAAAGAGCAGAAATTCAGCTGCTGCAGCTGTCCAAAACGTGGGTTTTGAGACTAAAAACTAAGTCCTAAATTTGTTCTTTCAAGCTTAATTCAAGTGTCATTCAATTCCTAACTAAAGGCTAGGGTGTTGGTGATAAGTTTGGGGTATTATATCTTGAGGTTTCATAGTTTTGGAGCTCCATTCATCATCATCTTTCAAACTTGCTGCTGTCCAGAAAATTAGGTGTAAGATTAAAGGGTTTTGAGCTTGTTTAAAGGTGATTAAGGGTCTTAATTCCTAACAAGTTTAAGGGTGGTGTTGGTACACAATAGCTTGAGGTTCTATCATCTTCTTGTTCTTCAATATCACCCTTAATTAACTTTAGGAGGTAATAATCTTCTTCCTTATTCTTATTTGTAAGTATATTTCAAGACTTGATATTTTCATGGAATTGAACTAAATGCATATACATATAAACATGAACTTAACATTTTGCTTCCGCTTGCTTTAACACTAATTCAAATTGGTTTTGTAATTGTGTTAACCTTAAGAACATGTTTTATGAACTTGTTAAATTCCAACAATGGTATCTAGAGCCGAGGTCTTTGGAATATGCTTCTTATATGGTTTATAAACCCATGAATTTTGTAATCTATAAACATGCATGAAAGTAGATTGCAAAAACTTTTCGGGTTTGGAGGGTTGCTTGGTTTGGCCGAATTCTTGGACACCCAAAATGGGTTTTGGGTTGTTCCATTTTGGTCATATTTGTTGTTCACAATCATAGCCACGACCTTGTGTTTAAATGGATGTTTGTTTGGTTGATTTATTCATTCATTTGGTTTGTAATAATTATTCATTTGGTTATGTAATTTATTTTATATTTGGTATGTAAAATAGATTAGGTTGTATTTTCATTTTTTTTAGACAAAATGTATTAGGATATATTTTGTAAAATGATGAAGATGATGAAGGCTTGAAGAACACATGAAGAAGCATTTGGATGCATGATTAATTGGGAGATTTAAATTCTCCTACTTTGTGTTATAACCCCTTTACCGGTGGCATTTGTTTTCGGCTAAACAAATGTCCACCAAAATGGCTTGATTGTGAACATATGATTTTGCATGCGTGGTTGTTTTGTATGATTATGTGGATTGTATGTTTGTATGCTACAAGTTAATCACACAAGTTAACAACAAGCTAAAATAGAAATTTAATTGGTTAAATTAGACGTTATTAACGACATGCAAAACGACAATTTAAATGGTTAAATTGAAATGGCTAAAAGGACATTAATAAACGGGTATTAAGAACATGATAAGGATCATATATATAAAATGATTTTTATCAAGTAATTAGCTTAATTACAAGGCATGAAAATGGTTTTTCACAAGTACCATACACTAAATGCATGTTGGTGTATGACATAAATGTTTTCTTAAACTAGAATTAATGGAAACTTCAAATCCCTTTAATTAACAAGGTAAACAAGTTAAACGTCATCCTTTTGTGCAATACTTAAAAATATTAGGGAACTCATAATGGGATAAAGGTCACCTAACCGTTATGAGCAAACTAATATGATTAAGGTAAATTTCGCACACTTGTGGGATAAAGGTCACCTAACCACTTGTATGTTAAATTTACACGTTTACACAAGTAGGACAACTTGATTTGGGAATCATGAACTTAGGGTCACCAAAGCATGATAAACAAATAGGCGTTGATGGGATAATATGCTATGCAAAAGGATTGCATGATCCCATAACTTAGAAGTTGCAAAAGGATTGCAATTGTCATATAATGACTACCTAGCTAAATCAAATGACGGGATAAAGGTCACCTAACTGAAATTTGGTTTACCGTTGGATTCTAAAATTTAATGAATATCAATTGGATTTAAAGGGTATTTATTGTTAAATTAAAATTAATACTTAAACAACTTTGTTAAATTTTGTAGACGGCCGCCAATAACAACAACAACATTCCAAACGCACCTATCAGCTTTAACAACCTATCGTTGAGGTCAATCCTCAAAAAGGAAAAACTCAACCATACGAACTTCATGGATTGGTTCCGCAATCTAAGAATTGTCCTCAAACTTGAGGATAGGGCGTATGTGTTGGAAGACCCCATTCCCGATCAACCGGACGAGGATGATACGGAAGGCATGGCTTATTGGGAGAAATATTGCACCGATTCGGTGCAAGTTTCTTGCCTCATGCTTGGGACTATGATACCAGAACTCCAAAAGGATTTCGAGCATCATAGTGCATATGACATGATCACACAGTTGAAGGAGATGTTCCTTCAACAAGCTCGTGTTGAGCACTTTGAAACGGTCCGAGCGCTTCATGCATGTCGGATGGACGACTCCCAATCCATTTCATCTTATGTCCTTAAGATGAAAAGCCTAATTGATCGAGCGAACCGTCTAAACTGCAACGTGTCTAATGAATTAGCCACAGACCTTATCCTTAATTCCTTGTCAAAGAGGTTTAACACATTTGTAATGAATTACAACATGAATGGATGGGATAAAAGCATTAGCGAATTACATGCCATGCTTAAGACGGCAGAGGCAAACATGATTAAAAGGGCTTCACCCGTGTTTACGATCAATGAAGGCGGGTCCAAAAACAATAACACTTCTAAGCCGAAGGCAGCTAAGAGGAAAGGACCCGCCTACCTAGGCAAGGGCAAGGGAAAAGGGAAGGTAGTTACCCCAACCAACAACAACAAGAAGCAAAAGGTTGCCGGAAAGGATAACCCCAAGGAAGATCCGTGCTTCGGTTGTGGTGAAATGGGTCACAGGAAACGCAACTGCCCGGTCTACCTCAAGGAGTTGAAGGAAAAGAGGGATGCAGGGCAACCCTCAGGTAATGTATATATGGTATACATTGAGCTTAGTATTACTTCTTCTAATACATGGGTATTAGACACAGGATGTGGAACTCATATTTGAAATACTTTGCAGGGGTTCAAAAGAAGTGATCAAGATGCGGGAACAACAAGTCTCTTCATGGGAAATGGAGCAAGGGTGCAAGTGAAAGCTCAAGGAGACTTTGTTTTAAAGCTACCAAGTGGTTTGGAGCTTATTTTGAAAAATGTTTTGTATGCACCCGATTTATCTCGAAACATTATTTCTGTATCCCGTTTGAAACAATATGGTTTTAATCTTAATTTCATTAATGATGATATCCATGTTTCTTTAGATAATGTGTTCTATTTTAAGGCTTCGCCTTCGAATGGTATTTATGAATTGGTTCATGATGACACATCATACAATAGCTCAATGTTCCATGCAAACACCAAGAAACTCAAAAGGGATTTGAGTGATTCCTACTTATGGCATTGTCGCCTTGGTCACATAAACAAGAATCGAATGCATACACTTCAAAAGAATGGACTTTTGAAATCAAATGAACTAGACTCGTTTGATGTATTCGAATCTTATTTACAAGGCAAAATGACTAAAGCACCTTTCAAAGGGACCTATGAAAGGGCTAAAGACTTATTAGGATTAATACATTCGGATGTATGTGGACCTTTTAAGCCCATGACTAGGAAAGGTGAAAGATACTTCGTCACTTTCATTGATGACTTCAGTCGTTTCGGATATGTCTATTTATTAAGGCAAAAGGACAAAACTTTTGAAGCATTCAAAGAATATCAAAACGAAGTACAAAATCAACTCAACAAGATAATTAAGGTACTTCGTACCGATAGAGGAGGTGAATACCTAAGCGATGCTTTCCAAGATCATCTTAAAGGTTGTGGGATTATCTCACAAATTACTCCTCCTGGAACACCCCAACTTAATGGAGTTTCCGAAAGGAGGAATGAACCCTAATGGATATGGTTCGATCTATGATGGCTAGAAGCTTGTTGGCTCTATCATTTTAGGGTTATTATCTATGCTCCACGGCTCGTATTCTAAATATGGCCCCAACCAAGAAAGTGGAACGAACTCCTCATGAGATGTGGTTTGGAAAACCTCCATCTCTATCATACTTAAAGGTATGGGGATGTGAAGCTTATCCTAAGCATTACGTCCCTAATAAGTTGAATGCTCGATCCACGAAGTGTATCTTCATAGGATATCCCAAGGATGATATGGGATACTATTTCGATGATCCAACCGAGCAAAATGTATTTGTTGCTCGAAAGGCTGAATTCCTTGAAACTAAGTTCCTAATGGAAGGATATAGTGAAAGGAAGATAGATCTTGAAGAGGTTCAAGATCAAGTAGATGATACATAATTGGTTGACACTAGCACTCAACATGAAAATGTTGAGAATGATCAAATGGATGATCAAAATACACAAGACGTTCACAGATCTGGTAGGATTAGTAATCCTTCTGAGAGATATGGGTTTCTCATGGATGGTTGCTATGTGGTTGATTTGGATGAACCAATAAACTACCAAGACGCCTTATCAAGGATTGATAAGGATAAATGGCAGGAAGCCATGAACGCTGAGATGCAATCCATGTATGACAACCAAGTTTGGGAACTTGTTGAACAACCTACTGGCTCAAGGCTAGTTGATTGTAATTGGCTTTTCCAAATGAAAACCGACATACATGGAAACTTGGATACATATAAAGCTAGACTTGTAGCAAAAGGTTTCACTCAAACTCAAGGGGTTGACTATGATGAAACTTTTTTGCCTGTGGCAATGCTAAAGTCTATTAGGATATTACTTGCCATTGCTGCTCATTATGACTATGAAATATGGCAAATGGATGTCAAGACTGCTTTCCTAAATGGACATCTTGAGGAAGATGTCTATATGGTTCATCCGGAAGGTTTTGTTGATCCGAAATATCCTAAAAAGATATGCAAGTTAAAGAAGTCAATCTACGGATTGAAACAAGCATCTAGAATGTGGAATCACCGATTTAATGAGGAAGCCGAGAAATTTGGCTTCATTAAAAATGGTGATGAAGCTTGTGTATATAAGAAAGCTAGTGGGAGCACTGTCATGTTCCTTGTACTATATATGGATGATATATTGTTATTTGGGAACGATCTTCCGGCAATGCAAGGAGTTAAAACTTGGTTAAGTAAATGCTTCTCCATTAAGGATCTTGGAGAAGCACAATATGTTTTGGGGATTGGGATCTACAGGGATAGATCCAAGAAACTGATAGGTTTGAATCAAAGTGCATACATTGAAAAGATCTTGAAAAGGTTCAAGATGGAGAACTCTAAGAAAGGTTTGGTACCTATTCAAAAGGGAACACTTCTCAGTTCATCTCAGTGCCCTACCACGAAAGATGAATAGGAGAGAATGAAGAAAGTCCCATATGCGTCTGCCAGTGGGTCAATCATGTATGCAATGATATGCACTAGACCGGATGTGTCATGCGCTCTTAGCCTAACAAGTAGATACCAGAATAACCCAGGAAACAGTTATCGGATTGCTATCAAAAGTATATTGAAATACCTTAGAAGGACTAAGGATATGTTTCTAATATATGGATTTAGTGAGGAGGAACTCGCTGTAAAAGGTTACGTGGACGCGAGTTTCCAAACTGATCGAGATGATTCTCGATCACAATCCGGTTATGTCTTCACGTTAAATGGAGGTGCGGTCTCTTGGAAGAGTTCAAAACAGGATGTTGTTGCATTATCCACTACAGAGTCAGAGTACATTGCCGCCTCATTGGAAGCTCAGGAAGCTGCATGGATGAAGAAATTCATCGACGACTTAGGAGTAGTCCCTTCCATTTAGGACCCCTTGAGATCTTTTGTGACAACGAGGGTGTGATTGCTCAAATTAAGGAACCTCGTGCTCACCAAAAGACCCGTCACATTGAGCGGAGATTCAACTACATAAGGGATGAAGTTGAAAAGGGAAAGATATGTATTCGCAAAGTTCACATAGATCTTAATATAGCGGATCCTTTCACGAAGCTCTTACATGGATCAAAACATGCAGGACATGTTTGTGCATTAGGGCTCCGATATTCTAGTGATTGGTCATGATCTGTTTTAAGTATTGTAACGGAACGAAATTGTTAAAACTCATTAATATAATTATGGTATTAATTTATTTTGAGTTATGTTCCTATTTTGCATATTTTTCCATGAATAAGTAATTATTCTAAATTCCGTAGTCGATCACATTTGTGGGAGCAAATGTGAGGTTTAGACTATTATGAACTTGGATTGGTATACATTCACGGGATGAATGTGGGGCAAGGTTGCAATCAAGGTTCATAGATATTTGTGGGATACAAATATTGGAAGACCCGCCCTCAAGATTTACTAAATGGAGCCTTTGTGGTTGATCACATGTATTCTTGAGTAAATGCGAATATCATTGTATCCTCTGACCTGAGATACATATTGGGTTCGGATATTTACCAAGTATCGTGGCTTGATTCTTTCCTTCGCTATTCTGAAATATGGTAGTTCATAAGGAAGAGCTCAGGTATAATACAAAGTATATATATCTAGGACGTATGTAGTCAAGATGGAATTCGTCCCTCTTATTCGTTGAGAGTCAGATGTCTAAGGCCTGATAAAGTTAAATCTAAAAGAGAGTGATCACTCTGTATCTCTTGAATTTAACATGACATCTAGGACGAAAGGATATAATGAAAGATTCACCTATTCATATTCGAGATGGGAACTCGAAAGGGATGATGTTGTTGAATGGCACAAAGTCATAACATATTGGGGGTGATGGACGATCGTTAGGTGGTATCCATCACTTGCATTAATTTCTTATGTTTCTCGTGCAAGTGGGAGATTGAAGGTATTTCATATGCCCGAGAGACATATTAAATTAACGTGGCTGATATGTTTTGATCCAAGTCGGGTCATACCCAATAACAAGCTTGCCAACACCTTATTCGTATTTGATCTTAACGATTGGATCATTGATTAAATACGCGACACTTGAATTTTAAAGAAAATGGCTTTCTAAAATTATTACTTGATGTATATATATATAAATTATGGAATAATTTATATGATATGGATTTAATTATTTATAGGTAAATAATTAATTAATTATGTTACATTTTATAAAATAGGTTTTGTAAATGATGTAAACATAATAAATAAAATGTAAGTTTATAAAATGTATTTTATAAAATTCAATTTTATAAAATCAAATTTTATAAAATCAAATTTTATAAAAAACCATTTTATTTAAATGTATGTAGTGGCATGGGGACTCTAGTACACATGCTTAGATTCTTTTCTTGGTCAATTACAATTCCCATTCTCCATAAGCATGGTCTAGAGACTTGTAGAAAAGATACACATGCATAAACACATCAAGAGAGCTAGTAAAAAAAGAGCAGAAATTCAGCTGCTGCAGCTGTCCAAAACGTGGGTTTTGGGACTCAAAACTAAGTCCTAAATTTGTTCTTGCAAGCTTAATTCAAGTGTCATTCAATTCCTAACTAAAGGCTAGGGTGTTGGTGATAAGTTTGGGGTATTATATCTTGAGGTTTCATAGTTTTGGAGCTCCATTCATCATCATCTTTCAAACTTGCTGCTGTCCAGAAAATTGGGTGTAAGTGTAAAGGGTTTTGAGCTTGTTCAAAGGTGATTAAGGGTCTTAATTCCTAACAAGTTTAAGGGTGGTGTTGGTACACAATAGCTTGAGGTTCTATCATCTTCTTTTTCTTCAATATCACCCTCAATTAACTTGAGGAGGTAATAATCTTCTTCCTTATTCTTATTTGTAAGTATATTTCAAGACTTGATATTTTCATGGAATTGAACTAAATGCATATACATATAAACATGAACTTAACATTTTGCTTCCGCTTGCTTTAACACTAATTCAAATTGGTTTTGTAATTGTGTTAACCTTAAGAACATGTTTTATGAACTTGTTAAATTCCAATAGTATCCAAGAATACTTACAATCAGCAAAGACCTAATTTTCAAAACAAACCACCACAAACCGATGATAAAAAGCCGAATTTAGAAGATATGACGACGAAGCTAGTTGAATCTCAAACGCAGTTTTTCACTTCTCAGAAACAAACCAATGAACAAAATGCTCAAGCATTTAGAAATCAACAAGCTTCTATTCAAAATCTGGAACAAGAAGTAAGTAACCTAGCAAGGTTAATAGGTGAAAGAAAACCGAGAAGTCTACCTAGTGATACAAATGCTAACCCCTGGAATGAAACAGCTAAAGCTATTACCACAAGAAGTGGTATTACACTTAAACCACCTAAAATACCTGTAATTTCTGAGGAAGCTATTCCTACTCCACAAGAACCACAACCTGAGCAAGATAAGGAAACAGAACCGGTAGTTGAAAAGGTTAATGAAGATAACACAGTTAAGGCTAAACCTTATGTTAAACCATACCAACCACCACTTCCTTACCCGAGTAAGATGAAAAAAGAGAGACTTGAAGCCGAGCAATCCAAATTCTTAGATATGTTTAAACAGATAAATGTAAATCTTCCTTTCATTGATGTAATTTCAGGAATGCCTAGATATGCTAAATTTCTGAAAGATCTAATCTCAAATAGAAAGAAAATGGAAGAACTCTCGGCCGTTACTATGAATGCTAATTGTTCTGCAGTGCTGTTGAATAAGATACCAGAAAAATTATCTGATCCAGGAAGTTTTACAATTCCATGTTTTCTGGGTAGTCTTAGTTCAATAGAAGCATTGGCAGACTTAGGTGCTAGTATAAATTTAATGCCGTATTCACTATACGCTAAACTAGACCTTGGAGAATTGAAACCAACACAAATAAGCATACAACTAGCCGACCGATCAATAAAATATCCTAGAGGGATAATGGAGAACATGCTAGTTAAAGTTGGTACTTTAGTATTTCCAGTAGATTTTTTTGTTCTAGACATGGAAGAAGATTCTCAAGTTCCTCTCATATTAGGAAGACCATTCTTAAATACGGCTAAAGCAATGATAGACGTGTTTTGTAAGAAATTGACCCTAAGTATAGAGGACGAGAGTGTTACCTTTTCAGTTGATAGAGCAATGCAACAACCGCAATCTGCAGATGATATATGTTATTATATTCAAACTATAGAATCACATGCAGAATTGTTAGAAGAATTTCCAGAATTACAAGGAACAGGAGAATGTTCTTTAGGAGAAGGAACTGAACCAATTGATGAAACTGAAATGTTAGCTACACTAATAGCTAATGGATATGAACCAACAACAGAAGAAATTTAAATGCTAAAAGAAAAAGACAGATATCGATATAAATCATCGATAGAAGAACCTCCAACACTAGAGTTAAAGCCACCTCCAAACCATTTGGAATATGCTTATTTACTTGGTGAATCTGAATTACCTGTAATAATATCGTCTTCTCTTACTGAAAATGAAAAATCTCAACTCATTTCTGTGTTGAAAGCTCATAAACCAGCTATTGCATGGAAGATTCATGATATTAAAGGAATAAGTCCTTCGTATTGCACACATAAAATCCTTATGGAAGAAGGTCATAAAACGTATGTGCAACGCTAACGAAGACTAAATCCGAATATGCAAGATGTTGTTAAGAAAGAAATTATTAAACTGCCTGATGCAGGTTTAAGTTATCCAATCTCTGATAGTCCATGGGTAAGCCCAGTTCAATGCGTACCTAAAAAGGGTGGCATGACTGTTATCACAAATGAGAAAAATGAGCTTATTCCTACTAGGACTGTAACATGATGGCGTGTATGTATTGATTATAGAAAATTAAATGACGCCACCAGAAAAGATCACTTTCCCTTACCTTTTATTGATCAAATGTTGGAAAGATTAGCCGGAAACAGTTACTATTGTTTTCTTGATGGTTTTTCCGGATATTTTCAAATTCCAATAGCACCCGAGGATCAAGAGAAAACCACATTCACGTGCCCTTATGGTACTTTTGCTTACAAACGCATGCCATTTGGACTTTGTAACGCCCCTGCAACCTTTCAAAGGTGCATGATGGCGATTTTTCACGACATGATAGAAGAATGCATGGAAGTTTTCATGGATGAATTTTCAGTCTTCGGTGATACATTTGAATCATGTCTAGTTAATCTGAAACGAATGCTTATTAGATGTGAACAATCAAATCTAGTTCTTAATTGGGAGAAATGCCATTTCATGGTTAAAGAAGGCATCGTTCTTGGTCATAAAATTTCAAAGGAAGGAATTGAAGTGGATAGAGCTAAAGTAGATGTAATTGCTAAACTTCCACATCCCACTAATGTTAGAGGAGTTAGGAGTTTTCTAGGGCATGCCGGTTTTTCCGACATTTCATAAAAGATTTTTCTAAAATTGCCACTCCTATGAATAAACTCCTAGAAAAGGATGCTCCATTCATCTTTTCAGATGAATGTATCAAATCTTTTAATATTCTTAAAGAGAAACTCACTAATGCGCCGATCATGATAACTTCAAATTGGAATTTACCGTTTGAACTAATGTGCGATGCAAGTGATTTTGCAATGGGAGCCGTTTTAGGACAAAGGATTGAAAAATGATTTCAAACTATATATTATGCTAGTAAGATGTTATAAGGAGCAGAAACGAACTACACAACTACTGAAAAAGAACTCCTTGCTATTGTCTTTGCTTTTGGCAAATTTTGATCATATCTCATTCTAGCTAAAACGGTGGTCTATACCGACCATTCTGCTCTTAGATACCTATTTTCGAAACAAGATGCCAAACCAAGATTAGTCCGTTGGATCTTACTCTTACAAGAGTTCGATATTGAAATCCGAGATAAAAGAGGAGCAGAAAATCTCGCCACTGATCATCTTTCTCGTCTTGAAAATCCCGAATTAGAAGTTCTAAATGAATTGGCCAGACAAGACAACTTTTCTGATGAATATCTATTGAAGATAGATTATAATGAAATTCCATGGTTTGCAGACTATGCAAAATACTTAGTATGTGGATTCCTTGAAAAAGGATTATCGTACCAAAAACGAAAGAAATTCTTTAGTGATATAAAACACTATTTCTGGGAAGATCCACATTTATTTAAAAGTTGTCCCGATGGAATAATACGCCGATGTGTATTCGGAGATGAAGCTAGTAAAATTTTGAACCATTGTCACACAGGACCAACAGGAGGGCATTATGGGCCTCAACTAACAGCAAGAAAAGTTTACGATGCTGGATACTATTGGCCTACAATTTACAAAGACGCACACCTTCTTTGCAAATCCTGTGATGCTTGTCAAAGGGCCCAAAAAATAAGTCAACGTGATGAAATGCCACAAAATGTCATTTAAGTATGTGAAGTATTTGACATTTGGGGTATTGACTTTATGGGTCCATTTCCAAAATCTCATAATAATCTCTACATTCTCGTTGCCATTGATTATGTATCTAAATGGGTAGAAGCACAAGCTCTCCCGACTAATGATGCACGAGTTGTAGTCAACTTTTTAAAACGTCTTTTTGCAAGGTTTGGAACATCGAAAGTTTTAATAAGTGATCGGGGAACTCATTTTTGTAATAATCAACTTGAGAAAGTTCTCAAAAGATATGGAGTAACTCATAAAATCTCCACCGCTTATGATCCACAAACAAGTGGACAAGTTGAAAATACCAACCGAGCTTTAAAACATATTCTAGAGAAAACCGTAGGATCAAATCCGAAGGAATGGTCTATTAAATTGAAGGATGCACTCTGGGCTTTTAGAACAGCCTACAAATCTCCAATTGGTACCACACCTTTTAAACTCGTTTACGGAAAAGCATGTCATCTTCCAGTAGAAATTGAACACAAAGCATTTTGGGCTTTGAAGACATGTAATCTTGATTTACATAAAGCCGGACCTCTACGATTAAGTCAACTAAACGAATTAGAAGAATTAAGACATGAAGCATACGAAAATTCGTTAATCTATAAAGAAAGAACGAAGAAATGGCATGATAAAAGAATCAGAAGTTCAAAAAGAATTTAAAGAAGGAGACAGAGTTCTTCTTTTCAATTCACGATTCAAGCTATTTCCTGGAAAATTGAAATCAAGATGGTCTGGACCATTTATAGTCAAAAGAGTTTTCCCGTACGGAACAGTAGAATTGATAAATTCAAATGGGATTGAATTTAAGGTTAATGGTCACAGAGTTAAACACTACATAGATAGTCCGATAGAAGTTGACAACGAAGTTAATCACAATTTCAACACCATAGCTAACTAAGTGTGGGGAGAATCAAGTCTTTTAAAGGATAATATGTATTTCTGTTAGAGTTAGATTTTCTGTTTTCGTGTAGTTCTCGAAAATGGAACCCGAATGGTCTTTCCCTAGCAGACCCTAAAGAACTAGTCTTCTCCCCCCATTCTGAATTTTTATTTTTTTTAGGTTTTTCGAAATGAAGACTTCCTGTGAACTAAACCATGGTCTAATGCTACACGCTTTGATCACTAAACGTAATAATGACACACTTCCAAGTGAAATAGTATCATTAATCAGAGGTAAATTGGACGGAGTAAGAAAAGAATCCAGATGCGAAAATAATAAGTTACAATTTGGTAAAGGTAAATCAAAATCCGCAGCGAAAAGGAGAGCACGACACCTTGAAAGATGTCACAAATGCGGAAAATGGTCACACGAAGGTAAATGTTCAAATAATCAAACCTATTCAAATACCGAATTTATTACTTTATGCAGAGACGGACCGTTCATATGTTTAGAAGAAAAAACGTTAAATGCTCGAGGTTACGCCTATGTAGCTATGGAAAACCAATTAGTCCGACTATCTTATGAGTGGGCTAGAGCATATCACTAAGAAATCTATCTCACAGGTAAGTTTGTCCAGTTTTTATTTTTATTTTTATTTTTAACCTTTAGAAAATAAACGCTAATTTGTTCGCTATAAAGTATTAAATTGCTATTCGATAAAATTAGGTCATACGACCGAAATTATTGATATCATACAAAAATTTATTACATCACTGCGAAATTTAACATTTATTCTTAAGGTATAAATATCTTTAATCAATCAACCCAAAATATTTCAAAAATTCGTCATGAGTTAAATTAGGTCATGGAACCGAAATTACTTTACCAAAAAGAGGGGCGTATATTTTTGATAATATTTGATTGATTAAAGTGGGAAAAAAAACCAAAAAGATTTTTAATTTTATTTTTACCATGTTTTTAAAATTAATAAATTAATATTAAAATAATATTGTAAACTTTTTAAATCAATATATTTAAAATTGTAAATATTTGAAAAATTAATATTTTTAATATAAGTTTGTATGTATAAAAACAAAATATAATATAAGTTTGGTGTGAATTTTTAATTTTTAAAATACGAATTTTTAATTTTATGCATTTTAAATTTAAGTTTGGTGTGAATTTAAAAACAAAAATTTACTTTATTTCGCTAAGTTAAAAATATGATTTTTAAAATTCGTCGTGAGTTGAAGACTAGGTCGTTGAACCGAAATTGCTTTACCGGAGGGAGGGACGAGAACTTTTATTATCATTATTTTTAATCTTATTGAACTAAAGTATGCCAAAAACATTAAAAAACCCAAAAATCTTTACTTTTAAAACCGCGCTTTGAATTGACAAATTTTAAAATTTTGTCGAGGGACGGACTAGGACATCGATCCGAAACGCCCTCATCCTAAAAAGAAACAAATTTAAATCAGAATTTAATCATTTTTCTACGCTATTTACCCTCAATAATTTAAATTATTACTGATTTCTTGCAAATGAGGGCATTGCAAGATCTTAAGTGTGGGAAAGGGGTTAAATTCTTTCGGATTTTTAAATTTTTTTTTTTTGATTTAAAACACTTGGTTACCATTAGAAATACTAGTAAAGCAGTAGTTGTATTAGAATCTAGTGCTCTCTGATAATAAATAACAGCCCTAGTCTTATATACTGACTACCCAATTCTAGTAAAATTTTTCAAAATTTTCAATTAAATGAACTCAAAATCATGTTTATACATATTTATGAACGATAAAACTAGGTGTTAACACCGAAATTATTGTTACCTCGGAAAGGACATAAATTGAGAAACAAACCAAAATGTTAGAATTCATTTAAAATGGAATAGAGGACAATAAAAATGAAAATAAAAAGCCAAGTGTGGGAAAATTACCAAAGTTATTTAAAACATATATCACATATTTTTGTACAAATAACTGAAGATACTTTTGCTTTGGACTAAAACTAAACAGTTTTACCCGATTTACTGTAAGAAAGATGGATCTACACGATGAATCAATTCCATCATTAAAAGGAAGTAAAGTCTTTCGAAAAAGAAACGCACTTCTTGATTTAGGTCATGAAGTTGTCGTCCAGACCAGCTGTAGGTTGACGAAAAATTTAGAAAAGTCATCACTAAAATTAGCAAGAAATCCACGGACCTCAGCATCAAACAGGGTCGCTAAGTGGTCAGACTTATCCTAACCATGAGAGGATCTGTCTTGTAAAATGGGGAGGACGCCGTGCAAATTAGCTGGATAAGACTAATGAATCAGATCCCCAGAAAGGATAATCTCCTTTAAAGATAAAAAATCAGCTTTTAAGACTGATATTTTACTCAATCCTTGAGATTGACCTTAAATATTGAGAATTACAAACTCATGGAATTCAATGATATCTAAACTCGAGCTTGAACGAGAAAATATTTTGATCAAAATTACAAACCGATTTGTTTTCTGAAAACCCATTTTCAATGCGTTCATTACCATTGAACGTAAAATCCTAGGAATTCACCTGGAATTCATTAGGTCACCTGAACCAAATCGGGTGTCAACCATAAGAACGGTGGTTGCATAGCATGGTCAAAGACATGACCTTGTGCCAGACCAGAAAATTATAAGGGTGAGCTTTACTATTGCTCCTACAAAGGATAGTAATTGCGTCCGACACGTTATAGACCATAATTAAAAGCATGTCAGGGGACATTGCCTTAACAGTTGCTTGTTCAACGCTTTCCTTTACAACCGGACGGTAGTTTACCGAAAGGTAATATACGGAGCAAGTATACTGGACGTGTTGCTTTCCCAATACAAGGTTAGCAAGTGGGTGACACAAAACCACAAGTTTTGAGCTAAAATTTTCAAATCTGAAACCCACCAAACCCACAAAAACAATTTGCAAACACCGGTGAAGGGTTATTCCGGAAAACTTATCTAGGGTAAAAGCTAGATTTAATTTTCAAAAGATCAAATGTTTTCATAAAGATCCTATTTCTTTAAGGATCTAAATTTTTATAGTCATGTGGGACTGTAAACCACATCGTTACTACCATTGTTTATACTGCCGTAAAGAAATCACTGATGTACAAAGTGTGAAGAATAAAGAAGTGATTCTAGTATATTTCAAGACTATATTGCTTGAGGACAAGCAACGCTCAAGTGTGGGAATATTTGATAACGCTAAAAACGAACATTTATTTCATAGCATTATTCCTCAAGAAAGACAAGCTTTTAGTTGCAATTGTTCTATTTACAAGTGATATTCGTTTAAATAATAAAAGGTGAAGACAAAAGACAGATTCGACGAATTGAAGATGCAAACGACCAAAAAGCTCAAAAGTACAAAATACAATCAAAATGGTTCCAATTATTGATGAGAAACGTCTCAAAAATTACAAGAGTACAAGATTCGAAACACAAAATACAAGATATTAAATTGTACGCAAGGACGTTCGAAAATCCAGAACCGGGACCAGAGTCAACTCTCAACGCTCGATGCAACGGACTAAAAATTACAAATTAACTATGCACATAAATAAAATATAATATTTAAATAATTCTTATAATTATTTATATATTATATTATTATTTATAAACCGTCGGCAGAAAAAACAAAGGAATGTGAGCCTCTCCAGCTGGCCATGCGATTGCATGGCCTTGAAGGGCAAAGCTCATGCGATCGCATGAGCCTCTTTTCCAGCCCACATGCCTATAAAAATCGAGCTTTTGTGCACCATAAAACACATCTTTTTCTCATTCATCATACGTAAAGTATATATATATATATATATATATATATATATATATATATATATATATATATATATATATATATATATATATATATATATATATATATATATTATATTTTAATTTTAATTTTAATTTTAATAATAAGGGTATGTTAGCGAATGTTGTAAGGGTGTAAGTCGAAATTCTGTCCGTGTAACGCTACGCTATTTTTAATCATTGTAAGTTATGTTCAACCTTTTTACATTAATGTATCGTAGCTAAGTTATTATTATGCTTATTTAAAACTAAGTAATCGTGATGTTGGGCTAAATACTAAAATTGGGTAATTGGGCTTTGTACCATAATTGGGGTTTGGACAAAAGAACGACACTTGTAGAAATTAGACTATGGGCTATTAATGGGCTTTATATTTGTTTAACTAAATGATAGTTTGTTAATTTTAATATAAAGATTTACATTTGGACATACCTATAAATAACCATATACACTCGATCGGACACGATGGGCGGGGTATTTATATGTACGAATAATCGTTCATTTAACCGGACACGAGAATGGATTAATAGTCTATGGAATTATTAAAACAGCGGTGAAATTATGTACAAGGACACTTGGTATAATTGATAACAAAGTATTAAAACCATGGGTTACATGCAGTCGATATCCTGGTGTAATTATTAAACAAAGTATTAAAACCTTGTTACAGTTTAAGTCCCCAATTAGTTGGAATATTTGACTTCGGATATAAGGATAATTTGACGAGGACACTCGCACTTTATATTTATGACTGATGGACTGTTATGTACAAAAACCAGACGGACATATTAAATAATCCAGGACAAAGAACAATTAACCCATAGGAATAAATTAAAATCAACACGTCAAACATCATGATTACGGAAGTTTAAATAAGCAAAATTCTTTTATTTCATATTTAATTCCTTTATTTTCATATTTAATTGCACTTTTAATTATCGTACTTTTATTTATTATCATTATATTTAATTGCACTTTTAATTATCGTACTCTTTAATTATCGCAAGTTTATTTTATCGCACTTTTATTTATCGCAATTTCATTATCGTTATTTACTTTACGCTTTAAATTAAGTCTTTTATTTATTTAATATTTTACATTAGGTTTTAACTGCGACTAAAGTTTTAAAATCGACAAACCGGTCATTAAACGGTAAAAACCCCCCTTTATAATAATAATATTACTTATATATATATTTGTATTTTTATGAATTAAAACTAATATAGCGTTAAGCTTTGTTTAAAGATTTTCCCTGTGGAACGAACCGGACTTACTAAAAACTACACTACTGTATGATTAGGTACACTGCCTATAAGTGTTGTAGCAAGGTTTAAGTATATCCATTCTATAAATTAATAAATATCTTGTGTAAAATTGTATCGTATTTAATAGTATTTCGTTGTAAAAATAAAGCTATTTCATATACACCTCGCATAACATCAATCCCCTTCCCAAGATTGACGATCTTTTCGATCAGCTGCAAAAATCCAGCGTCTACTCCAAGATTGATTTACGATCAGGTTATCACCAGTTGAGGGTGAAGGAGAGCGATGTGCTGAAGACTGCGTTCTGAACTCGTTATGGTCACTATGAGTTTCTGGTGATGTCATTTGGTTTAACTAAAGCACCTGCCATATTTATGGATCTAATGAATCGCGTATGCAAGCCATACCTGGACAAATTCATTATCGTATTCATAGACGATATCCTAATCTATTCCAAAAGCGAAGAAGAACATGAGCAACATCTTCGACTCATGCTTGAACTCTTGAGACAAGAGCAACTCTATGCCAAATTCTTCAAGTGTGAATTTTGGTTGAAGGAAGTCCAATTTCTTGGTCATATTGTGAGTAATCAGGGTATCAAAGTCGATCCCGCAAAGATCGAAGCCATCAGCAAGTGGGAAACCCCCACTACTCCTACTCATATCCGCCAATTTTTAGGCCTCGCCGGTTATTATCGTAGATTCATCGAAGGTTTCTGTTTGATTGCGCGTCCTTTGACCGCGTTAACTCACAAGGGGAAGAAGTTTGTTTGGGAAACCGAGCAAGAGTTGGCATTCCAAACCCTGAAGCAGAAGTTAACCACCGCACCGATCTTATCCCTTCCCGAAGGCAGTGATGGCTTCGTTGTGTATTGTGATGCCTCCCGACAAGGTTTTGGGTACGTATTGATGCAATGGAAGAAGGTTATTACTTATGCCTCTCGACAACTGAAGATTCACGAGCGAAACTACACTACTCACGATCTTGAGCTTGGAGCCGTTGTCTTTGCGCTCAAACTATGGAGACACTATCTGTATGGAACCAAGAGTACTATCTTCACCGACTACAAAAGCCTCCAACACAACTTTGATCAGAAGCAACTAAACATGATACAGTATCGGTGGATCGAGACGTTGAACGACTATGATTGTGAAATCTGCTACCACCCTGGCAAGGCAAATGTTATAGCCGATGCCTTGAGCCGAAAGGAAAGAACGGTACCTCTTCGTGTCCGAGCCTTGAACGTCAACATTCACACGAATCTCAATGGCCAAATCCATGTAGCTCAAGATGAGGCTCTCAAGAAGGAGAATATTTCTCATGAGCACTTGAACATTCTCGTTTCTTGATTAGAGGTCAAAGAGACTGGACTTCGATATTTTTCTGAAAGGATTTGGGTGCTAGTTATGGGGATTTACGAAGCCTTATTCTAGATGAAGCTCACAAGTCAAGGTATTCGATTCATCCAGGAGCTGGTAAGATGTACCATGACCTCAAGGTTTAATATTGGTGGCCGAACCTCAAGAAGGATATTGCGACTTACGTCGGAAAGTGTTTAACTTGTTCTAAGATCAAAGCCGAACATCAGAGGCCATCCGGGTTACTTCAGCAACCCGAAATCCTACAATGGAAGTGGGAAGGAATAACAATGGACTTCATCACCAAGCTATCAAAGATGGTAGGCGGTTATGATACCATCTGGGTTATCGTTGACTGTCTTACCAAATCTGCACACTTCCTAGCCATGAAGGAAACTGATATGATGGAGAAACTCAAGCAGCTATACATAAAGGAAGTTGTATCTCGACACGGTGTACCCGTATCGATTATTTCACGCCCATTTTGCTTCCAGATTTTGGCGTTCTTTACAAGAAGCTATGGGAACACGTTTAGATATGAGTACTGCGTATCACCCGCAAACTGACGGACAGAGCAAACACATGATTCAAACCATGAAGGACATGTTGCGTGCTTGTGTAATTGATTTTGGGAAAGCTTAGGAAAAGCATTTGCCGCTGGCCGAATTCTCTCACAACAATAGCTATCACGCAAGCATTAAGGCCGCACTTTTCGAAGCCTTGTATGGCTGCAGATGTCGTTCTCCTATTTTTTGGGCCGAAGTAGGTGAAAAGTAACTCACCAGACCCGAACTCGTCCATGAAACAACCGAGAAGATTGTCCAAATTCAAGCGAGGCTCAAGACGGCCCGTGATCGTCAAAAGAGCTATGCCGATCTTAAGCGTAAAGATCGTGAATTCCAAGTAGGTGACCGAGCGATGTTGAAAGTCGCACCTTGGAAAGGATTAATCCGTTTCGGAAAGCGTGGGAAGCTAAATCCGCAATATATTGGTCCTTTTGATGTCTTGGAGCGTATTGGACCCGTTGCTTACCGTTTGGATCTTCCGACTCAGTTGAGTGCAGTTCATTCCACTTTTCACGTGTCGAATCTGAAAAAATGTCTTGCTAAACCAGAACTTGTCATACCACTTGAGGAACTTACGATTGATGACAAACTCCACTCGTAGAAGAACCTGTTGAAATTATTGACCGTGAGGTCAAAACCTTGAAATGCAACAAGATTCCATTGTCCGAGTCTTTTGGAATGCTAAACGAGGACCCGAGTTTACTTGGGAACGAGAGGATCAGATGATGCAGAAGTATCCTCACCTCTTCACAACTCTACCGTCTACCTCAGTTTAAAATTTCAGGACAAAATTTTCATTAACAGGTGGGTAATGTAAAGACTCGGCTTTTTCGACTTACTTTTGTGTTTTTTACTTTCTGCGAAACTGCGTATTTGTGCGTACTATGTTGGTTTATATTCTGGGATCTTATTTTATGATTAATTACTTTCGTTAATACCATACAACGTGCCATTAAGTACTTAGTTACTTAACTTGATCCTCGAATGCTTTTATGACCGTTAGTGTCACTTGACGTTTAGAACGAGCTATGTGTTTTGGTACACGTTTAACTTTTTTCGCAATTGGAATATTACGACTACGTAATACTAATTGTTGTTTCCTAATTACAATTACTTGGGTTTTTGGTTGCTTAATTACGCTTAGTAATTTACTTGTGCTCACTAGTTAGTCTTGTTGGACTTTCTACCTTGTTGGACTTTAGCCCACCATAACCTAGCTAATGAACTATTTAATTAGCCCAATTTTAATAAGTTTATGACCCATATAAATGTAAGACAAAAACCCATTTATTAGAGGGAACATACTAGCATTTTTGTTAACCACAATCACAAATGTTGCATGGGATCCTAACATAAGCACCACCTTTAGACCACCACTAACCAAAAAGCAAAAAAGGTGTCCCCCTTGTCCCCTTGAAACCCCACGGCCAAACACCCCCCACCACACTATAAATACCAAGCAAATCCCACCCATTTCACTCTAAATCTCATTTACATTTTACACACACTTAATCTCTAATTCTCTCTCTTGTCTTTCTCACTCTAAAAAGTGTAAGTTTTAAATTTTCTTCTTCTTCTTTTCTTCTTCTTCATAAAATCGACATCATCATCATCATACAAGGATCAAGCTTTTTAGCTTCTTGATCTTGTTATATCTTGAAGATTCAAACTTTGATTAGAATCCTTCAAGAACATGAAAGATTCAAGCTTTCTAGCTTCGAATATTCATTACTTTGTTGGATCTAAGTTTTCTAGCTTATGATCCCTTTATTTTGTTAAAAAGATCAAAACTTGTGTTTATGATCTTCATGTAACTTGAAGATCTAGCCTTTTGCTTTAAGGATCTTCAAGAACATTAAAGATCCAAGCTTTCTAGCTTAGGGTTTCATTATTTTGTTAAAGATCTTAGCATTTTAGCTTATGGTCTCATTACTTTTACTAGATCCTAGCTTTCTAGCTTATGGTCTCATTAATCTTGTAAAGATCCAAGCTTTCTAGCTTAGGGTTTTCTTAATACTTGAGATCTAAGTTATCATTGTAGATCTCACTTACTTGGAACCTTTTTGTGATTGTTGTGATGATAAAGATCAAGTCTTCATCATCTCATATGATGAATATGCATAAACTTGTGTAAAAAGGACAAAGGTTGAAGCTTTATTGTGTTTATGCAATAAAGAGGCAACCTTGATGTTCAAAACTTATAAAATGTTAGCTTTTACTCTTAGTTGTGTATTTATGGTTGAAAATTGGTCAAAGTGATGCTAAAACATCAAAGTGTTGTACACTTGAAGCTTACACGCATCAAGGATGAGAACCGTGATGAGCATCAAGCACCAAGAAACCCACCGGAGCACTTGTTGCTATTTTCGGGGTCTGATCAGACTCCTAGGACTTCTAGAAAACTAATTTTCAGATTGTTCATTTTGAGAAGATGACTTTTCGTTTAGGACTCGCCTAAATCCGATATACGGTTTAGGATTTTTAGCCTTCCGAAAGTCACTATGCCTTTATAATGACGTGCTAAAAATTCTGACCTACTCGCGCTTGAACCGTCACCACGGTCAAACGACATTGAGTTAGGATCTGAAAATTGGACAGCAGCCACTGACCATGCGTCTTTTCGTTTTGTATTGAGGTCGTAGAAGCTGTCCGAAGTCAGCCTTTTGTTTCGATCTCTATTCTTGTTTAAAACTTACTTTATTTTTTACGTATGATGATAATGATGATGATGATGATGATGTTGATACTTAAGACTTAATTTAATCAGTTTTAAACTTTTGGGGACAATATATTGACTTAGTGACCTTTGACTTAGGTTGACGACCTTTCAGACCGACTTACTACCTACATACTTTTCAAATCAACTTTACCGCACATTCACTGTTAGTTATAGCTTCCCTTTTTACTTTAACTATTTTTAGGACTGAGATTACATGCGCTTTTTATGTTTTACATAATAGACACGAGTACTTAAACTTTATATATGCGTGGGTGATATAACGGCACAAAGATTTCCTTAGCACGGTAACGTTTAATCATTGGTTTTTGAACCGGTGAACGCGAATATTAGATATGGATCCATAGGGTTTAACATCCCCACTCGGGCTAGTCGCACTAGTATTTAAAGGGTGTTTGATACTTCGAGGACATACGCACTCGCCAAGTGTACTTTTAGGGGGTATTATTATTACGTTAAGTTAGTTACCGGGTGCCCACGGATAAGCATATACTTTTCATACTGTTTTGAATATGAAATCTCGTGGTCTACATTACATTACTTAATACAAACTATAGCTCACCAACATTCGTGTTGACTTTTAAGCATGTATTTCTCAGGTGCTTAGATGTTGTTGCTTCCGCTGTTAGACTTGCTGTCTTGGTGTTATAGACTTGCTGTTACAGACTCGCTGTGTTAGACTTCCGTTGCATTACTTAGAGATGTCTCAATCATGAAACTTTTATTTTGCATTCCCAACTTATGTTATTTTGAATAATGATTTTGTAATGACCTTTGTGTCACGTTATCTTTTGTAAAACGTTATCTTTTCATGAATGTAAAACTTGTTTTGAAATAGCATGTAGTATTATACCGTGTAATAGACCTATTGTTGACGATTCATACATGATGGTTTTGTACGGGGCGTTACATTTTGTATCAGAGCATCGGTTGTAGGGAATTAGGTTGCATTAGTGAGTCTTGACCGAGCTGAGTAGGATTCGCTAATAGGACTAATCTACAACTTGCTCGTTTACTTGTTACTGCTTACTACTACTGCATGCTACTGCTTACCTTTGTTGCTATGTGAACTTGCTGTATGCTGCTACTTTCTCGCTACTGCATGCTACTATCTATCTTTGATTGCATGTTACTTTTGTTTAATACTGTTACTATTGCCATGCTATGTACTGCTAGGATGCTGTAGTGCCTGATTACGTGCTTGTTATATGTATTACTGACATGGAAAAAGTTATTTTTCCTTGTTCAGATGTCAGACATGCCGCCCATGACCTTTGACTTAGAGAGTGACTCAGATATGTCTGCTACCTTGCCTACTATTGTTGCTGACTCACCACTATCCTTCGGCGACTCAGGCGATTTGTCATCTGGAGATAGTAGACACGCGCTTGATCTCATGGACATCTCAGACGGAGACGAGGATGCCTAGGAGATTCCAGCACCACCCTGATAGGTCAGATCATGTTGAGATTGAGATAAATGATAAGATAGAATGAGATTCGGTATGTAGGAAGGAGACTCGGTATGAGAGAGAATCAGTAAAATTACATTCCACAGCTTCTAGAACTCAGTTACAATACAATGGCTATCTAATTAGGACTACTTAGGTTCCTTATATAGCCCTCTTCTAAGGAACCTTCATTTAAGCTTAATTCACATTAACACTATACAACTTCGGGGTCCAAATAATCTCCCCCTTAGTGTTAAATGTGAACTTTACAATATAATCCTATCGTGAAATCTTGAGAGGTCCAAACGTTAGTTTCCATCTTGAGCCATCTGGTTTTGAAACTTCTACTTGATTTTCTGAAATTTGCTTAGAAGTTTTCCAGGCTCCCCACGCTTTCCTTGGATCTCCCTCATGTAATGGATATTCATCCATTTCCTTGAAATATATTCTCTTTCTCTGGCCACGAAGAATCTCAAACTGTCTTGTACGGATTCAGAGCTTTAAATGATCTCTGATATGCTTTATAAATTCTCCAAGACCCATTTTTGTATCAAAGTCATCAACCTTGCTTTGGCGAATTTTAAGATACTTCAGTGCAGCCTTAAGTGTTCCATCTGAATATTTGTTTAGCTCTTTAGTACGAATGAACACCTTTTCTTTTTGAGAATTTACAAATACAAACCCTTCGGGTTCGAATTGCATTTGAAACATCCTCATATCCTTTAGTCCCTTCGTAAATTGATTCGGACACGTTATTCGAATCTTTTTCCTATTTGCTTCGAGACCTATTTGAAAATCTTCACGTCTCATCAGTTCAATTGTCTCCATCATGTATCTTTTCACAGCTTCCAAAGCTTGAGCCTTAGCAAAACGTCGAATGGTGATGATACTGAGGTAGTTGTAGATGTGAATGATGTAAAGCATATCAAGATTATGAAAATCTGCTTCTGTAAACTTGTACTCTTTCTCATCTTCTCTAATAACGTGGAACTGACTGATGACGTCTTTCTTTTCACTTATCTCTACTCCGACTTGAGCAATATTCAACACTTCTGAAATACGATAATTTCTTTGAAGCCACAAATCATCTTCATCTTTGTTGATATGTTTCCTCCACATAAACTCATACCAATTCCTTTCACTTGCTGGAAGCAATCGTGAACCTATATAAGTAAACCTTTTACTCCTTGGTGTATCATTGATGCGGAAGATCTTGTAAGCATTTTCTTCGATGAATGTGTTTCATAACGTTATAAAATCATGTTAAACTCCCAACAACAATCTTTGTTCCTGATTCTTAAAGAATATTCCATGGTTGTATTTGAATCTGGAATTTACTATTTCACTTGATGTAGATGTACCAGAAGTTGAGCTTTCATTAGCATTTGTTGGATGTGAACTTGATGAGGGTGTAGAATTCGATGAATGATCAGTAGGATTTGTTGCATCATCATTTGGAACATCATTATCTTCAATATGATCAAAGATATCAACATCATTTGGATTAACATAAAGATTTTCTTCATCGTCATCAGAAGAATCCATTTCATCATCACTTTCTATTACTGGATCAGGATTCCTTTCATCTACAATCTCTACATCTTCCGGAATTGAAGATACTGAAGATAACTTGCTTAAGATGACAAACCCATCATCATCCTTCTCTTCAAGATAAAAATCACTCAAGTTCAAATCCTCATCTACCGGTCCACTATCAGCCTCATTATGAACAATTGGAAATATAACTTGCTCAGACTCCTTATCATCAATTTCATCATGTGTAGAAACCATTTCTGATTCCGTATGAACTTGTTGAGCTTGTGAAGCAGATGAAGACCTCACACCACCATCCTTGGTTGAAATGTTCACCGATATATATTCTCCATCTACTCCTATCTCCCCCTCATGGCTATTCTGAGGATCAAAATCGTCATGTTCATCATCACGGTGAGGACTCAAAGGAGAAGAGCAGGAAGTAAGTGGATATCGAACAAGAGCACGAAACAATGCTTGAAGCGAAGTGCGTCGAAGAATATCAAGATTGACTCTAGAAAACATACGACTGAAATATTCTTGCTCCAAAGCATCATAGAAATGTGGTAAACAAGAGGGTGATGTTGGAAAAGTAACAATGGGAACAGCAGCAGTAGCAGCATCGGTTAGAGGCGATGTCGATGGAAGTGTTTGAGTTGCCGTGAGGGTAGGTAAGGATGATTGTGCTGTATTATTCTTATATGTAGGGCTGTACATACTACTAGTCAGATTCGTGATATCCCCTTCTGATGGAGGTTGGGTAACAACCAGAGTTGTCACCGGCGAAGTTTCTTTCGAAGCATCCGCCTCCATGACTTTAGTCTCATGGGACTCTGACATAGTAGCAGAACTACCCATCAGTTTAGCTCTCGTAGAGACATTGCTATCTCTGACTCCCAAAATCATTGATATACCATGAGGTGGCACATCTCTTTCAGTTAAAGACTCTTCCTCTAAACTCTGAGTTTTAGAATCCGGAAGAGAAGTGGTTTGATCCAATGGATCACTTTCATGAACCAAGGGATCAGTCTGCTGGAAGTCTGATAAATATCCCGAAGGATTGTCATGTTGACTCGTTTCCATGGGACGCGGCAGATCTCCCTCATTAAGATAAGCCAGACCTCCAGACCCCGTTGTACGCTGAGGCACAAGAGGATTTACAATCGATACGCAGGGTGCCTTTTCAAGATTTTTCGGCTCCCCTTCAGCCGTTCTGGATTTCAATGATTGAGTTTCCTCAATCGATTGAGTCAACGCAGACTTTACTGCAGAGGAAGACTTTACTTCCTTAGATGCCGAAGCATCTTGCTTTGTAGGATTTATTCTTAAGTCCTGTTTAGATTGGATGGGCTTAGTGGTCTTTTTACCATCCGTGCATTTAGATCTCTTGCCTACCGAAGCTTGCGCTTCATTTAGCGTAGGGCTTACTGTTATTATTGGATGTGATACGGAGATGGGTGAGGGTGACCTAATTGGCTCTAGGTCTTGGTCCGTATCACCAATGGTTGTAGTAACTGTTTGGTGGATGATATGTGTCGAAGTCCTAGATCTAGTTACTCATTGGGTTGGCGGAGTCTGAATCATCTCATCAGGCACATATCGAGTTCTCTTAGGAGAATGTTCGGGAGACGATTCAAATGCTGTTGCTGAAATGTCGGTATCACTGCTCACTTCGGGTGTTGTGGAAAGGGTTGGTTCAATCCTAGTTGAACTAGGTTCCCTGATCCTCACGGGTTGAGCTTGGTGTGCTGCCCTATATCATTTGAGGTTTACCCTAAGTGGAGGATTAGCTGGTCCGGTTGGTTGAACTACAGGTTCCTCTACAACCTCTGGGGCTGGAACCGCGGCGGGTTCAACTTGTTCTTGTTGTACCGGGTTCGGAAGAGGTATTCCTACAGCCTCAAAATAAGAATGCATACGAGCGTCTTGGGGTTCAGCTAGCCTTGCTAGCCAATTTGGAATCGGCGCAGTGAATTGATTATCAGATATCATCGGGGTATTCATCTTCAGCTCCCCAAATCGTTTCATCTGTAATCCATGTGTACCTGGTACAAATATATTTGCATTTCTGCAAGCATTTATAGCATCATGGATAAAGATACAGAAAAACCTTTCGCAAGGGATGTATGAACCCCTTGGCTTATCAAATTGAGCTTGAACCAAATCCCATATTAGTTCTGCATAGTCAGGAGCTTCTACTCTTATGAAAGAGTAGAACAACTTCAGCATTGGCACAGTCAGGCTGTCAGATCCACTCCTTGTCATCAGCAAGCATCTGTTGATGATTGAGAAGATCACATACCACCTTGAGTGCAGATATTTCTTCTAAAACTTAGCCGGAGGAACATTGCAGGCTCCAACATAATCAAGATCAAAGACAGATGACATCATCTGCTAAGTAGCAGGAAAAGCAGGAGCATTCTGCACAACAGGAAGTCTGAATATCCTTCTGAAATCAGCCTTAGTGATACTCCTCCTCCCTTGAACTCCTCTCAGTTGAAATTCAAAATGAGCTTGTGTTCCCTCTGGATTTTCAGCAGTCGGTTGTGTAGCTTCCACAAACCTAATTGTTCTGTTAAGTAACTCCAGATCTATTATAGGTACACTGACTGTAAAGTTTAGAGGAGGCCACATAGTGTGCCTCTCTAGAATTGCAGTCCAGTAGTTGCAGGGAATGTTGGTTTCAGAGTTGATGAAGTGATTGTTCGTCATTTGGATGTATAAATAAGAAATAGAAGACCACACGATATTTAACATAAAGCATATATCTCTATTCTTTTTTGCCTTTGAAATCTTTTGTATATGTTTTATCTTTTATATTTTATGATTTTTATGGTTTTTCAAAGATATAAAAATCCTTTATTCTCAAATATGAACAAGTAATTGACAATCATGACATTCATATGATATTCATCACAATACAAATTCATCATGCAAAGTCAATTATATAACACAAAGAATCAGAACAACACTTAGTCAATTTTTTTAAACACAATTCAAGCAGATTTAGTAGTCATGAAAACTTGAAATTCTGTAACCAAATAAGCTTGAGTTTTCAGATCAGAAAGATATAGAATAAACATGTTAAGTGTTTGAAGATTAAAATCAGAAAGTTTCAAGGTACCAAAACTCAGACTCGGTATCAAGAGAAGAACAGATTCGGTATCTCCAAAATTAACATAAAGTCACTCAAACATGCATATTCTATCATGTAAAATCACAACCATAATCAATTAACCACTCAATTAGAAGCAGAACAACATGTTAATCGTATGAGCAGACTCGGTACTGTAGATAGAACATATTCGGTAGGTACAGAATCCATCAAACAATCAATTAAACATGTAATCGAACTTGGTCAAATGATAGATCAATTAATATAACTCTGACTCGACAAGAATTCATGTTAATTAACCAAATCAATTGAGTTTAATCAAAGATTAGTAGAATACGACACAGACTCGGTATAATCAACAAAATTTCAAAATTGAGAGTCATAATCCATTTATTTTGATCTTTTCTGGTTGAAAAACATTTAATTATCTCAGATCTACACGTATGTATCTAAAGCAATGATTAAAATGAAATTATACCAAAGATTTGAAGAAACAGAAGAACGGACTCGGTAGATTAGGCAGATTCGGTATGATCAGTAAGACTCGGTAGGTAATTAAGCACAGTAAGAGAGTTAGTTTGACTTTGACCCTCCTTTTATAGATACCGAAGATAAAATACCGAATGGGCTTTACCGAATGGGCCTATTTTACCGAATACAGTCCACTTTTCAAAAATTTATCAATTTAACTTCAAAATCTTGACAAATTGACTTTTCCTCTTAAAATTCATTTCAATCTTTTCATGATAAACAATTCTGAGACAATTTTTTGAAAACTTTGAACTTACCGAATCTGTACTGTTGAATGTCAGATTCGGTATAATGCTAAAAATAGCATTTATTCAGTAAAAATCAAATATTTTTGGATTTTATCTTTTTCAATTTTTATGAATTTTTCAAAATAAGATTTGTACTTAAAAGAACTTTGAATTTGTGAACAAAGTACAAATCTTCAGTGATACCAATTGTTAAAACGGGTTGCATACTGAGATGTAAACAAACCTTAGTGAATTATTTCAGATATAAAACAAAGAATTTATGAATTCACTTTTGAAAAACAATATTTTTTTTAAGTAATTTTCTCATTTTCTCCCTTTTTCTCCCCCTCAAAATGTAAATCAGCATTTTGATAAAATTCCCAAGAAAATGAATTAACTCCCCCTTGAAATATGATATCAATGAGTTACCTCCCCCTTCCGTAACCATTGAACAATTATATCTAGGAAGTTATCATAAGTCTAAAGGCTCCCCCTTAAAAGATGATATCCAAAGCATATGAAAGTAGTTGCTCCCCCTAGAAAGTATCTACTCCCCCTAAACACAAGATCCCAAGAATAAGTCCCAACAGATCTAAGGAATATCAAGCACTATACTCTACCATGCCAATCTCTTTGATCAAGAACTTTAGCCTAAGTTCATCTAAGGGCTTAGTGAACATGTCAGCTAATTGCACTTTGGTAGCCACAAAGTATAACTCTACATCCCCTTTCTCTACATGGTCCTTAATGAAATGATAGAGAATATCTATGTGTTTGGTCTTAGAATACTGGACCGGGTTGCTTGTATTGCAATAGCACTTTGTGAATCACAGTAAATTGGGGTCTTAGAAAACTTAAAGCCATAGTCTGAAAGTTGAATTTGCATCCACAAAACTTGTGAACAACAATGAGCTGCAGTAATGTACTCAGACTCAGCTGTTGATAAAGACACACAGTTCTGCTTTTTGGATGACCAACCAACTAGCCTATTCCCCAACATCTGAATTGATCCAGATGTGCTTTTTCTATCAACATGGCAACCGCCATGTTCCGCATCTGTCATAACCCGTCCTTAACCATAAGAACGTGTTAGATAACGTATGATTTCATTGCGAGGTATTGACCTCTATATGCGACATTTTTAAAAAGGAAAACTGCATATATTATACATTACAAACCAAACCATTATTTTTGTTACAAGCTTTAGACAAAAAAAAGATGATTATCGTTTAACGATAATCTTCGACTTACAAACTTTACAAATGATAATAACAACACGATTTCTAGCATATTTTACAACACACGTCCTCGGATATGCAGTTTTATTTTTGACACAAATATGAGTACGCATGATCCTGCTTAGATTCAACATAATGCAGCGGAAGCTTTAATTATCACCTGAGAATAAACATGTTTAAAAACGTCAACATAAAGTTGGTGAGATATAGGTTTAGTGCGCAGCAATATATATATATAGACCACAAGATTTCGTATATAAATATTTCAATAAAAATATTCTAAGTGGTTGAGCACTTGGTAACCATACTTAACATTTTCACGTCGCATATTCCCTTTAATATGAAATCTTACTACACCGTACCAAGTGTAGTCACAAAACGAAGTACTGTGCAACCGTTGAATACTGGTCGTCCAGTCCGATTGGGGTTGTCAGGCCCGATAGATCTATCAACAGGATTCGCGTTTACATTACCGCTGTAAATATTAGTTACCAAGCTACAGGGAAGTATGCCAGTGGTACAACTCAACGTAGAATATATTTTTCAGTTACTTGTGTCCATAGCGTAAAACATAAAATACATGTATTCTCATCCCGAAATATTTAGAGTTTAAAAGTGGGACTATATACTCACTCTTGTCTTGATGATATATATATTTTGACTCGGTCTTCCGGTTGATATCACGAACCTATCCATATATAATATATCAATATGTTTTCATTTTAAAACAAACGTTATATATATATATATACTTGTTATACTTTTAATATTTTGAATATTTCCTTAGTCCGTAGTTAGCATTCCGATGTTAGTAATTCAATTTTTAATGGTTCATTTTTAGATGTTTAATATACCCGCAATGAAATAAATAAAACCCCCAACGAAATAAATAAAACCCCATCGTATATGTATTGGTCGAGATTAATCTTGACCCATGGTACCGGTGTTGTCAAATGACGTGTTGCGTACATAAAGTACCGGTGTTGTCAAATGACATGTTGCGTACAATCATGAGATCTTATGATTAATCTTCTCGTGTTGTTTACGGGTGATCCTGAACCATATAAAATTGAATTATAAGTACATATATATAAAATATCATGTTATCTTAGAAATATGTGATTTATATCATTTTTTTCCAATTGATCCCGTAGTTGAAATGATCTAGGATAACCAATTTTGTTTCGGTCATAGTTTCTTCGTTACAAATCCGTTTTCGTTGATTCAAATTGCCATCTTCTTGGATCGAGTTCTTCTTTAAGACTATGAACTGTAAATACCTTGGTTTGTATTCAAAATCATACGGCATAAGTGAAACATTAGTGAAACATATGAAGTTAAACATTTTTGTTACAACAAAATCATTTAATGACCATTTTTCTAAAAATACTTATACTTTGAAAAACCAAGTTTTACCTTGTTAAATTAGTATATACATAAGTTATATTACAGGTCTTGAAGTATTTTAAAAGTTAAGTTAGAAGGATCTATTTAGTTTGCAAACAAGTTTGAAAACATTCAAACTATGTTCTTGTTGTTAAACTTTTGTACCACAAAATAAGATAGCTATATATATATGAATTGAATAAGGTTATGAACATAGTTACTACCTCAAGTTCCTTGGATAAGTTTGCTGTAAAAGAGAAGTAAGAAGCTAGAATCAAAAGGGTGATGGAAGTGGATGAAAGATTGGAAGTAAGTTGGTGTTCTTGGAAGGTTTTCTTGAAGTGTTTTTGTATGGTTTTTCTTATGGTGTTTTAGTATGGTTTTTGAAGCTAGATCTTTATGGAACTTTGCTGGATTGTTATGGAGTTTAGAGAGTAATAAAGAGTGTGTGTTTTTAGTTAAGAGATTGAAGTAAAAATGAATCAAAAATGATGATACATATATACTCCTAAAAATGTGATCTTTAAGGATAACATGACAAAATTCTAGTTTGTATTTTTGTAATTAGTCTTGCAATGATTCAAAAGTAATTACCTAGCTCTAAGGGCATGAATAATGGCTGGTTAGGTGGTGATTTTGATGTGTATTTACTATTAGTAAATACGTATAGGAGCTAGGTATGATACGAGTACAAATACTCTAAATATACGTATAGAAATTTTGTGAAAAATGGAATGAGGATTCAAATATAGCTATCTTTTGTGAATATACTTATATGGTTTTATGTATTTAAGTCTTTAAAAGTGATTAAATACATTACTTATACAATATATGTATAAACATTATATGTCTTAAGTATTTATGTCAAATAACGTTACGTATAGTTATCGTTTTGAAAACTTAAGTTAGTAGTTTCAAAATACACATATAACTTGTTGTTATTAATACAAAATGAGATATTAAAACATTTATTAATCATGTTAAATATGTATATATACATTTATATACACAAACGTATAATTATCATATATTGTATAGTTCGTGATATCATCGGTCAAACTAGACGGTCAAACGTTGTGTAAAACTCTTTTCGGAAATATAAATCTCGACAATTTGGATTGCTTATCATGTTGGCAAGGTTTAATTTATGTAAATATTAATCTTATAAGTATAGAATGATCGAAAAAGTGCGGGTCGTTACATTACCTCCCCGTTAAATAAATTTCGTCCCGAAATTTTAAAATTGTACCTATTTTGCGTCATCGAGAAACAAGTGTGGATACTTTTGCTTCATCTGATCCTCTCGTTCCCAAGTAAACTCGGGACCTCTTCTAGCATTCCAACGAACCTTAACAATCGGTATATTACTCTGTTTGAGTTGTTTAACTTCACGGTCCATGATTTCGATTGGTTCTTCGACGAATTGTAGTTTCTCGTCGACATGGATTTCTTCAAGAGGAATAGTAAGGTCTTCCTTTGCAAGACACTTCTTAAGGTTTGAGACGTGAAAGGTATTATGTACTCCGGCGAGTTGTTGCGGTAACTCGAGCCGATAAGCTACCGGTCCAATGCGTTCGATGATCTTAAACGGGCCTACGTACCTTGGGTTCAGTTTACCCCTTTTGCCGAAACGTATTACACCTTTCCAAGGTGACACCTTTAGCATAACCATGTCCCCGACCTGAAACTCTAATGGTTTCCTTCGAACATCGGCGTAGCTCTTTTGGCGACTACGGGCTGTTTTCAATCTCTCCTTGATTTGCACTATCTTCTCAGTCGTTTCATGTATGATCTCGGGACCAGTTAAATGTTGATCTCCTACTTCATTCCAACAGATAGGAGATCTACACTTCCTTCCGTACAATGCTTCGAATGGCGCAGCTCCAATGCTCGCATGATAACTATTATTATACGAGAATTCTGCTAACGGTAGATATTTATCCCATCCGTTTCCAAAATCGATCACACATGCCCTGAGCATGTCTTCGAGAGTCTGAATCGTTCTTTCACTCTGTCCATCGGTTTGTGGATGATATGCGGTACTCATATCCAAACGAGTTCCTAGTGCCTCCTGTAGTGATTGCCAAAACTTTGAGGTAAATCTACTATCACGATCGGATATAATGGAAATAGGTATTCCATGCCTTGAAACAACTTCCTTTATATACAATCGTAATAGTTTCTCCATTCTATCCGTTTCCTTTATAGGCAAGAAATGTGCAGACTTGGTGAGACGATCAACAATCACCCAAATGGTGTCGTATCCCCAGGCAGTCTTTGGTAACTTCGTGATGAAATCCATGGTAATACCGTCCCATTTCCATTCTGGAATTTCTGGTTGTTGAAGTAACCCTGACGGCTTCTGGTGTTCTGCTTTAACCTTGGAACAAGTTAAACACTCCCCAACATATGTTGCAACGTCTGTTTTCAAATTAGGCCACCAATAATGCGTCTTAAGATCTTGGTACATCTTTCCAACTCCAGGATGTATCGAATATCTTGTCTTATGTGCCTCGTTCAATATCAACTTCCTTAATCCACCCAACTTCGGTACCCAAATACGATTTGCAAAATATCGAATTCCATCTTCCCGCATAACGAGTTGCTTCTCATACTTCTTCATTATTTCATTTCCTTTATTTTCTTTAGTAAGTGCTTCTCGTTGAACTTCTTTGATTTGTGAGTTGAGATTTAGGCGAATTTTTATATTCATTGCTCGAACTCGAATTGGTTCTCGTTCCTTTCTGCTTAAAGCATCGGCCACCACGTTCGCCTTTCCGGGATGATAACGAATTTCACAATCATAGTCGTTTATTAACTCGACCCACCTACGTTGCCTCATGTTCAATTGTTTCTGATCAAAAATATGTTGAAGGCTTTTATGATCAGTAAACACAGTGAATTTAACCCATACAAGTAGTGTCTCCACATCTTCAATGCAAACACGACTGCTCCCAATTCTAGATCATGCGTCGTATAATTTCGCTCGTGAATCTTCAATTGTCGGGATGCGAATGCAATAACTTTCTTCCGTTGCATAAGAACACAACCAAAACCTTGTCGCGAAGCGTCACAATATATTTCAAAATCATCGTTCCCTTCAGGTAACGATAAAATAGGCGCCGTAGTTAACTTCTTCTTCAATAATTGAAATGCGTTCTCCTGCTCCGAGGTCCATTCGTATTTCTTCCCTTTTTGCGTTAATGCTGTCAACGGCTTAGCTATTCGAGAAAAATCTTGAATAAACCTTCTATAATAACCGGCTAAACCCAAAAATTGGCGTATCTGCATTGGTGTCTTAGGAGTCTCCCATTTTTCAATGGCTTCAATTTTTGCTGGATCAACCTGAATTCCTTCGCTATTAACAACGTGGCCAAGAAATTGTACTTCTTTCAACCAGAAAGCACACTTAGAAAATTTAGCATAAAGTTGTTCTTTTCTCAACAACTCCAGTATCAACCTTAAATGCTCTTCATGCTCTTGCTCACTCTTGGAATAGATAAGAATATCATCAATGAAAACGATAACAAACTTATCTAAATACGGACTACAAACTCGATTCATGAGGTCCATGAATACAGCTGGGGCATTCGTCAATCCAAACGGCATAACCAAAAATTCATAATGACCATAACGTGTCCGAAAAGCAGTTTTCGGAATGTCCTCTTCTTTAACGCGTAGTTGATGATAGCCCGATCTTAAGTCGATTTTCGAATAAACACATGATCCTTGCAATTGATCAAATAAGTCATCAATTCTCGGTAGTGGATACCGATTCTTGATAGTTAACTTATTTAATTCACGATAATCTATACACATTCGGAAAGATCCGTCTTTCTTCTTGACAAACAAAATTGGAGCTCCCCACGGTGATGTACTTGGTCGTATGAATCCACGGTCCAATAATTCTTTTAACTGACTTTGAAGTTCTTTTAACTCGGACGGTGCAAGTCTATATGGAGCACGAGCCACTGGTGCAGCTCCTGGTACTAAATCTATTTGAAATTCTACCGATCTAAATGGAGGTAATCCCGGCAATTCTTCCGGAAAAACTTCAGGAAAATCTCTTGCCACAGGCACGTCGTTGATGCACTTTTCTTTCTTTTCGACTTTATTAACATGTGCTAAAATAGCGTAACATCCCTTTTCTAAACACTTCTTGGCTTTCAAACAGCTAATGAGTTTTAGCTTTGAATTACCCTTCTCTCCATAAATCATCACCGGTATTTTATCCTTACCAGGAATACGAATTGCCTTCTTAGCACAAACAACTTCCGCTCCTATTTTGGACATCCAGTCCATGCCGACTATTACATCAAAACCTCCTAATTCTACGGGTATTAAGTCGATTTTAAACGTTTCTCCGGCTAAATTTATTTCACAATCACGACAAATTTTATCGGCTTCAATTAGTTTACCATTAGCTAACTCAATCAAGTACTTAGCATCTAAAGGTAATGATGAACAATTCAATTTAGTGTAAAAATTTATACACACGTAGCTTCTATCGGCGCCAGTATCAAATAAAATAGATGCTGATAAGTTATTAATGGTAAACGTACCCGTAACAAGCTCCGGGTCTTCTCGTGCCTCTCTAGCATTAATAACAAACGCTCTTCCACGTGCAGGTCCGCCATTCTGATTCGGGCACTGACTCTTATAGTGACCTTGTTTTCCACAACCAAAACAAGTAATGGTAGCCAAAGCAGTTCTATTTGCGTTGGTGGCAGGAGTCTTGTTGCCATTTGTAACGAGAGCCTTACAATCTTCCGCAAGATGACCTTGTCGATTACACTTGGTGCATAACACACTACAGTAACCAAAGTGATGTTTGTGGCAACGGTTGCATAAAGGACTTTGTCCTTTATAACCAAAACCTGAACCACTACTCGCACCTTTTGTGGTTTCTTGTTTCTTATAAGGTTGTTGTTGGTTACCTCGATCATAACTTCCATTCCACTTTTTCTTGTTTCCCAATACCTTCACCTCAGTATTGAATGCTTTCTTGTCCAAAATGACCTGATCCATTAGCTCGTTCGCCATGGTTATAGCTTCATGAATTGTCTTAGGTTTCGATGCTGTAACATTTGCCTTGACCTTTTTGGGCAAACCAGCTTTGTACATTTCAATCTTCCGTTCTTCGGTTGGAACCAATTCAGGACATAGCAAAACTAATTCCATGAATCGCTGGTTGTAGTTGGTGATTTCAGTACCAACCACCTTCAAACTTCGTAACTCATCTTCTAACTTAATAACCTCATTCCTTGGACAATACTCGGTGATTATCATTGCTTTGAATTCTTCCCATGGAGTATCATAAGCTACATCTCCTCCTACCGCCTTCACATAATTCTTCCACCATGTGAGTGCACTATCTTGTAAAGTGCACGATGCAAACTTGGTCATGTCTTTTTCATCACAACCACTGATTTTAAACACCGTCTCCATCTTTTCTATCCATCGGGTTAAACCGATCGGCCCTTCCGTTCCACTGAATGATGAAGGCTTGCAAGCTTGAAACGTCTTGTAGGAGCATCCTACACGAGGATTTGGATTAACTGCAGCAGCTCTTGCAGCCTCAACCCATAACATTCTGTCGTTCACTCGCTGGTTGATGAAGTCCTCGACTTCTTGTTCCGTCATTCGATTCAATCGCGCCATTTCCTAATGAAAGAAAATAATTATTCACATGGAATATTATAGATGTAGTGTGTATTTATAGTACATTTATAGCTTATTAATAATATGAACTAGGTATTATTATAAAAGCCTTTTCTTCTTATTAGCGTTTTATAATTATATCTTGGGTAGTACCTACCCGTTAATGTTCATACTTAATAGCTTAGTACAGAATCAATTACTACAATCTAAATAATACTTAACCATGGAAAATTATTGCATTTCATACTTCAATATTTTACATATGCTTATCTTACATCGAACATTAAGCAAACCACACTATTAATATTATACAAAACATTATTCGGTTCCATGGTTTGACACAACAGCGCATCGTTTGATCTATTTTCTAGGACGTTTAGACACAAAGATTTGCTTAACGCTTATCCTAACTGTCTGCCTATATTTTGGCTGTGGGACTGAAGAACTGGATGCCGGGACAGAACGAATAGGAATAGCGGGGATAGGGGTGGTAGTGTTGAGTGGAATTGGTGCCACATCATTCTCATTAAACTCGGGATTTGGATTTTCTAATTCATTAGCCTTTCGTTTCTTTCCTAGTTCGAACTCGTCTTTTGTAATTTCCTGTATTTCTTCCTCGGGTTCACTTTCCTCCTCGGGTTCACTTTCCTCCTCGGGTTCACTTTCCGGGTTCTTTATAGTTGGTTCATCCGGAATTTGTGAGTCTTCCCCAAGGATATCATTTTCGTCATCGGACAGGTTAATGACTGGAACGCCATCTGAAGATTCTGATTCGGAGTCGTTGATTGTGATAACAATTTTTGAGCTCGACATCTATCACACAACAACTAACCCATTAGTACTTATATAATATTTACATATAAATTTTAACCAACAGTGATAAGCAATGTTTTTTTTTTTTAAATCAGACCTGGTCAAAGTCCAGACTTTACTAATGTATCCTAACGACTTATCAGTTAGACACACTAATGCAAACCTGGTTCGCTAAGACCACCGCTCTGATACCACATGTCATAACCCGTCCTTAACCATAAGAACGTGTTAGATAACGTATGATTTCATTGCGAGGTATTGACCTCTATATGCGACATTTTTAAAAAGGAAAACTGCATATATTATACATTACAAACCAAACCATTATTTTTGTTACAAGCTTTAGACAAAAAAAAGATGATTATCGTTTAACGATAATCTTCGACTTACAAACTTTACAAATGATAATAACAACACGATTTCTAGCATATTTTACAACACACGTCCTCGGATATGCAGTTTTATTTTTGACACAAATATGAGTACGCATGATCCTGCTTAGATTCAACATAATGCAGCGGAAGCTTTAATTATCACCTGAGAATAAACATGTTTAAAAACGTCAACATAAAGTTGGTGAGATATAGGTTTAGTGCGCAGCAATATATATATATAGACCACAAGATTTCGTATATAAATATTTCAATAAAAATATTCTAAGTGGTTGAGCACTTGGTAACCATACTTAACATTTTCACGTCGCATATTCCCTTTAATATGAAATCTTACTACACCGTACCAAGTGTAGTCACAAAACGAAGTACTGTGCAACCGTTGAATACTGGTCGTCCAGTCCGATTGGGGTTGTCAGGCCCGATAGATCTATCAACAGGATTCGCGTTTACATTACCGCTGTAAATATTAGTTACCAAGCTACAGGGAAGTATGCCAGTGGTACAACTCAACGTAGAATATATTTTTCAGTTACTTGTGTCCATAGCGTAAAACATAAAATACATGTATTCTCATCCCGAAATATTTAGAGTTTAAAAGTGGGACTATATACTCACTCTTGTCTTGATGATATATATATTTTGACTCGGTCTTCCGGTTGATATCACGAACCTATCCATATATAATATATCAATATGTTTTCATTTTAAAACAAACGTTATATATATATATATACTTGTTATACTTTTAATATTTTGAATATTTCCTTAGTCCGTAGTTAGCATTCCGATGTTAGTAATTCAATTTTTAATGGTTCATTTTTAGATGTTTAATATACCCGCAATGAAATAAATAAAACCCCCAACGAAATAAATAAAACCCCATCGTATATGTATTGGTCGAGATTAATCTTGACCCATGGTACCGGTGTTGTCAAATGACGTGTTGCGTACATAAAGTACCGGTGTTGTCAAATGACATGTTGCGTACAATCATGAGATCTTATGATTAATCTTCTCGTGTTGTTTACGGGTGATCCTGAACCATATAAAATTGAATTATAAGTACATATATATAAAATATCATGTTATCTTAGAAATATGTGATTTATATCATTTTTTTCCAATTGATCCCGTAGTTGAAATGATCTAGGATAACCAATTTTGTTTCGGTCATAGTTTCTTCGTTACAAATCCGTTTTCGTTGATTCAAATTGCCATCTTCTTGGATCGAGTTCTTCTTTAAGACTATGAACTGTAAATACCTTGGTTTGTATTCAAAATCATACGGCATAAGTGAAACATTAGTGAAACATATGAAGTTAAACATTTTTGTTACAACAAAATCATTTAATGACCATTTTTCTAAAAATACTTATACTTTGAAAAACCAAGTTTTACCTTGTTAAATTAGTATATACATAAGTTATATTACAGGTCTTGAAGTATTTTAAAAGTTAAGTTAGAAGGATCTATTTAGTTTGCAAACAAGTTTGAAAACATTCAAACTATGTTCTTGTTGTTAAACTTTTGTACCACAAAATAAGATAGCTATATATATATGAATTGAATAAGGTTATGAACATAGTTACTACCTCAAGTTCCTTGGATAAGTTTGCTGTAAAAGAGAAGTAAGAAGCTAGAATCAAAAGGGTGATGGAAGTGGATGAAAGATTGGAAGTAAGTTGGTGTTCTTGGAAGGTTTTCTTGAAGTGTTTTTGTATGGTTTTTCTTATGGTGTTTTAGTATGGTTTTTGAAGCTAGATCTTTATGGAACTTTGCTGGATTGTTATGGAGTTTAGAGAGTAATAAAGAGTGTGTGTTTTTAGTTAAGAGATTGAAGTAAAAATGAATCAAAAATGATGATACATATATACTCCTAAAAATGTGATCTTTAAGGATAACATGACAAAATTCTAGTTTGTATTTTTGTAATTAGTCTTGCAATGATTCAAAAGTAATTACCTAGCTCTAAGGGCATGAATAATGGCTGGTTAGGTGGTGATTTTGATGTGTATTTACTATTAGTAAATACGTATAGGAGCTAGGTATGATACGAGTACAAATACTCTAAATATACGTATAGAAATTTTGTGAAAAATGGAATGAGGATTCAAATATAGCTATCTTTTGTGAATATACTTATATGGTTTTATGTATTTAAGTCTTTAAAAGTGATTAAATACATTACTTATACAATATATGTATAAACATTATATGTCTTAAGTATTTATGTCAAATAACGTTACGTATAGTTATCGTTTTGAAAACTTAAGTTAGTAGTTTCAAAATACACATATAACTTGTTGTTATTAATACAAAATGAGATATTAAAACATTTATTAATCATGTTAAATATGTATATATACATTTATATACACAAACGTATAATTATCATATATTGTATAGTTCGTGATATCATCGGTCAAACTAGACGGTCAAACGTTGTGTAAAACTCTTTTCGGAAATATAAATCTCGACAATTTGGATTGCTTATCATGTTGGCAAGGTTTAATTTATGTAAATATTAATCTTATAAGTATAGAATGATCGAAAAAGTGCGGGTCGTTACAGCATCAGTGTAAGCAGTGAGATTGAAATCGGATCCATGAGGATACCAGATCCCAAGGTTAGGTGTACCTTTAAGGTACTGAAAAATCCTAACAACCGCTTTGAAATGAGATTTATTAGGGTTTGACTGAAAGCGGGCACAGACAGTTACAGCAAGTGTAATGTCAGGTCGACTTGCAGTCAGATACATTAAAGAACCAACCATGCTTCGATAAAGCGTAATATCAAAGGGTTCCCCATTAGTATCAGCATCCAGTAAAGTCCTCATTGGGGTTGTCATTGGTTTTAAAGCAGTCATTTTAAAACGTTTTAGCATATCATTGATATACTTTGTTTGACTGAGAAAAATCCCGTTTGGTAATTGTTTTACTTGTAACCCCAAAAAGAAATTTAACTGGCCAAGCATGCTCATTTCGAATTTGTTGGCCATAAGGTCACCAAATTCTTTGCATAAGGCCGGGGACGTAGAACCAAAAATAATGTCATCAACGTAAATTTGAACCAAGAGAATGTGACCGTGGTTTTTACAGATGAATAGCGTTGTATCAATCGTTCCACGAGAAAAGCCATTGTCCAGCAACTACTTTGTTAAGGTCTCATACCATGCAAGGGGTGCTTGCTTCAGACCATACAAAGCCTTTTCCAAGTAGTATACGTTATTTGGATGAATGGGATCGACAAAGCCTTCTGGTTGATCGACATAGACTTCCTCTTGAAGATGACCGTTCAGAAAAGCAGTTTTGACATCCATTTGAAACACCGTAAACTTCATAAAAGAAGCAAAGGCAAGGAAAAGACGAATAGCCTCAATTCGAGCAATCAGAGCAAACATCTCGTCATAATCAATACCCTCTTGTTGTCGATATCCCTTGGCCACAAGACGTGCCTTATTCCGAACCACAATTCCATCAGAATCCTTCTTGTTCTTAAAAATCCACTTAACCCCTATTGGTCGTTGACCCATTGGTCTTGGAACTAATCGCCATACTTTCAATCGTTTAAATTGATTAATCTCTTCTTGCATTGCAACCACCCAGTTCGGATCTAGTAAAGCTTGAGCAACCATTGTTGGTTCAATCTTACTAAGAAAGGCAGTGTATAGACACATATTCCAAGTAGCCCTTCGAGTTGAGACTGGAGCAGATGCATCACCAATAATAAGATCTATTGGATGACTTTTAGTCCATCGGTGATATGGAAGAGGTTGGTCATCAGAGGTATCCATTAAAACATCAACCATTGTTGACGTTGAGCCTTGATCCGCTTGATCTGATGTAACATTATCTAATGGATTCAATTGAATATCTGGAGAAACGACCGGAGTTGTATCAACTGATGAATCTTGAATTGGTTCAAGATTATCAGTAACAGGAGGTGGTAGGGAGGATGAAGAAGCAACAGGTGAATCAGTTGGTGTTGTATCTTCATCAAAAAGACTTTTTTGAGTCTCCACATTAGTTAACTGTGATGGTGTAACCAGTATGGCTTGAACATTTGAATTTCGTTGAGGAGCATAAAGACTATCAAACAAGATATCCAGTTCCTCTGATGTAACTGTAGGAACACCCTTCATCGAGAAAATTGAGTTGTGCACGGAAGAAGTAGTAGCCAGGTTAGGATCGAGTTTTGAACTGAGTTGTTCAAAAGCCATTCCTGAAAATTCATCGAACTTGACATTTATGATCTCTTTAATCATTTTTGTCCATTTGTGATTAACCCGATAGGCAACTTTGTTCGAAGAATAACCGAGAAATATAGCTTGACAACCATTTGGATCAAACTTTCCGAGGCTGTCAAAATCGTTAAGCACATAGCATATACAACCAAAGACACGGAAATATTTGACATTCGGGCGTCTACCATATAATAACTCATATGGAGTTTTATCAAAACGTTTATTAACATTACAAAAATTTTGGGTATAGCATGCAGTTGAAATGGCCTCCCCCCACATTTTTGGAGGTAGTTTGGAATAAGCAAGCATCGTTCGAGCTGCTTTGCACAATGTACGATTACGTCGTTCGACTACTCCATTCTGTTGGGGGGTCCGAGCAGCAGAAAACTGATGTTCAATGCCTTGGTCTTTCAAATAACTATCAAGCGGGTCATTCTTAAATTCCGTCCCATTATCAGTTCTAATGCTCTTAACATGTTTGTTAAAAGAACGTTGAGTCTTTTTAATGAACTCAATGATAATGGCGGGGGTTTCTGACTTAGTTCGCAAAAGAAAAATCCATGTAAACTGGGTATAGATAGGGACAATAAGAAGCACATGTTTCTTGCCATCGAGGATAGAAATACGCATGGGTCCACATAAGTCCATATGCAATAATTTCAAAGACGATGAAGTACTGGGGTTGTGCTCTGATACCAAATGATAGGTCAGATCATGTTGAGATTGAGAGAAATGATAAGATAGAATGAGATTCGGTATGTAGGAAGGAGACTCGGTATGAGAGAGAATCGGTACAATTACATTCCATAGCTTCTAGAACTCAGTTACAATACAATGGCTATCTAATTAGGACTACTTAGGTTCCTTATATAGCCCTCTTCTATGGAACCTTCATTTAAGCTTAATTCACATTAACACTATACAACTTCGGGGTCCTAACACACCCAACCCTAGACTTCCGGGGCCACATCACCATTCCGGTGGTACTGTGATCCCTGGGGGAAATGGAGACGGTTCCTTCCGTAACGAGCATGGACATTGGGCTAGACGCACTGCTGACGGACGTGTCGTACCGATTACTCCTGGCAGATATCGACTTATGACCACCGGCCAGACGCTTTCTCCCTCCCGTGAAGTACCTGCACTACATTCAGACGATTCAGACGGATCATCATCTGATGACACCAGCGAGGAGGACCCCGAGGAGGAGCCCGTGCAGCCACCCTCTACCCTGCCGAAGAAGCGGTACCGCTTCGATGGTACTGTTATTCCAGGGGTTAATGGAGGAAAGCCGTTCGTGAATGCACATGGATAGTTGGTTAGGATCACCGCCCGTAAGAGGGTTGTACCGTATCCTGCCGATCCATTTGTGCGTAAGGTCACCCACTCAGTGCCATCTACTTCTAGTACTACATCCGCACCACCTGGACCATCTGCACCACCGGCGCCACCTGTACCATATGCACCATCTGCACCACCTACCCCACCAGCATCTCGTACAGTCGAGGAATTGACGAGAGAAGTGCATGCCCTCCGTGCTCGGTACCTGAGTTCGAGGACCAGATGACCCACCTGATGGACATCATTTACCCACCCTCGCCCTAAGACTGTTGTATTAGATCTCTTTATGTATTTTGTTTGTAGTTTCCTATTTTTCATATATGTATTGTAAGAACCTTATGCTGTTGTATGCAATTTTCTTATTATGAATGGAACTACAGTTGTTGATTTATTGTACGGCGTTTTATTACATGTTGGCTTTTGTACTATCTGCTGCTTGTTTGCCATGCTTAGTTATCGTGTACTATGTTGTTTCCATGTTGTTTACCGTATGCCGTGACGATGTTGGTAAATGGATTTTGACTTAACTCAAAATTTTTGTTTGGAAGATCTATGGCTAACGGAAGAGGTCCAAGGTAACGACCTTTGTGTCATGTTATCTTTTGTAAAACATTATCTTTTCATGAATACAAAACTTGTTTTGAAACAGCATGTAGTATTATACCGTGTAATGGACCTGTTGTTGATGATTCGTACATGATGGATTTGTACGGGGCGGCACAGAAACGAACGGTTTTATTCATGCGATGTCGTTAGGCCGTAAGACGTCAGATTTAGTTGATCAAGGTAGCATACAGTGGTTTGTTTATTTATATTGTGCGGGGCCTAAATTTACTTTTAACTTTCTAGGATGTAGAAGGTGTAAGTTAAGCTAAAGTCGTGTTTTTGAATGGATTAACGAATTAAAGAACAAGTGGATAATTGTCTTTTATTTAAATTACATGGATAAAGGATAGTAGTTGGTTTAAGCTAATGGTCCTAATTGCGAAAAAGTAAATAAAGTGGAAGGATATCCGGAGTATGCAGATCAGGGAAATGTTGACCAATATATTAGTTTTGAGTTAAGGAAAGGTAATTATGTTTAAGTTAAGACTATGTTTGGACTGGTGTAGATCTGGTTGGATGAGCCAATTACACAGACCTACTTATCTCTAGACTCTCGGAGCTCTCGTTGAGTAGTGAAAAGTATGTCACTTGGTTGTATAATTTAAAGGTAGCTATACCTTGGAGGTTATCCTCAGTAAAGTACTAGTTTTATTAGTGAGTTGAGCTCTAATCCTAACACTCGTTATCAGTTTAGTTAACTGAATAACAATGTGCCATGTTGATTGAACACTGATCACAAACGGAAGGAGTCCGTCAGTTTAAGTTGGAAAAACCTTAAATGAAAAGTAACAACCATTTCATCATACTAATGAGATTCTATCAATCTAATCATTATACAGTATTACAGTTGATATACTGAAAGTAAAGCAGATAGGAACCTAATAGATACCTAGACAGTTGATATGACTTAGTCCTAGGGCAACAATCAAACAAGAACATGGAATAGGTTTAGGTCATACATTAAAGGTACTAACTAAATCTTAACAGCTCCTAAGAGGTCTCTTTGGAACAGTCAATAGGCATACTAGGTCATTCATGTCTCAATTCCTAAGTTCCGTGTCCTAAAAGCGCATTAGATGCCTATCGGGAACTCCGGTCATACCGAGTTCATAGAATCTTCAGGTATAGTATAACCAGGGGTCTCAATCCTATGAAGTAGCTAAGTTCATATAGGTGGACAAGTCCTGATCACAACCTAGGTTTGTCAATCCTTAAGATGCTAGCATACAAATCTACCAGATTCACAAGTTCAGTATTACGACAGTAACCGTACTAAATTAACATAACTACGCTAACACAAACTTCTATCATGGAAACATACAGATTAATTAAGCTATCATGGTAATATCAGAACGCATTATTAAACATAAAAGGTAAGCATACATGTTTAATACAAAATACAAGCGTTTCGTATAAAAACCTGAAAAGGCTGAAGAAATCTGCCCGAGATCGCAGGGACTCGCCGGGATATCCATCGGAAAATAAAAGCTAAGCTAGCTACTACTAAAAACTAACTAAAGAGCTTGAAAATATAGAGTGAAATACAAATTGAATGTGTCTTGAAATGGATGGAAAGAGCCCTTTAAATAGACTTGAAATTTGCCAACAAACGGTTGGCAGGCCGTTTGGCACGTCGTTTGCTGAGCCCGTTTGACTAGATCAGCCATTTGTTGTGCCTATTTGCTTGACCCGCATGGCAAGCCATTTGGCAGGCCATTTGGCTTGCTGATTTGCTGGATCCTAACTTGATTTCTTGTCTTTCACCGTTTTCGCTCTAGAATCTTCGTTTTAGCTCTGTTTTACTTGATTCTTTTTTCATTGCCTTCGTAATTACTTAATCTACAAAATCAACTGACAAAGTGATAATTTTGCCAAAAAAGCTTAAAACTTTATTGATTTAGGGCCTAATATCGGGGGGGGGTAAAAACTTGACTTTTTGGCCGATATCAAATACCCCACATTTAGCTTTGCTTGTCCTCAAGCAAAAAGCGGGAATATATGGTTCTTTCTAATAGATTCTTCCTTCCCACCCGTGGATCCTTTTATTATGCCTTTATCAGAAGTCGTCACATCTTTCGAAAGTATTAGAAAAAGTTTCGAACTTCGATGATTTTGGTCGCTAGATTTCAATCGCGTCCATAGTGAAAAAGGTGCACTTTCCAACTCTCAGATGTAGAGTATACATGACCAGGCTCCTCACTAGCGGATCACTCATATCACTCAAGTGTTTAGGGAGCCCTAATCTGTATTATCGCTCAGAAGGCAGTCGTGTAACGGTTCTCATCCTAGGCTTGGTAAAGCAACGATATCTCCACCGGTTAAGTAAGGACGACACTGATCTTCTTCCTAGGCATTCTTTCAAGAGGAAGACGTGTTGTAGGGTTGGTTGAGAATTCATGGAATGGTGAAAGGTATCCAGATCTTTTTGATTCAAAGAGAGAATTGATAGCTTTCGATTCTTCAGAGTATCCATTTTGGATAGAGAATGGCTTGGATTCCGTAAAAAGTTTTTTCGAAAGATGCGGATTTTGCTAAGACTTTGACTAGAATTTTTCTTTGGTTCTTCCGGCAATTCTTCTTTGGGGTGACTTCTCGGGTTTTTTCTTGCCTTTATTCTAGAGACTCTGCTCTTTCATAATCATTTTTTTTAAACATACCCTTTCTTCATAACTTTTGTTATTTATTCCTGGTGCCCAGAGAGGAAGTGATAATTCACTGAAAATAGGTCTTTGACCTATCAAAAACAATCAGGGGTTTGGAATCTTTTAACAAGTGCTTTTGAAACAAATTTGATCGATCTATCTCTTCATTAATCTCTGGATCTTTTGATAAGTGGAAAGGGAATGAAGGTGAATGGGTAGTGTATTTTGGGAGTGAATTTGGGGTAAATATTTCTGATTCATCAAATCTTTATGTGAGTTGGTCGGTTTAAATTGCGTGGAGTGGAAACGAAAATGGAAACAGAAACAGATGGCTTTTTGTCTTCTCTCTCAGAATGATTTCGGAAGGAGTATCGCACCTGCACCACGTATGATGCTTTCTAACCATTGGCCTTGAAACGTATGTCAGAACCAAGTTCTAACTTAAACCGTACACCGGCACGCTCATCAATTGAATTGACAAAGTACTGTAGATTTGATGAATCGCACAGATACTTTGGGTCCAAGAGTCCTCACTTTTTGGGATTAGGGGTCGTGCTTGGTCATGCGTAGCCTTTTACATATTTTCTTGAGGAAATCTTCTGACACAAATCATAAGTTTCAGCTTGATCGTTCCGTTCTAGTAAATATTCCTAAAACTAATTTCTAGCAATTTTATAGAATCTTTTTGGGCAAAACAAGGTAAGAATATTTTTCGAAATTACCCAATATTCATTTCTAATTACTTTTTAGACAAATTTTTTTTTTCAAAACTTGGTGTTTTACGGTTACTTGTCCTTAAACCTTTACCCAATACCACACACTTAGAGGAACATTGTCTCTAATGTTCTCTGAAAAAGAATATTTTAATACTTTATAAATCAAGGACATTGTCTTCTAAAATTTCAAAGTTGGTTGCGGGGATGACCCCACACTTAGAGATTTTAGTGTGTAATAACTGAAATAGGTTTGAGAAATGATTACTTCCGTATGGTCAGGTTACTATCCTAGTGTTGGGCCTCCTACGGTCGGTCTCTTAATTTATGGAAAGAACTAGTCTCTTTTGATAAAATTTCTGCATGAAGAGCAAAAAGAGAAAAGCAGCGTTTCCACTATATATAACTTTTAATACAATGCTTTAAAAAGATAAAACTAAAAGGAAATAAATAAAGTAGTCTACGGAATAATATCCTGGCCATCATGTCGAGCGGTGTCTGTGAAGTATCCATTAGGTCCGAAGAGATCATCATCATCCTCAAGTTTCGGCAAATACTCAGGCAGCTATCCTGCATCCAACTCAGGGCCCAAAAGTGTATCTAGACAAAGGTCCAACGGCAACTCCAGGTGTTATAGGCTCGGGAAAGGCTCTTCATCAGGGATGTTCCCGGTAATCTCAAAACCTAGGTCGTGGGTGGCTTAACTAATATGGGGACTGTGACTAAGTGGCAGCCCTCAGGTAGCTCACGAACAGGGACTGTCTCAATGATTGGAGTAGGTGAAATAGCTAAGATAGGTGCCGTGATGGGAGTACGAGTAGCATGCGCTGGGATGGCGGCGGAAGCTACTGAGTGAACTGAGACCGGTGTGGAACGCTTGGGAGTAGCTTGTCATATTGGCTAAACATGGTGCGCTAGTCTGAATGACGAAGGGCCCAAAGTACTACGTGGCATCCCTTCGCGCTGAAGGTATGCTCTGAGAGCTCAATAAGGTCTTTGCTGGTCTCTGAGTAATTCCCATGTAACATCTGGGTCATTCAAGGTGGCTCCATAATGTATCACAGTCTGCGGCTCATGTGTCTCTAGTGGCTCTATATGCTCAGCAGGTCTTAAAGCTAAATGCCTAGAGCGTTGCACTGAGGTGTTGGCGGTGCAGTACTAATGTCATCCTCAACACTCTCCAGGATCAAATGCCTTCGGCCTAACTGCCCTGTTGACGGACTGTGCTGATCAGCGCTACTCTCTAATAGGTAAACCCTAGGAGTCCTCCTCCTGCGAACTGGAATGCATACTGAGGCATAGAACTTGGCATTTTGTCTTAATACATTCAACAAACTTGTAAGTACTAAGCGCAAGTATGGCGCTTAGTGTTAGTGCACAGAGATAATATTTTTGTAGACTGAAAATAATTTGAAATAAAAAATTAAGAAAATAAAAAGGATAAGTAAGGGGTGCCTTCCAAGAGTGCTTTGTTTATCAAGTCATTACAGCTTGACTTTTCTGTTAGGTCTTCAGAATGGATCAAAAGAGAAAAGATGCTCCTCCTTGTCGTGGTCTTCTAGATAAGCTTTAAGTCGGTGGCCGTTGACTTTGAAGTTACCAGTAGGTCCTTCTAATTCCACGGCTCCGTGTGGAAAAGCATGTATAACTTTGTATGGCCCACTCCATCTTGATCTGAATTTTCTAGCGAACTTCTTGAATCGAGAATTAAAGAGTAGAACTTTATCTCCAAGAGCGAACTTTGTAGGTATTAGTTTTGAATCGTGTGTCGGCTTCGTCCGTTCCTTGTAGATATATGACGTCTCATACGCTTGGTCTCTTAATTCAGCGAGTTCATTCAGCTGCATCTTCCGATGCCTAGTGGTTACTGAAGGATCAAGGTTACAGGTTTTTAATGCCCAAAGAGGTTTATACTCCAGTTCTATTGGAAGGTGACAGGCTTTTCCATAGATCATGCGGTAGGGAGTAGTTCTTAGAGGATTCTTGTAAGCAGTCCGAAATGCCCACAAAGCATCATCTAGTTTCGCGGCCCATTTATTCCCGTGATGGCCGGCGGTGTGTTCTAAAATTCTCTTAAGTGCTCCGTTGGTGATCTCTGCTTGTCCGTTAGTCTGCAGATGATAGACAGTGGACATGTTGTAGGTAACTCCATATTGTTGCACCACCTTCATAAACTGGGTATTACAGAATTGTGTGCCTCTATCACTTATTATAGTGCGGGGAGCTCCAAATCGGTAGAAGAGTCTCTTCAGAAAGTTGGTGATGACCTTGGCATCATTGGTTGGAAATGCTTGGGCTTCGACCCATCTGGAGACGTAGTCTACTGCTACGTGGACATATTCTTTCCCATTAGACTTCGGGAATGGCCCCATAAAGTCTAATCCACATATATCGAAGATTTCGCCAGCTTGGATATTAGTCTGAGGCATCTCATTCTTCATAGAGATAATACCTTGCCTTCGGCATGAGTCGCAATGCTTTACAAGCTCTTGCGCATCTTGGAATATAGACGACCAATAAAATCCTAATTCGTAGACTTTTCTTGCGGTTAAGTTTGCTCCATGATGACCTCCAGTTGGTCCGTGGTGACATTGGTGAAGAATCCCTGCTACTTTTTTCTCATCTACGCACCTCCTGATTATCGGATCAGGGCAAATTCTAAACATGTATGTATCTTCCCAGTAGTAGTACTTAGCGTCCCTAAAGAACTTCCTTCTTCGGGATGTGCTCATTCCTTTTTGTACTACTCCAGCAACTAGGTAGTTGACTATGTCAGCGTACCAAGGAGTATCAGTGAATTGTGATCCTATGTTAGCTTGTCCTAAGCTCATAAGTTGTTCTTCCAGAAATTTGTCTCTGATATCTTGTTCGGCAAGTTGTTCCATCGCTGGGTTTTCCAATCGACTAAGATGATTTGCTGCGACGTTTTCCACTCCTTTATTATCTTTGATTTCAATATCAAATTCCTGAAGGAGTAAGTTCCATCGTAGGAGTCTTGGTTTAGCGTATTTCTTAGTGAATAGATATTTAAGGGCTGAATGATCTGTATAAACCGTAATTTTTAGACAGGATGAGATAGGAACAGAATTTTTTGAAGGTGAATACTACTGCTAGTAGCTCCTTTTCTGTGGTGGTGTAATTCTTTTAAGCTTCGGTTAAGGTTTTGCTGGCATAATAGATTGGATGAAAGTGTTTATCTTTCCATTATCCAAGAACAGCTCCAACTGCGAAGTCACTCGCATCACACATGATTTCGAATGGTAAACTCCAATCAGGAGCTATCATGATGGGTGCATCTGTGAGCTGTTCCTTTAGATAGTTGAATGCTTTGATACATTCTTCATCAAAGACAAACGGAACTTCCTTTCCGAGGAGATGAGTGATAGGTCGTGTGACCTTTAAGTAATCTTTGATGAAACGTCGGTAGAAACCGGCGTGTCCAAGGAAACTTCTTACCGCTTTTACTATGGTAGGTTTTGAAAGTTTAGTTATGGTCTATCGACTTCTATTCATGACTTTGAAATCTTGTATCCTAAAACTATTCCTTCTTTTACCATGAAGTGGCATTTCTCCCAATTTAGAACTAAATTCGAATCTTCACACCGGGTGAGCATCTTGAGAAAGTTAGAAAGGCACAAATCAAAGGTACTACTAAAGACTGAGAAGTCATCCATGAAGACTTCCATACAACGTTCAATCATGTCGTGGAATATTGCTACCATGCATTGCTGAAATGTAGCTGGTGCATTGCACAACACAAAGGGCATGCGTCGATAAGAAAATGTTCCATAAGGGCAGGTGAAAGTTGTCTTTTCTTGGTCTTTTGGGTCGAGGGAAATCTGAAAGCAGCTGGAAAAACCGTCAAGGAAACAATAGTACTCATTTTCTGATAGACGTTCCAACATTTGATCAATGAATGGTAATGGAAAATGATCTTTTCGGGTTGCATCATTTAGTTTACGATAATCGATGCAAACCCTCCAACCGGTGACCTCTCGGGTTGCATCATTTAGTTTACGGTCGTCCATCCCTTCTTGGGTACAACTTGAACAAGACTGACCCATAGTGAATCGGAAATGGGATAGATCAGACTAGCCTTTAGAAGTTTGATTACTTCTTTCTTGATGACTTCTTGAATCATTGGGTTGACCCTTCTTTGCCTCTGAACTGATCATTTGAAATCATCTTCCATGAAGATCTTGTAGGTGTAATAGTTGGGACTGGTTCCTTTTATGTCGGAAATCTTCCAAGCAATTGCCTTCTTATGTGATTTCAAAACCTGAATCAATTTCACCTTCCCTTGTGGCGTGAGGTCTATCGAAATGATTACGGGGAGTTGCGATTCTCCTTCTAAGAATGCATAATCCAAATTGTCGGGTAACTTCTTCAATTCCAATTCCGGTGGTTCCTCGATAGATGGCTTCATTCTAGCTATTTCCTTTCTGTCTAACGAGTCATATCTCTCCTAAAATTATGATTCTTCTCTAATAGCGGTCACTGATGCTATCTATTCTTTGTTTATGGAAATTTTCCTTCTTAATGCTTCCTCTTCAGAAACGTCTTCTTTAGTTTCGAAGGTTGGTTCAGGAATTTTGACACAATCCTCTTTTGACTGGGGTTCCTGAAATACCGGAATGAAATATGTCTCTTCATTCGGTCTTCTCCTTAACAGATGTAGGAGAATTCCTTGTCCTAGTGGTGCTATCTGGATAGTCTTGCCAAGAAAATTACTTTCGGAGAGGTGAGATTTATGTTGACTAAGGTTTATAGCTAAATGGATGTCGAGATTATCTTCCGGAAGTGTAAAGAATATCCTTAGAAATTTGATCTTGACTACATATAGCCATTGTTTCTTCTAGGTATTCGGTGACAAGTTCTTGAAAAGAATTAGTGAGATTGAGATCTTCTTCGCGAGGATGGTTCATGAAACGGTCAATATTGAATGTGACTTCTTCACTTCCAACTCTTAATTTCAATGATTTCTCGTGTACATCTGTTACGGCCTTGGCAGTATTTAGGAGTGGTCTGCCAAGTATGAGTGGGACCTTCGTATCTTCCTCAATATCCATAATGACGAAATCAACGGGGAATGCAAACTTATCCACTCTGACTAGGACATCTTCAGCTATTCCTCGAGGAATCTTAACTGATCTATCCGCGAGTTGGATAGTCATTCTAGTAGGCCTTAAGTCATTTAATCCTAGCTTTTTGAATAATGAATAGGGCATTAGGTTTACACTGGCTCCAAAGTCCGCTAATGCATTGGTAATTTGGACATCTTGCAGGTAGCAATGTACCGTAAATCTTACTATATCTCCTAACTTAGGGGAATACCATGTTGTAACACTAATGAACATTCTTCACTTAAGGGTAAGCTAACTATCTCTCTTAATCTCTCTTTGTTTGAAAGCAGTTCTTTGAAAAATTTAGCGCAGTTTGGCATTTCTACTAAAGCATCTACTAGTCGTACATTCAAATGCAGATTCTTGATAATATCCCAATACTTAGCGAATTGCGCTTCTTGTTTTTCCTTCCTAAGCCTACCTGGGAAAGGTATGCGGGTGAGCGGAATAATTTCCAGGGCCTTAGGAGAGATAGGTTCTGGTGGATTGACAACAGGGTCAATTGACACAGGTTCCTTATCGAAAAAATCTTGTATGGGTATATTAACAGTTGTTTCCTTCCCACCTCTAGTGACTACTAGGACATCGAACTCACTACACTCTATATCAACTTTAGTGGTTAAACATTTGAGCGTAAGCTGAAAATTAGTTAATAATTCTTCAAAAGTCTTTATCAAAGTATCGAACTTATTCTGACATTCTATGACTTAAAGGTTTATCATGTATTGCTTTTTCATAAATTCAACTAAAATTTCCTTAGAGTGGAGAGTAGGTTGGTGTACTGGGAGGATTATATTATGGTCCGAGCTATTTTGCTATTTATGTGCCCATCTAGGGTAAGGATACCTTAGATTGGTTCTAGTAGCATCGGAACTTTTAGGAATTGGTAAACTTTGAAGAGTGATGGTGAGATCTTGTAAACTGGTTTCCAACATTTTTACCGTATGATTGAGTCATCATCCTTCTCAGCAGCTTCATTGCTCCAATCTTCCTGTTGTGCAGCTATTGTGTCTAAGAGATTCCATGTTTCGTCTGCTATTCATGACATGAAATTTCCTTGCGAGGCCATGTCTAGGAGAGACTTATCATCCTTGGTCAAATCATTGTAAAGCATACAGATTATGTCTGCCTGACTTAACGGATGATTCGGACATCTTTTAAGCCTCACCTTTACTCTATTCCATGCTAGACACAATGACTCATTTTATTTGTGAGAAAACTTTGTGATGTCATTTCTTAAACAGGTTTGCAGGGAGGGTGGATAAAATTTGTTTAAAAACTTGGTGGCTAGTTCCTCCCATGAATGTATTGAATTCGGGTTAAGTTCGTCAAACCATGCTAAAGCGCGAGTAGACAGAGAATATTGAAAAAGATGAAGTTTCAAAAAGTTTTTCTCGTTTTCTTCCTTCTCAAAAGAGTCAACCGGACTGATAAATTTATTTAAGTGAAAGTTTGGATCGTGAGTCGGTAATCCTTGAAATTTACAGATCATACTAACCAGTTTGATCATGTGTGAACCGATTTCAAGAATTCCTTCGGTTCCTAATGTGATTGGTCCTCCTCTTTCCTCTAAGCATGACTTATGCATAGAAGCAAGGGTGTTTTGTTGCTCCATTGAAACAACCCAACCCGTGTTCAACCGGATAAATTTTTTTTTATAAAAATAATTAATCATTTACGTGCCAGTCGAATGGTCGCAAGATGTAAACCGTTCCATACAACCTATATAACTTACAACAAGGTTAGTGTTTACAAAAGGCACAAAGGCCATTAATCAAATGTAATACAAGTTCGACCCATTTAAAAGGCTAGTTTTAATCCAAACTACACCCGAGCATGGTTTGGGGCTAAACTACCCAAAACACTAGGTCGTCAGCCAAAAGCTTCAACTAGCAATCATCACGGGGAGTCTAATGCCCCACAACCCCTTTCCCTTTGTCCATGTCTACGCCTAAAAATGTAAACAACGTGAGGGGTAAGAAAAACGCTTAGTGAATGCAATAGTTATACACATACATATATAACCTACTTACTTGCAAACACTTACACACTTACCACATACATGCTAGCAATATAAATAGCATACCATCGTATAGTATAACGTTAAATTTCCAATAACACAAGCTAGCACAACATTAGCATATAACATGAACAATATAATATGCTACACTACAACACACAATCTTGGTTAACCAAAATCTGAAGGGAACGATTCTCGCGAATGAACCGTTAGCCACACAGACACCACTAGTATGCATCACTAGTCCCTTGAGTGGTATCGACGCCCAAAATTTAAACCCACCCATCACGTGAAATGAGGTATCGAACGCCCAAACTTTAAACCCACACTTCATGCCCGCACACATACATATGATATGGTATCGAACGCCCAAACTTTAAACCCATATCACATGTCAACATCATGTGGTATCGCATACCCGAACTTAAAACCCACATCGCATTCCGCACAAGTAAATACATTACATACACACATGTGTAATTATTCCACTCACCTTATCAACTAGGCGATGGATTAACAACTCCACAAGCTTCAACGCAAAGTACCTAATACATTAAGTACTCACATTAATATACAAACTAGTGGAGCTAACCACCAACACTGAACTCTTGGGCATTTAATGACCCCAATGCATTAAATGACCCATTTACACCATATCCGCCCATTAAATGCCAAGACTCATCATTAATCACCAAAAGCTAGTGATTAAAGTCTATTTACACCAACTAACACAATTTATGGGTATTTCATACTCATCTTACCCAACTAGGTCAACCATTACCCATTTGACCCATTCAAACACTTAGACTTACAATTTTGGTCAAACTTAAACCAATTAACAACCTTTCATCATTTTAGAAGTTTATTAGTGACTAACAACACAATTTACACTTACAAACCTCAATTTACATGACCAAACCCAAGATTGTAACCATTAGGGTTTCCTTACATCAATTTAATGCAAACTCGCCCATTTAACCCCCAAATGGGTCTTACAAGTCTCAAATGAACAAACCCTAGCCATAAATCAACTAAAACTCAAAACACGGAGTTAAGACTTACCAACACTATCAAGTCGTAGCTAAGAACGAGGAGAACATATTTACTTCTTGCTCTAAAGACCGAATCACAATTATTCACCTTCAAATCTCAATTTAGATCTAAGTGGGTTTTGTGTTTTGGAAGAGAAAATGGAAAGAAAAAGAAAAAGAAAATGAAATGAGAGGATAAGGTTTAGGGTATAAAAGCTGGTCACACGCAAAATTACCAAACTACCCCTAAAACCCCTTAAAATAAGTTGAAAATCAGATCAGGCCCGCAGGCAGGTCGCGCTGCGACCTCAATTGTCGCAGCACGGCAATACACTAGTTTTTCGAGCTGTAATAATCCACTCCTGATCTTGGTTTACGTTCAATGTCGCGGCGCGGAGGTGCCCATCGCGGTGCGACCCCACGCCCACTTTTGACCAGTTTTTGGTTTACAAAACCCATGGGTCATAACCCGACTCGTACACCCTATTCTTGCTTCGTATATACACTTAGACTACGCCACAAAGTCTCACATGACTTAATACCTTCCTAACCCAAACGCATATACTTATATATGCATACATTCTCGTGTGTGTAAAACTAAAACTTAAACTCATTTAATCACATATACAACGAAATATAAACTTTTAACGACTAAATGTGTACCTTTAGTCATATACGATGAAAACGGGATGTTACAACTCTCCCCCACTTGAATCGAAGCGCGTCCTCGCAATCCAAGCCGCATGACTAGCCGGTAGGTAGACCAAAACAAACTCTTCGGATTCCCACGTAAACTCGGAACCCTTTCGATGTCGCCATTGGATCTTAAAAGTCCTCACCTCCTTGTTACACAATAATTTAACCTTTTCATCAAGAATAGCTATCGGTTCCTCGGCGTACTCTAATTTGTTGTTCAAAGCAATCTCATCTAACGACACCCAAGTCGAGTCATCCGCAAGACACTTACGGAGATGGGAAACATGAAATGTGTTATGGATTCCCGAAAGTTCTTCGGGTAACTATAGTCTATAAGCAACCTCACCAACACGAGCCAAAACCTTGAAAGGACCAATAAACCGAGGAGCTAACTTTCCTCATTTTCGAAACCGAATAACACCTTTCCATGGCGAAACCTTAAGCATTACCATGTCACCTTCTTGAAACTCAATCGGCCAGCTTCGTTTATCGACATCGGATTTTTGTCTATCTTGCGCCGCCTTAAGTCGAGCCCGAATCATCTCAATCTTAATATTCATCTCTAAAACCAAATCGGTACTCCCAATTTCTCTTTGACCCACTTCACCCCAACAAATAGGAGTTCAGCAGCTACACCCACAAAGCATCTCATAAGGTGGCATTCCAATACTAGCATGATAGATATTGTTGTACGAGAATTCCACCAAAGGTAAGTGCTCATCCCATCTACCACCGAAATCGATAATACACGGCCGTAACATATCCTCCAATGTTTGATTCGTGCGTTCAGTTTGACTGTCCATTTGAGGATGATACGCCGTGCTCATTCTCAATTGTGTACCCATATCTTCATGAAATTTATTCCAAAACCGAGATGTGAACCGAGTATCCCGATCCGAAATAATAGATACAGGAACCCCATGCCTCAATATCACCTCCTTGATAAACAACTTTGACAAAGTATCCGACGATATCGTTTCCCTAATTGGAAGAAACAAAGCACTCTTCGTCAACCGATCAACTATCACCCAAATCGTATCAAATTGGGTTATCGCCGTCTTTAGTAACTTTGTAATGAAGTCCATGGTAATGTGCTCCCATTTCCATTTCGGGACTTCCAATGGTTGTAGCTTACCCTACGGCTTTTGGTGTTCGGCTTTAACTTGCAAACACGTGACGCATTGTTCAACATACTTAACGACATCACGTTTCATGCCCGGCCACCAATACTCTTTCTTCAAATCATAATACATCTTTGTTGCACCTGGATGAATGGAATACTTTGACTTATGTGCTTCATCAAGTAGCACTTGTCAGAATTCTCCCATTCTAAGCACCCACACCCGTCCTAGAAAGCACAACAAACTATGTGGGCCTAAGGTAATAGACTCCGTTTGCCCCACGATTCGTTCTTCATGCTTGTTGTTAACAAAAGCTTCAATTTGAACCTCACCAAGCTTTACAAGAAAATCGTTAGTAATAATCATGCGTAACGATCCTACTCGTATCGCCAGATGTTGACTCTTTTGACTTACGCATCCGCGACCACATTCGCCTTACCTGGATGATAAAGTATCTCACAATCGTAATCCTTTACCACATCCATCCATCTACGTTGTCGATAATTCAAATCTCGTTGATCAAAAAGATGTTTCAAACTCTTATGATCCAAATAAATCGTACATTTGACACCATAAAAGTAGTGGCGCCAAATTTTCAACGCATGAACCACCGCCGCCAATTCAAGATTATGAGTCGGGTATCTCTTTTCATGTTCCTTTAATTGTCGAGAGGCGTAAGCTATGACTTTACCTCTTTTCATTAGAACACACCCGATTCCATTTAATAAGGCTTCACAATAAACCGTCATATCTTAAATTCTCTCCGGTAATACCAACACCGGAGCTTGACACAATTTCTCCTTCAATAATTGGAAAGCAATCTCTTGCTCATTTTCCCAATTAAATCTCGCGTTTTTCTCGTCAACTTCGTCAATGGAGATGCGATCTTAGAAAAGTCTTGGATAAACCGACAATAATAACCGGCCAATCCGAGAAAACTTCGGATTTTCGTAGGCGTAGTTGGTTGTTCCCAACTCTTCACCGTCTCTATCTTCCCCGGATCTATTTGAATGCCTTCTTTATTTACAATGTGGCCCAGGAATTGCACTTCCCTTAGCCAAAATTCACACTTTGAGAATTTAGCATACAACTTCTCCTTCCACAAAGTTTTCAATACTTCACACAAATGACGTTCATGTTCCTTCATACTCTTAGAATAAACGAGGATGTCGTCAATGAACACAATTACCGACTTGTCCAACATAGGTTGGCACACTCGGTTCATAAGATCCATGAATGCCGCCGGTGCATTCGTAAGACCAAAAGGCATAACTACAAATTCAAAATGCCCATAACGCGTTCGAAGGCCGTTTTCTCAACATCTTCCTCATGGATCAGTATTTGGTGATAGCCGGACCGTAAGTCAATTTTAGAAAAATGTGTCGCACCTTGGAGTTGGTCAAACAAATCATCAATCCGAGGCAATGGATAACTATTCTTAATCGTCACTTTATTAAATTCTCGATAATTGATACACATCCGCATACTACCATCTTTCTTCTTAACGAATAAAATCGGAGCACCCCATGGCGAGGCTCTCGGTCGAATGAAACCCTTTTCAAGCAACTCTTGGGTTTGATTTAACAAATCTTGCATCTCTATTGGTGCCAAATGATAAGGAGTTTTAGCAATGGGTGTAGCCCCCGAAACCAACTCGATGCGAAATTTAACTTGTCTTTCCGCCGGAACACCCGGTAATTCATCCGAAAAACGTATTCGAATTCATTAACCACCAAAATTTCACGAATGGATGGTGGCTCTTCACGAGTATCAACCACATGGGCAAGAAAAGCCATGCCACCACTACTAAGAAAATGACGTGCCCGTGCAATAGTGCATAATGGCACAAGTCTTCTACGTTTCTCGCCATGAATAATTAACTCTCCCCCACTTGGGGTCTTTACACGAATAGACTTTTCATGGCATGTAATATCGACCTTATAACGATCGAGCCAATCCATACCAATGACAATATCTAACTCACCCAAAGTCATCGGGACGAGATCAATTTTAAACGTTTCAGTACCAAGCACAACATTACAATCTTTGCAAACATCAACCCCTAGCACCGTCTTTCCATCTGCTATTTAGACTTCTACCGGATGACTTAACTTAGCTAACGGTTTATTAAGTTTAGGCACAAATCGAGGTGACACAAAAGACAAATTAGCTCTGCTATCAAATAATATCCTTGCCGGATTAGAGTTAACCATGAAAGTACCTGCGACAAATTCATTGGATTGCTTGGCCTCATCATTGGTCATCAAATAATTTTGCCCCCAAGCCGTACCCCCAACTTCTCTAGCCTTTTAACTTGTTCGGTGTTCAAATCGGGACACTCCAACTTTCGGTGTCCTTGCTTTTGGCAATTAAAACATGCGAGTGCGTTCGTAGCCAGCTTTGGGCATTCACGAGAAATGTGACCCTTTTGCCCACAATTATAGAAAGTAGGGAGAAAATTCCCGAAATCACCCTTTGTAACACCCCGTTTTTCTAAACATGACGCTCGGGACATCATTTGAAGTCCAAGAATGATTATTTAATAGTTTGGATGTAATGCATTGACCACATTGGACTTTGGGATGTTTTAAAAGTGAAATTGGAGTAAAGCAGGTAAACTATCGAGTTCGGAGGTGGTTTGTCGCGTTCTGGTGCGTCGTGATCCGTGACAAACATGCTTGAAACGAGACAACTTCTGATAGTGATTTCTGCCCACTTTGTCGCGTTTGAGTGTTGTGTGTCGCGTATTGGTGTCGCGAAACGCGACAAGGTGTCATGAAACGCGACAAATGTCGCTGTAATGACATTATTAACCCATTTTAATGGAATCTTTTGAGGGTGTTTTGGTAAATTCACTTATGGCCGGTTCTAGAGTCATAAGACTGATTCAAGGCTCATATTATCCTCATTTTCACTCACTAACACTCTCATCTTCAAACCCTAGAGAGAGAGGAGAGATTTAGAGAGAGAGAGAGCTCCATTTGGAGAAGAAGAAGTGTGTTTCGGGTCAAACCTCAAGTATTAAAGTTGTTCTACTCATCAACGAAATCATTTTGGCGGTATTGATAAGTTCTAACTCTGAATTTCATCTTGGTGATTTGATATTCAAGTTTAAGGTTTTGAGCTAGTTAGTTGTAAAACCCATTTAGGAGGTGAAATGGGTAATTGTAACTAGTTATTGTTGATGTTGGTAGGTTTTGGATTGGTTAATGATTTAACCATGATTAAGACTTGTATGTTGTGTGTAATCACTAGTATTAGTGATTATAGAAGTGTTGGAACCACTTTGGGTGTATTTTGGTTAACTAATTTTGAAATGGGTCAAAATTAGGGTTAAGGTGTCATATTGGGAAAGATTGGTGTTTAACGCTTATGCTTGGGTTTAATTGGCATATTAGGACCATTTTCACTTGTGTTAGTGATTGTTGGTTAGTTTTGGCGTGCTTTGGGCTTGGAAGTGCAATTTGGGTCGAATTTGCACTAGTTGTCAATTTGGGTCGATTTGTAAATCCACCCTAATTGTGTTGTTGTATTTATGTTAATGGAATAGGTACTTTCCATTGACGAGTTGCAGATTACTTGGAAGCATTCATCAAGGCGACAAGGTGAGAGTTAATATCCTATGTGCATATGTATGTGTAGGATGGGTGCGGGTCGGGTGAAGTGATTCTCGGTTATAGAGCTCACTTCACATATAGGTGGATTTGATGGACTTGTGTATAGGTCCAATTGGCACGGTTGTGCATTTTGGTTGACCACCTTTGGTGAAGTACACGTTTTATGTGTACATTATCACACGTGGTTGTGATGTGGATGATATAACCACAATGGCGAAGGGTTTTGATGTTGAGAAGTGAGTCGCGTGTGGTTTCAGATTCACAATGACGCGTGTAGTTTCGGTCATCTTATTGTATCATGAAAGTGAATCTCGTGTAGTTCGGATTCACAATGACGCGTGTAGTTCGGTCATCTTATTGAGGTAGTGATCTCGTGTGGTTTCAGATTACTAAGGCTCGTGTAGTTCGGCCAACCTCGATGTTGTGTTGTTGAAGATAGTAGTCTCGTGTGTATGCGGATCTACTAAGGCTCGTGTAGTTCGGCCAATCTTCATTGTGGAAATTGGGTTTCAGAATTGGGTTAAGGGGTTAACCTTGGACGTTTATATATATATATATATATATATATATATATATATATATATATATATATATATATATATATATATATATATATATATATATATATATATATATATATATATATATATATTGTTGTATTGTCGTGATGTAGCTAACCCTCTGGGTGTAGCTTCTTGGCGTTGTTTACATCGTCGTGGGTGAACTTATATTTGTTGATATTATTAACTTGTTGCTTAGTGATCGTATGGTATGCCTAGCTTAGCTTGCCTTTACACTTGGATGCTCCGGTATGCGGTATTTGATTATTTGTGTGGCGTGTCTATTTTATGCATATATATGTATGTAGTATATTCTCACTCACTAAGCATTAGCTTACCCTCTCGTTGTTGATATTTTTATAGGTTCACGTGATGGCGGCTCGGGTAAGCTTGGGGATTAGAGATCTTGGCTAGGTTGCTTTAGAAGATCTTGCTTTTGGACTCGATTAGGATTTGGGTAGCGTAGTCCCAAATCACCATGCTCGGTTTTGTGTAAACGTAACTAGTCGGGTCATAATGATTATAACCGGTTTATGATTTAATTAATGAACCATTGTATTAGGGAGTTTAAATTATTAATGTATGTTTTAAGTTCGTTGAACTTACTTTGGTAACAAATATGTTTTGGAAATTGTGTAATGGGACCTAAAGTATTATTTAACGCGTATTAAAAGGAAAAAAAATTTTATGGGCCGGTTTTAATACGGGTTGGGTTGTTTCAAGTGGTATCAGAGCATGGTCTAAGGGATTTAGGCGACTTGGGATAGGTGCCTAGACTTAGACTTTTTTGTGTGCTTAATTTGTTGCGGGACTTGTAGGAGTACGGGTCGAAATAGGTTATAGTTAGTGCCTTGTTTGTAGGAGGACTAACGTTTATATTAATATGTGATTGCGTTGTGTTTTGTTTATGTTTGTGTTTTCATATATCATCGAGCGAGGCGGTCGTTGTACTAACGAGTCGATACAGCGTGTATACGTAATAAGGACTTGCAAACCTTATTACGAGTGCAAATCGTGTCTAGCAAGTGATGTACGACGAATGCTTAGCAAGATGGGGCGGTATTGTGTGTGTGCTTTATACGTTCATGATCTAATCGCTTTGCATTCCTTAGAATGGCAACGGGAAACGGGATCGAGACGAATGACGTGGAGTTTAATGCTAGAGTTGCGGACGCCGTTGCGGAGCAAGTGGGTGCGTTACGAGAAGAAATAGATAGGAAGTATTTCGAATTTCGGGGTAGTAGTGAAATGGAGTGTTGTCTTAAGAGCTTCATGAGGACTAAACCCCCGATGTATGATGGGAAACCGGATCCTTTGGTAAGCACCACATGGATCTCGGATGTCGAAGGGTGTTTTCGTACTATTGAATGCCCTCCCGAGAAAAAGACGAGACTCACTACTATATTGTTGCGGGGTAGGGCGAGGGATTGGTTGGATGGTAAGATTGACCTTGTCGGTGGTGAAACGTTTATGGGTTTGTCGTGGGACGAATTTAAGGAGGAATTCTTCGAGGAGTTCCGGACTTCAGCCGATTTGTGGGAGTTGCGTAATGAGTTACGAAATTTGCGACAAGGATCTATGGATTTGAATACCCTCAAGACGACCTTTATGGCAAAGGCTCGTTTTTGCCTGGAGTATTTGGGGAATGATCGTTTATTGATGGGGGATTTCTCCTGGACCTTGAATGATGAATTGAAGAGTAAAATTAGCCGGGGTCAAGCGAAATCGTTTGCAGAATTATTCGACTTGGCTAGAATTTTTGAGTCATACTCGCGATTCAAGAAGGGTGAACCTTCAAGTGAGAGAAGGGTCGTTTCGTATGGTGCTCCGAGTAAGAGGACTAAGGGTTCGAGTGTGAGCAACGGTGGTACACGGACGGGTATACCAGATTCTAGTATGTCTAGATGTTACAATTGTGGCATGAGGGGTCACAAGTCTTTGGAATGTTCGGTACCAAAGGGTGATGGCATGGTGTGCTTCAATTGCCAAGAAGAAGGACATCGTAAGTCAGAATGTCCCAAGTTTGTGGGGACGGGTGCGGCAAGGAGACGTTAAGGTACGTTTCATTTTAATAAATATGTCCTTGATTATTTATTATGTGCCGTTGAGTTTGATTTAGTTAAATGCATTGTGTTGTGCGTGTTATTGATATGGGTGACATTCTTAATGGAAGTACCCTAAGGTGACATTTTGATTGATGGGCGAAGGGCGTAAGACTTGGTGCAATCAAGCATTCCTTAGTATTGGGAAATGTTTCTACCAAACCATGGAAATGGGTTTTGGTGTCTGATTGTTAAGCACGTGTTCGCTTTTGTGGTGTATTTGATGAACCATGAGGTTCTTCGGGTGGATTGAAACCCTTGAGATCGAGTGTTTGGATCTCGATGTATGTTGGTAAAGGATTCTACGTGACGCGACATTAGGTGCCTCTTTCATACCTACTAGCGTGGTGTTCGACTCCGATGGTGTTGCGGTTACGTTGTACTTAGGGTACCGGAGAGAAACCCTTAGGTACATGAGTGACCGGGTGGAAGTTGACAAACTATAGCAATTGGATGATTGTGAGAGTAGAGTTTGTGTAATTTGCGGTACACTTTTCGTTCGAAGCGTTTAAGGATTGGTTGAAATCCTTCGTGTGCTCAAGGTTGGAGCAAGATGTGGTGATAGGTCATTTGAACTCAATTGTTGGTAAATTCTACCTTTGGTAGCATTGTACAGTAGTACAAGTTGTGGATATGGAACGTAGTTCCAAGTGGGGGAGTTACACTCCCGCACGAGGAGACCTTAGGGTGAGGATTCGCATAACGCTTATGGTAGATCTGAAACTTGTGTTGGGACCTAGTTTTGGTCGATTTGTGGTAGAGTACAATTTCGGTTAAATTGTACTTATGGTTTGGAGTTAAATTATCACCGGGGTGGTAATGTGGTAAATCTCGTTGAGATATAAAGGACATGTTTGGCGAGCAAGGTGAAATCCCTCGGTTAAGGGATGTGTGTGTGTGTCGGGTTCTCTTTGGGAGAATTATTGTTTTGTGCCTATGTTCGATATAGGTGGTTCTTGCTCGGTTGTGTGGATGGTTAGTGGTATCCGTTAGGGTTCACTATAGTGTAGCAGAGTGCGATGTTGCACTACTCGTTGTTTGAGGCCAAAAGTGCGTATGTTATTGGTGAAGAATGACCTTTGGGGTCCGCTGACTTCATCATGGGAGTAGTGTTATATTGGTGAAGCATGACTTTCGGGATTCGCTGACTTCATCATGGGAGTGGTGTTATATCGGTGAAGCATGACCATTGACGGGGTCCGCTGACTTCATCCAGTATTGAGATTTGGAAGTGGATCGCGTGTGTTTGCGGATTCACGATGACGCGTGTAGTTTCGGTCATCTTATTGTGGAAGTGAGTCGCGTGTAGTTCGGATTCACAAATGACTCATGTGGTTTGGGTCATTGTATTGAGAAGTGAGTCTCGTGTAGTTCGGATTCACAAGTGACGCGTGTGGTTGCGGTCATTCTTTAGGGATAGTGATTCTCGTGTAGTTCAGATTCACTAGGGCTCGTGTAGTTCGGCCAATCCCGATTGTTGTGCGGTGGAGGTAGTGAGTCGCGTGTGGTGCGGATTCACTAAGGCGCGTGTAGTTTTCGGCCAGCCTTCTTGTTGTTGGATGTGTAATCTATTAGTTGTTTTATACGCCAATGGTGGGGTCGTGAGGACCATGTTGTGTGGTGAACTATTGGATGTTTTATACGCCGATGGTGGGGTCGTAAGGACCATTTTATGTGATTAGTGATGCGATAGCCGTGTTTCGCTCATAGTCGATTTTGTACACCTTGGGTTTGGCGTTGCCATAGTCATTTGGGATGCCAGCGGTATTAGTCGTTTGCTTACGATTTTACGATAGTTGCGTATTGGTCGTGTTGTGCACTACAAGGGATGTTAAGTGGTAAGTGTTATCCGTAAGGATTCGTTTATACGGTCTTTATCGTTTTAGTTGTTAAAGGTGACTCTTAGAGAAGAATCGCCTAGAGGAGTAGAAGAATACATGGTGATTCCGCGTATTCTAAGTGATCGTTATAGACTTCGGATGTTGTGTGTGTTGCACGGCTCGGAATGCGTGCAAATGTGTATTTAGTTAATGGATTAGTCTTCGGGTTAATGAGTAATGTGATGGAAGTCAGATTGGAACGGTTGTTTGAGAACTATAGCGTGTAGGTTCGGATTGGTTAAGTGACTAGGATCACGAGGACGTGATCGAATTTAAGTGGGGGAGAGTTGTAACACCCCGTTTTTCTAAACATGACGCTCGGGACATCATTTGAAGTCCAAGAATGATTATTTAATAGTTTGGATGTAATGCATTGACCACATTGGACTTTGGGATGTTTTAAAAGTGAAATTGGAGTAAATCAGGTAAACTGTCGAGTTTGGAGGTGGTTTGTCGCGTTCTGGTGCGTCGTGATCCGTGACAAACATGCTTGAAATGAGACAACTTCTGATGGTGATTTCTGTCCACTTTGTCGCGTTTGAGTGTTGTTTGTCGCGTATTGGTGTCGCGAAACGCGACAAGGTGTTGCGAAACTCGACAAATGTCGCTGTAATGACATTATTAACCCATTTTAATAGAATCTTTTGAGGGTGTTTTGGTAAATTCACTTATGGCCAGTTCTAGAGCCATAAGATTGATTCAAGGCTCATATTATCCTCATTTTCACTCACCAACACTCTCATCTTCAAACGCTAGAGAGAGAGGAGAGATTTAGAGAGAAAGAGCTCCATTTAGAGAAGAAGAAGTGTGTTTCGGGTCAAACCTCAAGTATTAAAGTTGTTCTACTCGTCAACGGCATCATTTTGGCAGTATTGATAAGTTCTAACTCCGAATTTCATCTTGGTTATTTGATATTCAAGTTTAGGGTTTTCCGCTAGTTAGTTGTAAAATCCATTTAGGAGGTGAAATGGGTAATTGTAACTAGTTATTGTTGATGTTGGTAGGTTTTGGGTTGGTTAATGATTTAACCATGTTTAGGACTTGTATGTTGTGTGTAATCACTAGTATTAGTGATTATAGAAGTGTTGGAACCACTTTGGGTGTATTTTGGTTAACTAATTTTAAAATGGGTCAAAATTAGGGTTAAGGTGTCATATTGGGCAAGATTGGTGTTTAACGCTTATGCTTGGGTTTAATTGGCATATTAGGACCATTTTCACTTGTGTTAGTGATTGTTGGTTAGTTTTGGCGTGCTTTGAGCTTGGAAGTGCAATTTGGGTCGAATTTGCACTAGTTGTCAATTTGGGTCGATTTGTAAATCCACCCTTATTGTGTTGTTGTATTTGTGTTAATGGAATAGGTACTTTCCTTTGACGAGTTGCGGATTACTTGGAAGCATTCATCAAGGCGACAAGGTGAGTGTTAATATCCTATGTGCATATGTATGTGTAGGATAGGTGCGGGTCGGGTGAAGTGATTCTCGGTTATAGAGCTCACTTCACATATAGGTGGATTTGATGGGCTTGTGTATAGGTCCAATTGGCACTGTTGTGCATTTTGGTTGACCACCTTTGGCGAAGTACACGTTTTGTGTGTACATTATCACACTTGGTTGTGATGTGGATGATATAACCCCAATGGCGAAGGGTTTTGATATTGAGAAGTGAGTCGCGTGTGGTTTCGGATTCACGATGACGCGTGTAGTTCGGTCATCTTATTGAGGTAGTGATCTCGTGTGGTTTCGGAGTACTAAGGCTCGTGTAGTTCGGACACCCTCGATGTTGTGTTGTTGAAGATAGTAGTCTCGTGTCTATGCGGATCTACTAAGGCTCGTGTAGTTCGGCCAATCTTCATTGTGGAAATTGGGTTTCGGTATTGGGTTAAGGGGTTAACCTTGGACGTTTATATTATATATATATATATATATATATATATATATATATATATATATATATATATATATATATATATTGTTGTATTGTCGTGATGTAGCTAACCATCCGGGTGTAGCTTCTTGGCGTTGTTCACATCGTCGTGGGTGAACTTATATTTGTTGATATTATTAACTTGTTGCTTAGTGATCGTATGGTATGCCTAGCTTAGTTTGCCTTTACACTTGGATGCTCCGGTATGCGGTATTTGATTATTTGTGTGGCGTGTCCATTTTATGCATATATATGTATGTAGTATATTCTCACTCACTAAGCATTAGCTTACCCTCTCGTTGTTGATATTTTTATAGGTTCGCGTGATGGCGGCTCGGGTAAGCATGGGGATTAGAGATCTTGGCTAGGTTGCTTTTAGAAGATCTTGCTTTTGGACTCGATTAGGATTTGGGTAGCGTAGTCCCAAATCACCATGCTCGATTTTGTGTAAACGTAACTAGTCGGGTCATAATGATTATAACCGGTTTACGATTTAATTAATGAACCATTGTATTAGGGAGTTTAAATTATTAATGTATGTTTTAAGTTCGTTGAACTTACTTTGGTAACAAATATGTTTTGGAAATTGTGTAATGGGACCTAAAGTATTATTTAACGCGTATTAAAAGTAAAAAAAATTTTATGGGCCGGTTTTAATACGGGTTGGGTTGTTTCAAGTGGTATCAGAGCATGGTCTAAGGGATTTAGGCGACTTGAGATAGTTGCCTAGACGTAGACTTTTTTTTGTGCTTAATTTGTTGCGGGACTTGTAGGAGTACGGGTCGAAATCGGTTATAGTTAGTGCCTTGTTTGTAGGAGGACTAACGTTTATATTAATATGTGATTGCGTTGTGTTTTGCTTATGTTTGTGTTTTCATATATCATCGAGCGAGGCGGTCGTTGTACTAACGAGTCGATACAGCGTGTATACCTAATAAGGACTTGCAAACCTTATTACGGGTGCAAATCGTTCTAGCAAGTGATGTACGACGAGTGCTTAGCAAGATGGGGCGGTATTGTGTGTGTGCTTTATACGTTCGTGATCTAATCGCTTTGCATTCCTTAGAATGGCGACGGGAAACGGGATCGAGACGAACGATGCGGAGTTTAACGCTAGAGTTGCGGCCGCCGTTGTGGAGCAAGTGGGTGCATTACGAGAAGAAATGGATAGGAAGTATTCCGAATTTCGGGGTAGTAGTGAAATGGAGCGTTGTCTTAAGAGCTTCGTGAGGACTAAACCCCCGATGTATGATGGGAAACCGGATCCTTTGGTAAGCACCACTTGGATCTCGGATGTCGAAGGGTGTTTTCGTACTATTGAATGCCCTCCCGAGAAAAAGACGAGACTCACTACTAGTTTGTTGCGGGGTAGGGCGAGGGATTGGTTGGATGGTAAGATTGACCTTGTCGGTGGTGAAACGTTTATGGCTTTGTCGTGGGACGAATTTAAGGAGGAATTCTTCGAGGAGTTCCGGACTTCAGCCGATTTGTGGGAGTTGCATAATGAGTTACGAAATTTGCGACAAGGATCTATGGATTTGAATACTCTCAAGACGACCTTTATGGCGAAGGCTCGTTTTTGCGTGGGGTATTTGGGGAATGATCGTTTATTGATGGGGGATTTCTCCTGGACCTTGAATGATGACTTGAAGAGTAAAATTAGCCGGGGCCAAGCGAAATTGTTTGCGGAATTATTCGACTTGGCTAGAGGTTTCGAGTCGTACTCGCGATTCAAGAAGGGTAAACCTTCAAGTAAGAGAAGGATCGTTTCGTATGGTGCTCCGAGTAAGAGGACTAAGGGTCCGAGTGTGAGCACGGCTGGTACACGGACGGGTATACCGGATTCTAGTGTGTCTAGATATTACAATTGTGGCATGAGGGGTCATAAGTCTTGGGAATGTTCGGTACCAAAGGGTGATGGCATGGTGTGCTTCAATTTCCAAGAAGAAGGACATCGTAAGTCGGAATATCCCAAGTTAGCGGGGATGGGTGCTGCAAGGAGACGTTAAGGTATGTTTCATTTTAATAAATATGTCCTTGATTATTTATTATGTGCCGTTGAGTTTGATTTGGTTAAATGCATTGTGTTGTGCGTGTTATTGATGTGGGTGACGTTCCTAATGGAAGTACCCTAAGGTGACGTTTTGATTGATGGGCGAAGGGCGTAAGACTTGGTGCAACCAAGCATTCCTTAGTATTGGGAAATGTTTCTACCAAACCATGGAAATGGGTTTTGGTGTTCGGTTGTTAAGCGCATGTTCGCTTTTGTGTTGTAGTTGATTGTAACACCCCGCCAAAATTGCCACTGACGCAGATGTTAACTCTGGTCCCAGTGCTTGGCTTGACTTCTAGGTAATAGCAGAGTTCTACAGCGGAAGAAAAGTATCTAAGTACCTGAGACAAAACATGCTAAAAAGTGTCAACCAAAAAGGTTGAGTGAACAGCATAGGTTTAATATATATAGTTTTAGATCACAAGATTTAGTTATCAAAAGTAAATGCCGAAGTTATGATATCGATACGTAAACAAAGTTACCCTAGGACACCTTGAACTGTCAGTGTCGTTTAATCATTATAATGTAACCAAAGACCAACAGTCAAATAGTTAGAGACGTCACTCTCAATAGCGCTATTCACAATAACTAAGCTTGCCTTTATACGTAGCAATTAACGATATCATGGTAGGGATTTAGCATGAATCAAAGCATGTCAGCACAGTTAAACAGTTTTCGGGTACTTGTGTCTAAACGTAAAACAGTTATAAAAGCAAGCATGTGTCTCACCCCAAAGTTTAAAATAAGTATATAAAGAAAGTTAAAAAGTGGGGCTATGAACTTCACCTTAATAGCAGATAGATATTCCACGCAAGTTATATGATTGGAGTGTTGTACACGGAGATCTCAACCTAGAGATATTATGTTCGATTAGTTAATGTCTAATAGACGTAATGTTTGTTTATTAATATAGCAAACTATATTAACAGTGACCGTTCTCGAGAAAAGTTGTTAATGTACTTATTTAATTATATATATAAGTGATAATATACTTAGTGTAATTAAGTGTTACTATATAGTTAAGTGTATAAGTTATACTAATAATAGTATTATTATTTAATTAATCAACTATTAAGTATACTTATCATTATACAATTATACCTATGTGATACATACATATGTATATATATTCTTTATTATTATTATACATGTATGTTTCATAACTATATAGTACATATATATTAGGTATAAGTGTTACATATATATAAGTGTAAGATGATACATATATATATATATATATACCTATTACTTTTCTTATTATTTACTAACTTATAGAACTTACACAATACACATTCATACATACATACATACGTACATATACATACATATATACACATACATATACACGTGCATATACATACATATATACACATACATATACACGTATGTATATATTTACATATTGTAACGACCCGACTTTTTCGACTTGCTTTTGTGCCTTGTATTTTAGCGAAACTGCGTATTTGTGCGTACTGTATTACTTTATTACTCCGGAACCTTGGCACACGTGTTTTATATTCATGTATACTTAAAAACATGCCTTGGTGTATGTAGAATGCTTAACTTGTCCATTGGATGCTTTATAACCGTTAGTGTTATTTGCCGTTACGATTAAAACGCGGACTGCGCGCACGTTTGACTTTTGTTGGAACCGGAACTTTTGGACTGTGAAATATTAATTATTATTTTCCAATAATAATTACCTGGGCTTTTGGATGCTTAATTTTATTTATTTAATTGCTAAAGCTCAATAGTTAGCCTTTTTGGACTTTTTACCTTGTTGGGCTCAAGCCCACCCTACTATAGCTAGTGACCCAATTAATTAGCCCAAGTTTATTTACTAGTGGCCCATAATAATAAATAAATAAATAATTAATGAGTCATGCAAGCATTATGGATAAGGATAATTAACTTTGTTACATAAGATTCTAGCAAAAGGACACACTTTAGACACCATTAGCCAAAAAGTAAACTTTTTGTCCTTCCCCTCCCCTCCATGATGCCGTCTACCACCACCACCCTAGATCCCTCCATGTCATCAATCCATGTGATCACCAATTGCCTATAAATACTAGCCTTAAGCCCTTCATTCCAACACTTGATCATTTTGGCATTTCACACACTTATTCTTTCTTTCCTTCCTAGCTTGTAAGTTCTCTCTTTTCTCCCTCTTTTCTTCTTAATTTCGTGGCTATCATCATCATCAAATGGAAGATCAAGTTCCTTCTAGCTTTGATCTTACTTATATCTTGTTGATTCAAGTTTGAATCTTTCAAGAACAACAAAGATTCAAGCTTTCTAGCTTTGTAACCTATATATCTTTTGTAGATCTATTACTTTTATGAATGTTTCATGTTATTTTGTTAAAAAGATTCAAACTTTTGTTTGTAATCTTCATGCATCTTCAAGATCTAAGCTTTATGCTTCAAGATCTTCAAGAACACTTAAGATGCAAGCTTTCTAGCTTGAATCTTCTTATCTTTTGTTGTATTTAAGTTCTTTTTGCTTTGATCATGTTGTTTTGTGAAAAAGATTCAAACTTGTGTTTGTTATCTTCATATATCTTAAAGATCCAAGCTTTATGCTTCAAGATCTTCAAGAACACTTAAAGGTTCAAGCTTTCTAGCTTTGTAACCTTGTAACTTGTGTGAAATGGATCCAAGCTCTCTAGCTTAGGGTTCCATCACCTCTTTTGACTTAGATTGTGTTCATACTTGTTAAATTGATGTAAAGTTTGTAACTTTAGTTCTTATTGTGACTTGTATTAGTGTTAAGACTAAGGATATGATGTAACCTTGGTTCATCATCCATCTAAGACTCATGAATGAGTTGTATTCTTACTTGATCTTAACATATTGTGTATTTATGGTGAATCTTGGTTAAAAGTGATGCTAAACCATCAACGAGTTGTACACTTGAAGCTACAAGCATCAAGGATGAGAACCGTGATGAGCATCAAGCACCAAGAACCCCACCGGAGCACTTGTCCACTGATTTTAGTATCTGATCAGACCACCTGGGCTACTGGAAAGGTGATTTTCAGTTAGTTCGGTTCGAGTAGATGACTTTCCGTTTAGGCCTCGTCTTAATCCGAGTTACGGTTTAGGATTTATGGCCCTCCGAGTGTCACTACACCCTATTAACGTTGTGCTGGAATTTCTGACCTACTCGCACTTAAACTGTCGCCACAGTCAAATGAAGACAAGTTAGGTTCTAAACATTGGTCAGCTGTTAGGGGACTCATATACGGAGACATAGCCACTGACCATGTGTCTTTTCGATTTACGTAGAGGTTGTAGCAGCTGACCGAAGTCAGCCTATTGTTTCAATCTCTATTCTTGTCAAACTCACTTAGCTTTTATGATGATGAATGATGATGATGATGACACTTAAACTTATTTTATGCACTATTAGAACTTATTAAGACAACTTACTGACCTAGTAACCTTTGATTTAGGTTGACGACCTTTCGGACCGACTTACTACTTGCGTACTTTCATTACCGACTTTACCGCTTTTATCACTGTGAGTTATAGCATCCCTTTTTACTTTAACTATTTTGGGACTGAGAATACATGCGCTTTTACGTTTTACATACTAGGCACGAGTACTTAAACTTTGTATGTATGTGGGTTATATAACGGCATAAACATTCCCTTTAGCACGGTAACGTTTAGTCATTGGTCTTTGAACCGGTGAACGCGAATCTTAGATATGGATCCATAGGGTTTGACATCCCCACTCGGGCTAGTCGCGCTAGCATTTAACGGGTGTTTAATTCTTCGTGAACATACGCACTCGCCAAGTGTACTTCCAGGGGGTTATAAACGTTAAGTCTAGTTAACGGGTGCCCACGGTTATGCATATACTTTTCATACTGTTTTGATACGCTGTTGTAGCACTGAAATCTCGTGGCCTATCTTACGTTACTATTACAACTTAAACTATAGCTCACCAACATTCGTGTTGACTTTTTAAGAGTGTATTTCTCAGGTGCCTAGAGGTTTATTGCTTCCGCTGTTAGACTTGATGTCATGCTGTTACACTTGCTGTCATGCTGTTATTGAATTGCTGTTATGGACCTACTGTACTAGTTATCCGCTGCATTACTAGAGATGTCTCAATTATGAAACTTATGATTTGCATTCGTAAACTTATGTTATTTTGGAACAATGGTTTGTAATAAGTCTTATGACATGTTATCCTTGTAAAATGTTATCTTTTTAATGAATGCAAATCGGTTTTCAAATAGCATATAGTGTTTGACCTTGTGATGATCCTGTTGTTGATGATCCGTACACGATGGTTTTGTACGGGGCATCACAATTGGTATCAGAGCATTGGTTGTAGGGAATTAGGTTGCATTAGTGAGTCTAGGACCGACCCGAGTAGGATTAACTAATAGGACTAATCTACAACTTGCTAGTTTACTTGTTTCTGCGAGACTTACTGCATGCTTTGCCTACTTTCTGCTATGTGATCTTACTGCATACTATTGCTTATCTTTACTGCCATGCGAACTTGCTGTATGCCTATTTCTGCCTTGGCATGACTACTATCTGCTTTCACATGTTATCTCTGATTAGTACTGATTACCATGCTAGGTTGCTATAGTGCCTAATACTTGCTTGCTTATGACTTACTTATAAGGAAAATTTATTTTCCTTGTTCAGATGTCGGATATTCCACCTGTCATTATTTTGGACAGCGATTCAGACTCGTCAGCCACCTCACCTACTGCTGCTACCGACACACAGATCCCGTTGACCAGTGAACCCGGCGCTTCATCCTCCGGAACTAGCAACCATACACCTGTACCGGTGGTTACCGCAGTCGGAGCCCAGGACCCTCCGGAGATTCCAGCTCCAGTTGCCCCGGTACCTCAGGAGCCACAGCCCCGCCCCAGTGGTGCTGTGATTCCTGCGGATCTTGGAGAAGGTCTGGTTCGTAATGAACGTAACCACTGGTGCCGACGCACTCCTGATGGACGTCTCGTGGCAATCGGACCCGCCAGATACCGACAGATGATGGCCGCCCGAGGAGGGCCACCTGTGGTGTCACCCCCAGCTAGTTCAGACGACTCATCCACAGACGACTCTAGTGATGATGATTCAGACGAGGAGGACCCTATTGATATAACTGTACAGCCACCCTCCACCCCTCCGAAGAAGCGGTACCATTTCGATGGCACCGTTATTCTGGGGATCAACGGAGGTCGAGCGTTCACTGACGCACATGGTCAGCGTCGTAGGGTTACCGCCCGTAAGCGGGTCGTGCCTTACTCGGCTGATCCGTTCGTGCGTAAGCCTTACCGCCGTACAACATCTACCTCTGGAGCCGGACCATCTGCACCACCAGCACCACCTGCACCAGCAGCACCACCTGCACCAGCAGCACCGCCTGCTCTGCCAGCCCCTCCCTCTGTCGAGGAACTGGCAAGGGAGGTGGAGATCCTCCGTGCTCGGGTAACTGAGCTCGAGGAGTAGATGTCCCATGTGCTGGACATCCTTTACAAACCATCAACATAGAGCTTTGTAGTAGGTTTCATTTTGTAATCTCGTTTGTAGCTCCATGTTTTCCTTATGTAATGTACAAACTTATGTATGCAACTCTTTATTAATGGAACTTTGCGTTGTTTAATCCTTGCATCGTGTTCTATTTACGTTACTGTATGTTGGTTTTGCGGTATTTATACCTGGTTGCGTTACTATATTGGCATGCGTTATGTTGTTTTCCTGTTTACTATATACTATATTATTATATATTAAATGTCGGATTTTGACTTGAGTCAAAATTTCTGTTTCGAAGGGCAATGACAAACACACGAACAACACCCACAGCAGCTCAAATCGAAGAGATGATTAATGAGCGAGTCGCCGCAGCCTTGGTGGAAATGAACCGTCAACCTGAACCACCGCCGGTTATCCAACCCGTTCGAAAAGAGTGCACCTACAAGGAATTCCAGAGCTGTAAACCACATAACTTCAGCAGAACTGAGGGGCCTGTTGGTCTCACAAGATGGTTTGAGAAGCTTGAATTAGTATTCCGAGTCAGCAACTGTTCCGAGTCTAACAAAACCAAATTTGCTTCCTGCACGCTATCTGATGGCGCCCTCACGTGGTGGAACACCATGGCTCATGCACAAGGTATTGATGAGGCATATGCTACACCTTGGGAGGAGTTCAAAGCGGCTATGATTGATGAGTATTGTCTGAGAACCGAGATACAAAAGATGGAAATGGAGTTTATGCAATTGAAAGCTGTTGGCAACGATCTCGATGGTTACAATCGGAGGTTTCTTGAGTTAGCTCTTATGTGTCCTACCATGGTCACCCCAGAATTCAAGCATATGGAGAGGTACTTTTGGGGACTCCTTAAGTCAATTAAGGGTAATGTCACCTCGTCCAAGCCACCGAATGTTCCCGAAGCAATGCGCATGGCGCATACACTCATGAATCAGATTCTCATCGATGAACCGGAGAAGTCCAAGTCTGAAACGGGTAGTGGTGAGAAGCGTAAGTGGGACAACAAAAACAAGGGGAGAACCTATGATCAAACCCCCGCTAAGAGGCCTAACAACGGTGGAAATCCCAACCCCGGCACAAGTTCAAACCCGAACTACAAGGGCACTCTACCGCAGTGCAAGAGGGGTTACAAACACCATACAGGGTACTGTAATGCAGTCTGTGAAAAGTGCAACAGGATCGAACATGTTGGTATGAACTGAAAGATTCCCGTCCCAACTGCAAGGACAAACCCAAATGGGCCAAGGAAATGTTACGAGTGTGGACAGCAGGGCCACTTTAGGAATGATTGCCCCAATAAAAAGAAGGACGACGGACCACCGCGTGGTAGAGCTTTCAACGTTAATGCAAGGGAGGCACGTGAGAACCCCGACTTTGTGACAGGTATATTCACTATCAACAATCTTTTAGCTTCTGTCCTATTTGATACTGGTGCTGATAGAAGTTATGTATGTAGACACTTTTGCGATAAGATAAATTGGTCATTGGTTCCTTTAAAAGAAAGTATGCTAGTCGAGGTAGCCAATGGGAAGCTTGAAAAGGTTGAACAAATTGGCAGAGGAGCTACTATTAACATAGCTGGCGTGGATTTTGAAATTGACTTGATACCCATCAAATTGGGAAGCTTTGACGTGATTGTCGGCATGGACTGGTTGACTAAAGTAAGGGCTGATATTATTTGTGGAGATAAAGCTCTTCGTATACCACAAGGAGATGGTAAGCCACGGGTTATATACGGAGAGAGATGTAGTTCGAAACTGAACCTCATTAGTTGTATGAAAGCGCAGAAGATCATGAAGAAAGGACGACTTGCCGTTTTAGCACACGTGAAGGCTTTAGAATCAGAGGAGAAGAGCGTGAATGACGTGCGAATCGTGAATGAATTCCCCGACATCTTTCCGGAAGAGTTTCCTGGATTACCGCCACCAAGAGCAGTGGAGTTCCAAATCGATCTAGTGCCGGGAGCTGCACCCGTAGCTAGCGCACCTTATCGGCTAGCACCTTCAGAACTGCAAGAGTTGCAGAGTCAACTGCAGGAATTGCTCGACCGAGGGTTTATCCAACCGAGCTCGTCGCCTTGGGGCGCACCTGTTTTATTGGTGAAGAAGAAGGATGGATCCTTCCGCATGTGTATCGACTACCGCAAACTCAACAAGTTGACGATTAAGAACCGATATCCTCTTCCCCGAATTGATGATCTTTTTAATCAGCTACAAGGATCAAGCATTTATTCTAAGATCGATTTGCGATCAGGTTATCACCAATTGAGGGTGAAGGAGAGTGATATGATGAAGACTGCGTTTAGAACCCGCTATGGTCATTATGAGTTTCTCGTGATGCCATTCGGTTTAACCAACACACCCGCTGTATTCATGGACCTCATGAATCGTGTCTGCAAGCCATATCTGGATAAATTCGTTATCGTCTTCATAGATGATATCCTCATCTACTCCAAGAGCGAAGAAGAACATGAGCAACATCTACGGTTAGTGCTCGAACTCTTGAGACAAGAGCAGCTTTATGCCAAATTCTCCAAGTGTGAATTTTGATTGAAGGAAGTCCAATTTCTGGGTCATATTGTGAGTGATCAAGGTATCAAAGTTGACCCCGCCAAGATTGAAGCTATCAACAAGTGGGAGACACCCACTACTCCGACTCACATCCACCAATTTCTAGGTCTTGCCGGTTATTACCGAAGGTTCATTGAAGGTTTCTCTTTGATTTCGCGTCCTTTGACTGCGTTAACTCATAAAGGGAAGAAGTTTGTTTGGAAAAAAGAACAAGAAGCAGCATTTCAAACCCTGAAGCAGAAGTTAACCACTGCACCTATCTTATCTCTTCCTGAAGGCAGTGACGACTTCATTGTGTACTGTGATGCTTCGAGGAATGGTTTTGGATGTGTGTTGATGCAAAGAACGAAGGTTATTGCCTATGCATCTCGTCAACTGAAGGTCCACGAGCGAAACTACACTACTCATGATCTCGAACTTGGAGCCGTTGTCTTTACATTGAAGCTGTGGAGACACTATCTTTATGGAACAAGGAGTACTATCTTTACCGATCACAAAAGTCTCCAACACATCTTCGATCAGAAGCAACTGAACATGAGATAGCGTTGATGGATTGAGACCCTAAACGACTACGATTTTGAACTTCGTTATCACCCTGGTAAGGCCATTGTTGTAGCTGACGCATTAAGTCGAAAGGAGAGGACGGTGCCTCTTCGTGTTCGGGCTCTGAACATCACCATCCATTCGAACCTCCACAGTCAGATTCAAGTAGCCCAAGAAGAGGCTCTCAAGGAGGAGAACATATCTCGTGAATACCTGAACATTCTCGTCTCTAAATTCGAGGTTAAGGAGTCTGGACTCTGATGTTATGCCGGAAGAATTTGGGTACCTCGTTATGGAGATCTACGGAACCTTATACTTGATGAAGCCCACAAGTCGAGATATTCGATTCATCCAGGAGTCGAAAAATGTACCACGATCTTAAGGAACGGTATTAGTGGCCAAATCTTAAGAAGGATGTTGCAACTTATGTTGGAAGGTGTCTGACTTGTTCGAAGGTTAAGGCTGAACATCAGAGGCCATCTGGATTACTTCAGCAACCAGAAATCCCACAATGGAAATGGGAAGCAATTACAATGGATTTCATCATGAAGCTACCAAAGACGGTGGGCGGATACGATACAATCTGGGTTATCGTTGACCGTCTTACCAAATCTGCTCATTTCCTAGCGATGAAAGAAAAAGACACAATGGAGAAACTTGCTCAACTGTACATCAAAGAGGTTGTATCTCGTCATGGTGTGCCTCTATCAATTATTTCAGATCGCGATCCCTGTTTTGCTTTCAGATTCTGGCATTCTTTGCAAGAAGCCTTGGGAACTCGTCTCGACATGAGCACCTCTTATCACCCACAGACAGACGGTCAGAGTGAACGAACGATTTAGACATTAGAGGACATGTTACGTGCCTATGTTATTGACTTTGGAAAGTCTTGGGAAAGGCATCTGCCGCTAGCCGAATTCTCTTACAACAACAGTTATCATTCGAGTATTAAAGTCGCGCCTTTTGAAGCGTTGTATGGCTGCAAGTGCCGTTCTCCTATTTGTTGGGTCGAGTTAGGCGAAGTGCAAATCACCGGACCTGAGATAGTCCATGAAACGACGGAGAAGATTTCTCAGATTCAGGCGAGACTTAAGACAGCCCGCGATCGCCAAAAGAGTTATGCTGATCTTAAACATAAAGACTTCGAATTTAACGTAGGTGACCGAGTAATGTTGAAGGTCGCACCTTGGAAAGGTGTAATTCGTTTTGGGAAACGCGTAAAGTTAAACCCGCGATACATTGGTCCTTTTGAAATTTTGGAACGTGTTGAACCCGTTGCTTACCGTTTGGATCTTCCGACTCAGTTGAGTGCTGTTCATCCTACCTTTCATGTATCAAATTTGAAGAAATGTCTTGCTCCACTGGAACTTATCATACCATTGGAAGAACTTACCATTGATGACCAACTCCACTTCGTGGAAGAACCTGTCGAAATTATGGACCGTGAGGTCAAAACCTTGAAATGTAATAAGATTCCAATTGTCCGAGTTCAATGGAATGCCAAGCGTGGACCTGAGTTTACCTGGGAACGAGAGGATCAAATGATGCAGAAGTACCCTCACCTTTTCTCGACTCCAACACCTGCCTCAGCTTAAATTTCGAGACAAAATTTCCAATAACAGGTGGGTAATGTAACGACCCGACTTTTTCTACTTGCTTTTGTGCCTTGTATTTTAGCGAAACTGCGTATTTGTGCGTACTGTGTTACTTTATTACTCCGGAACCTTGGCACACGTATTTTATATTCATGTATACTTAAAAACATGCCTTGGTGTATGTATAATGCTTAACTTGTCCATTGGATGCTTTATAACCGTTAGTGTTATTTGCCGTTACGATTAAAACGCGGACTGCGCACACGTTTGACTTTTGTCAGAAGCGAAACTTTTGGACTGCGAAATATTAATTATTATTTTCCAATAATAATTACCTGGGCTTTTGGATGCTTAATTTTATTTATTTAATTGCTAAAGCCCAATAGTTAGCCTTTTTAGACTTTTTACCTTGTTGGGCTCAAGCCCACCCTACTCTAGCTAGTGACCCAATTAATTAGCCCAAGTTTATTTACTAGTGGCCCATAATAATAAATAAATAAATAATTAATGAGTCATGCAAGCATTATGGATAAGGATAATTAACTTTGTTACATAAGATTCTAGCAAAAGGATACACTTTAGACACCATTAGCCAAAAAGTAAACTTTTTGTCCTTCCCCTCCCCTCCATGATGCCGTCCACCACCACCACCCTAGATCCCTCCATGTCATCAATCCATGTGATCACCAATTGCCTATAAATACTAGCCTTAAGCCCCTCATTCCAACACTTGATCATTTTGGCATTTCACACACTTATTCTTTCTTTCCTTCCTAGCTTGTAAGTTCTCTCTTTTCTTCTTAATTTCGTGGCTATCATCATCATCAAATGGAAGATCAAGTTCCTTCTAGCTTTGATCTTACTTATATCTTGTTGATTCAAGTTTGAATCTTTCAAGAACAACAAAGATTCAAGCTTTCTAGCTTGAATCTTCATATCTTTTGTAGATCTATTACTTTTATGAATGTTTCATGTTATTTTGTTAAAAAGATTCAAACTTTTGTTTGTAATCTTCATGCATCTTCAAGATCTAAGCTTTATGCTTCAAGATCTTCAAGAACACTTAAGATGCAAGCTTTCTAGCTTGAATCTTCATATATTTTGTTGTATTTAAGTTCTTTTTGCTTTGATCATGTTGTTTTGTGAAAAAGATTCAAACTTGTGTTTGTTATCTTCATATATCTTAAAGATCCAAGCTTTATGCTTCAAGATCTTCAAGAACACTTAAAGGTTCAAGCTTTCTAGCTTTGTAACCTTGTCACTTGTGTGAAATAGATCCAAGCTCTCTAGCTTAGGGTTCCATCACCTCTTTTGACTTAGATTGTGTTCATACTTGTTAAATTGATGTAAAGTTTGTAACTTTAGTTGTTATTGTGACTTGTATTAGTGTTAAGACTAAGGATATGATGTAACCTTGGTTCATCATCCATCTAAGACTCATGAATGAGTTGTATTCTTACTTGGTCTTAACATATTGTGTATTGATGGTGAATCTTGGTCAAAAGTGATGCTAAACCATCAACGAGTTGTACACTTGAAGCTACAAGCATCAAGGATGAGAACTGTGATGAGCATCAAGCACCAAGAACCCCACCGGAGCACTTGTCCACTGATTTTCGTATCTGATCAGACCACCTGGGCTACTGTAAAGATGATTTTGAGTTAGTTCGGTTCGAGTAGATGACTTTCCGTTTAGGCCTCGTCTTAATCCGAGTTACGGTTTAGGATTTATGGCCCTCCGAGTGTCACTACACCCTATTAACGTTGTGCTGGAATTTCTGACCTACTAGCACTTAAACCATCGCCACGGTCAAATGAAGACGAGTTAGGTTCTGAAATCGGTCAGCTGTTAGGGGACTCATATACGGAGCCATAGCCACTAACCATGTGTCTTTTCGATTTACGTAGAAGTCGTAGAAGCTGACCGAAGTCAGCCTATTCTTTCGATCTATATTCTTGTCAAACTCACTTAGCTTTTATGATGATGAATGATGATGATGATGACACTTAAACTTATTTTATGCACTATTAGAACTTATTAAGACAACCTACTGACCTAGTAACCTTTGATTTAGGTTGACGACCTTTCGGACCGACTTACTACTTGCGTACTTTCATTACCGACTTTACCACTTTTATCACTGTGAGTTATAGCATCCCTTTTTACTTTAACTATTTTGGGACTGAGAATACATGCGCTTTTACGTTTTACATACTAGGCACGAGTACTTAAACTTTGTATGTATGTGGGTTATATAACGGCATAAACATTCCCTTTAGCACGGTAACGTTTAGTCATTGGTCTTTGAACCGGTGAACACGAATCTTAGATATGGATCCATAGGGTTTGACATCCCCACTCAGGCTAGTCACGCTAGCATTTAACAGGTGTTTAATTCTTCGTGAACATACGCACTCGCCAAGTGTACTTCCAGGGGGTTATAAACGTTAAGTCTAGTTACCGGGTGCCCACGGTTATGCATATACTTTTCATACTGTTTTGATACGCTGTTGCAGCACTGAAATCTCGTGGCCTATCTTACGTTACTATTACAACTTAAACTATAGCTCACCAACATTCGTGTTGACTTTTTAAGCGTGCATTTCTCAGGTGCCTAGAGGTTTATTGCTTCCGCTGTTAGACTTGATGTCATGCTCTTACACTTGCTGTCATGCTGTTATTAAATTGCTGTTATGGACCTACTGTACTAGTTATCCGCTGCATTACTAGAGATGTCTCAATTATGAAACTTATGATTTGCATTCGTCAACTTATGTTATTTTGGAACAATGGTTTGTAATAAGTCTTATGACATGTTATCCTTGTAAAACGTTATCTTTTTAATGAATGCAAATTGGTTTTCAAACAGCATATAGTGTTTGACCTTATGATGATCCTGTTGTTGATGATCCGTACACGATGGTTTTGTATGGGGCGTTACACATATACACACATATATATACATATAGTGTATACATGCACATACGTACGTATGCATGCATGCATGCACATGTATTATTATCATTATCGTTTATTATTCCACTAATCATTATTCATTCTCACATAAAATCATAACTTTTATCACTTTCAATTCCATGAACCATAATACCTACACATATCCATCAACCCTAATCTTTTAATCATAATAAATTCATACTCATAATTTTTTATTAATCTTTTTTTTTACCTTATACTTAATCTTTTAATCATATTCATTTCATTCATTAATCCTCTAACATCATGATCATACTTATAAACCCTAACCTTTTAAATCACATTCTTAAACTAGTTCAACCATAACTAGTTCATAACCCAAACTTTTTAATCAAAATCTTTATCTATTTTGATGATCATATCTAAACCCTAATAATCATAATCAACTCATTAATCTCCTAACTTTCACTTACATAAAATCATAATCATAATCTTATAATTATTCTTCTAACTTTGATCATAACCAAACTTACTAGTTATCAAATTATTTATACTTCATAACCTTCTATTTAATCTTAATACTTGATCTTATTAACTCTTTATTACATTAACTAGTTTGTTATTCCATAAACATAATCATTCATAGTTCATACTTGATTATATTACTAGTTTCATATTTTATTCATAATACTTTTAATCCATACACTTTTCTCTTTTAATCATAATAACTAAAACAATAAAAGAGCATAATTAACTCTAGAGTTTAGGATACCTTTAGAAGATAAACTTCAAGAAGATTGATGATTGTGGACTGCAGCAAAACAGAAACCAACAGCCCATCTTACGACCCAATTGGGTCTGTTGTGGGTTTGACAGGAAGCAGCAACACAGCAGCAACACAAGTCCAACTTGCAGGCTATTTATGGGGCTGGTTTGATGGTGACTAACATCAAGAAACTAGAGCAGGATGTCGAGTAAAAAGGCCAAGAAGGTGGCGGTTTTACAGCTACACAAGAGCAGCCTGTTTTAGCTCGTAAAAGACAGAAAAAGGCTGCTGTAAATGGCAGTTTTGGGTGGCGGGTTTGCTTCAGAAAAACGCAGCAGGTGCGGTGGTGATGATGCTGTTTTGGTGTCGAATTGCAGCAGGATAATTGCAGGTTGTTGTGGGCTGTTTTGAGGGGGTTTGTGAGTCGACAAAAAAAAGGCTGGATGAGGGTTTGTTGATCGACAAAAGCAGATGGGTTTGAGGTTATTTAATCGACAGATTGAAGGGAGATAAGCTGGAAACAAGTCGACTAATGCAGATTGTGGGATTATTTGTGGTGAACTAATGACAAAACTTGATCCCTTATATAATAGTGTTTGTTTCCTAATCCCACTCAATTACTTGGAGATTAAGGACATAATTTGTATTAGATTAGGATTGATGCAAGCTTAGAGATCAAGTTAATTCCCTAATCCCCTACAGCCGATTTGTTTGTGACTTCCTGTATATTTTTGTTTTGTTTACGGCTCTTATTTATTTATTATGTATTTTATATATTTTTTTTATCATTAATATTACTAATATTAGGATTACATTTTATTTATATATTAGACCCTAACTTCATAAATTTACATTTACTTCTATTTAGTTTTTATATATATAATTGTATTTGTTATAAAGTTAATTATATATTATATATTACTTTAACTATTAACAAGAGTAATATAATTTACATATATGTTCATAATGTTAATAATTTAATTAGCACTAGGGTTAACGTTTATTTTATTAATTTATGATTAGGGTTAGGACTTATAATATTAATAAACCTTTAGGGTTAGAGTTTAGACTATTAATTACGATTAGGTTTAGGGTTTTTTTTATTTTATTTTATTTACGAACATTATTTATAAGCATTTAATATGTCTTGATAACAACCCTAATGGTGAGGCACAGATTATGACATTGAAACCCTAGGGCAACTTGGTAAATTCAGAAGGGAAAAGTGAGGGTTGTTATAGTACCTCCCCGTTAATTTAAACTTCGTCCCGAAGTTTTGGTTGACAAAAGATGAGGATAATTTCATCTCGTTTGGGCTTCACGTTCCCAGGTATACTCGGGGCCTCTACGTGAATTCCAACGGATTTTGACAATAGGAACTGTTGTCCTGTTTTAAGCGTTTGTATCTCACGATCCACAACTTCTACAGGTTCTTCTATTAAGTGCATTTTATTATCAATGCGGAGGTAATTCAAAGGGATATCATGGGTGTCATCTGACTAGGTTTCCTTAAAAGGGATTGTGATATTTTAGTCGTACAAGCATTTCAGTAAGTTGGATACCTGACATGTGCAACGAACATTGCTAAGTTTATTTGAAACCTTGGGCGTTTATGTCGCCATTAGGGCAGACGATCAGAGAGAAGTACTTGAAGATCACAGCCATGTAGTTTGATTTATGGCTTGTGTTTGTTAGATATGTTACCGACTTCAAATTCCGGAAGATAACCATAGACATGTTACCTTTGGTTTTCAAGAAATATTTAATGTGAATAGACGAAACGAAATTCCAGCTGGGGAGTCACTTATCAGGCTTATATGTAAAGCAAGCCATAATTACTAAAATGCCCTCAGAATGGTATGAGTGATTAATGAAAGATATCGTTCAGTATATTATAATACATGCGAACTTATTCTTGGAAATAGTTTTTGGTAACACGTTGTAGAATGTAACTTTATGATCATGATTTCAGTTACATGTCAAATCAGGGATCAAAACTTGACTAGGTTAATGTCCAGTTGCAACCCACGAAGAAAGAAATGTTTAGTGTAAACACATAAACACCATAATCATTTAAGGTAACTCCTTTAGAAAGGATAGCGAGGATCATAAATTATATTTCTAATAGGAAAAATGCACGAAGGGTGTGATATTTTAATGAGAAAGATGTTCTCGCACATATGGCAAGTAGATCTAGGATTCTCTTATGAGTTTAAGTGCGGATGAGAAGAAATGGGAATCATTGGGTATAAGAATAGTTTTCACTTGGTGAGAAAATCTCCAAAAAAATGATTTCTTGTTCCACAAAATATAGAATTATAGAATTGATGTTCACGAGGGTGTTGTGGTTTAACCGTGAGATATTAGAAGTAAAATCTTCTCAACAGTCAACCTCAAAAGGGGAAAAGTTGACGAGAACATAGAGTTTTGAATGATGAACTTAATGAGAAGTTTCAAAGGGCAAGAGGAATTGTGATTAATACGTGGTGTAGGATTATACGAAAATTTTATATAAACAAGCAATGAAAGTTTTATAGAAGTTCGAGTCGTTTAACGTGACAATAAGAAACAAAGTTTTTAGTAAAACTAGAGTTATGTACAACATGCACTATTTTAAGTAAAATATCTTTTGAATAATTGATTTGTAAAAGTAAGAGTATAATTTTATATGTACTAGTCAAAATAAATAAAGGTAAATTTTGCTTACTTTATTATATAAATATATACAATTTATAAAATTTGCACGAATGGCGGTAAATAAATTTATAAAATTTCGAGAGGATCGCACAGTAAAATAATGTAGGTAAAATTTTGGCAAACAGAATTTTATATTTGGAGAAAGAAAATTTGAGTGAAGGACCTTGAAAATTTCGGGTGATATTTGAGCAAAAATGTTACGGGGTAATGATGACTATTGAATTTAAGTGTGGTTGATGACTAATATAAGTTCTTGGTATTCAAATGTTCATGTGTGAAGCTGTTTCTAACAAGTGAGATACGAATGGTAGAGTATGAGAACGTGATAGTGAATGTGGTGTTTTATAATACCTTCGTTTGAATATTCAAATGAAAATCTTGCGAGTGGTTGTTGCTTATCTTCGACGGGTTTCCTAATGGGTTTATGAAAATCTACACTAGAAGCGTAATTGCAGATAGCAGGAGGCATGCTTCGAAGAAGTTTCGGGGGTGTCGCTTCAGGTCATTTAAAAACGTGCATCCTTCCTTTCAGCGGGAATGTGATAATTTAGCGTCAATGAGATAAGTTGTTTAAGAAAGAAAGAATGCTAAGCTTTACAACTTTTATGGCATGGGAAAATTTGTTAATCTACTCATGCATATGAGATAGATAGTTTGATCGTAACGATCTCTTCGTATATATATTAATCAGATGATAATTACCCTTCACGTAATAACATTGAGATTTTTGAATTAATGTATTGGGAATTTTTCTTTGATTCACTTTCTATTCCATATGTCATGATATTGGAATTTCTATATGAATTACCGTAATATAATCACGTCGGCCAAGCGTCATTATATTTCACTAATTCATATTTCCATTCCAAGGTCACTCCATAAGGTCAGGACACGTGATCAAACTTAGATAGTTGACGTGGGAATGTTGAGTCATGAGTGACATCCCTTTGTATGAGTCAAAGAATACTTTGAATCACAATGGCGAAGTCAGGTCATAGGATATGTATGGATATGATAACAATCATGTACTAACCGATCCTTTAGAGTCGGGATCAGGCAAGATGATAGGGTTTTGGCTTGATATCCTTAGGAAAGGATACAGAATATCAACAGAGGTAAAAGCAGGAAGTAAGATGAAGTAGCAGTATAAAGATCAAAGAAAAAGCACTTAAAACTAAATTACATAATGAGATAGGTATGGTGGCATTCTATTGTTGGATTACAAGTAAGTTATGGCCCTTATTCTAAGAGTCAGACGTGTAAGTATAGTTCCTATAGCAAAGTGTTTTCTAAATAATTGAATGGTATAGGAATTCTAGGCATAACAAATATATAAGTGAACTTAATGCATATAATCTAGAATGTAATGCAAATAATCAATGCAAATGAACAACTCGGTTATAGACTAGACTCACTAATGCATCCTAACTATTCATGTTAGTCACACTAATGTAACCTAGTTCCCTATAACCAGAGCTCTGATACCAACTGTAACACCTCACCAAAATCGCCACTGACGCAAATGTTAACTCTGGTCCCAGTGCTTGGCTTGACTTCTAAGTAACAGCATAGTTCTACAGCGGAATAAAAGTATCTAAGTACCTGAGACAAAACATGCTAAAAAGTGTCAGCCAAAAAGGTTGAGTGAACAGCATAGGTTTAATATATATAGTTTAGATCACAAGATTTAGTTATCAAAAGTAAATGCTGAAGTTATGATATCGATACGTAAACAAAGTTACCCCAGGACACCTTGAACTGTCAGTGTCGTAAAATCATTATTATGTAACCAAAGACCAACGGTCAAATAGTTAGAGACGTCACTCTCAATAGCGTTATTCACAATAACTAAGCTTGCCTTTATACGTAGCAATTAACGATATCATGGTAGGGATTTAGCATGAATCAAAGCATGTCAGCACAGTTAAACAGTTTTCGGGTACTTGTGTCTAAACGTAAAACAGTTATAAAAGCAAGCATGTGTCTCACCCCAAAGTTTAAAATAAGTATATAAAGAAAGTTAAAAAGTGGGGCTATGAACTTCACCTTAATAGCAGATAGATATTCCACGCAAGTTATATGATCGGAGTGTTGTACACGGAGATCTCAACCTAGAGATATTATGTTCGATTAGTTAATGTCTAATAGACGTAATGTTTGTTTATTAATATAGCAAACTATATTAACAGTGACCGTTCTCGAGAAAAGTTGTTAATGTACTTATTTAATTATATATATATATATATATATAAGTGATAATATACTTAGTGTAATTAAGTGTTACTATATAGTTAAGTGTATAAGTTTTACTAATAATAGTATTATTATTTAATTAATCAACTATTAAGTATACTTATCATTGTACAATTATACCTATGTGATACATACATATGTATATATATTCTTTATTATTATTATACATGTATGTTTCATAACTATATGGTACATATATATAAGGTATAAGTGTTACATATATATAAGTGTAAGATGATACATATATATACCTATTACTTTTCTTATTATTTACTAACTTATAGAACTTACACAATACACATTCATACATACATACACACGTGCATATACATACATATATACACATACATATACACATGCATATACATACATATATACACATACATATACACGTATGTATATATTTACATATACACACACATGCACATACGTACGTATACATGCACCTACGTACGTATACATGCATGCATGCACATGTATTATTATCATTATCGTTTATTATTCCACTAATCATTATTCATTCTCACATAAAATCATAACTTTTATCACTTTCAATTCCATGAACCATAATACCTACACATATCCATCAACCCTAATCTTTTAATCATAATAAATTCATACTCATAATTTTTTATTAATCTTTTTTTTTTAACTTATACTTAATCTTTTAATCATATTCATTTCATTCATTAATCCTCTAACATCATGATCATACTTATAAACCCTAACCTTTTAAATCACATTCTTAAACTAGTTCAACCATAACTAGTTCATAACCCAAACTTTTTAATCAAAATCTTTATCTATTTTGATGATCATATCTAAACCCTAATAATCATAATCAACTCATTAATCTCCTAACTTTCACTTACATAAAATCATAATCATAATCTTATAATTATTCTTCTAACTTTGATCATAACCAAACTTACTAGTTATCAAATTATTTATACTTCATAACCTTCTATTTAATCTTAATACTTGATCTTATTAACTCTTTATTACGTTAACTAGTTTGTTATTCCATAAACATAATCATTCATAATTCATACTTGATTATATTACTAGTTTCAAATTTTATTCATAATACTTTTAATCCATACACTTTTCTCTTTTAATCATAATAACTAAAACAATAAAAGAGTATAATTAACTCTAGAGTTTAGGATACCTTTAGAAGATAAACTTCAAGAAGATTGATGATTGTGGACTGCAGCAAAACAGAAACCAACAGCCCATCTTACGACCCAATTGGGTCTGTTGTGGGTTTGACAGGAAGCAACAACACAGCAGCAACACAACTCCAACGTGTAGGCTATTTATGGGGCTGGTTTGATGGTGACTAACAGCAAGAAACTAGAGTAGGATGTCGAATAAAAAGGCCAAGAAGGTGGCGGTTTTACAGCTGCACAGGAGCAGCCTGTTTTGGCTCATAAAAGACAGAAAAAGGATGCTGTAAATGGCAGTTTTGGGTGGCGGGTTTGCTTCAGGAAAATGCAGCAGGTGCGGTGGTGATGATGCTGTTTTGGTGTCGAATTGCAGCAGGATAATTGCAGGTTGTTGTGGGCTATTTTGAGGGGGTTTGTGAGTCGACAAAAAAAAAAGGCTGGATGAGGGTTTGTTGATCGACAAAAGCAGATGGGTTTGGGGTTATTTAGTCGACAGATTAAAGGGAGATAAGCTGGAAACAAGTCGACTAATGCAGATTGTGGGATTATTTGTGGTGAACTAATGACAAAACTTGATCCCTTATATAATAGTGTTTGTTTCCCAATCCCACTCAATTACTTGGAGATCAAGGACATAATTTGTATTAGATTAGGATTGATGCAAGCTTAGAGATCAAGTTAGTTCCCTAATCCCCTACAGCCGATTTGTTTGTGACTTCATGTATATTTTTTTTTGTTTACGGCTCTTATTTATTTATTATGTATTTTATATATTTTTTTATCATTAATATTACTAATATTAGGATTACATTTTATTTATATATTAGACCCTAACTTCATAAATTTACATTTACTTTTATTTAGTTTTTATATATATAATTGTATTTGTTATAAAGTTAATTATATATTATATATTATATATTACTTTAACTATTAACAAGAGTAATATAATTTACATATATGTTCATAATGTTAATAATTTAATTAGCACTAGGGTTAACGTTTATTTTATTAATTTATGATTAGGGTTAGGACTTATAATATTAATAAACCTTTAGGGTTAGAGTTTAGACTATTAATTACGATTAGGTTTAGGGTTTTTTTATTTTATTTTATTTACGAACATTATTTATAAGCATTTAATATGTCTTGATAACAACCCTAATGGTGAGGCACAGATTATGACATTGAAACCCTAGGGCAACTTGGTAAATTCAGAAGGGAAAAGTGAGGGTTGTTATATTCATGAACCCTGAGGTTTGTCGGGTGGATTGAAGCCCTTGAGATCGAGTGTTTGGATCTCGATGTATGTTGGTAAAGGAGTCTACGTGATGCGACATTAGGTGCCCCCTCGATGTCGGAAATCCAACACGTTCTCTTCAACGGATCTATCATTCCATCGGACATAGGAGGTTGAGCGTCCTTGAAGTTCTTATAATGGAAGTCTCGCCTTCCATATCCACCGTTACCATTACCCCCTTCACCATGAGGATTTAACTTTATTGCCTCGAGTGCCTCTTTGATTGCGACATTCATTCATTCATTAATTAACTCGGTTACTTGCCCATCAACCGAGTCTTGGAAGACCTTTTAGACGTCCTCGAGAAATTTCACTTTTTGCTTTTTAATGATGGCCTCAACCTTGGTCGTGAATTCGGAGTCCTCGCTCGGGCCTCCGTTTTCGGTATCATGACCATTTCTCATCTTCATTCTACAAAACTGGATAGGTTAAACAACGAAACGAAGGACAAGTCATAAATATACCACACCGCTCCATCTTGCTCAACAATCGTCGTACATCACTTGCTTGACACGACTTGAACCCGTAACAATGGTAGCTAATCATTGTTAGGCGAGCATGTCGCATTAACTTACTAGTACAACATCTATCTCGCTTGATGATTGCAAACACAACACAAAACAATTAGTACACGATTAGATCACATAAACCTAGGCACTAACCACGCCCGGTCCGACCCGTCTCCTACAAGTCCCGCATAAAATGCATACACAATAAAGTCTAAGTCTAGGCACCTATCTCAAGTCACCTAAATCCCTTAGACCATGCTCTGATACCACTTGAAAAAATCCAACCCGTATTCAACCGGATAATTTTTTTTAAATAATTAATCATTTACGCGCCAGTCGAATGGTCGCAAGATGTAAACCGTTCCATACAACCTATATAACTTACAACAAGTTTTGTGTTTACAAAAGGCACAAATGCCATTAATCAAATGTAATACAAGTTCGACCCATTTAAAATGATATTTTTAATCCAAACTACACCCGAGCATGGTTTGGGGCTAAACTACCCAAAAAACTAGGTCGTCATCCAAAACCTTCAACTAGCAATCATCACGGGCAGTCTAATGCCCCACAACCCCTTTCCCTTTCTCCATGTTCGCACCTAAAAATGTAGACAACGAGAAGGGTAAGCAAAACACTTAGTGAATGCAATAGTTATACACATACATATATAACCTACTTACTTGCAAACACTTACACACTTACCACATACATGCTAGCAATATAAATATCTTACCATCGTAAAGTATAACATTAAATTTCTAATAACACAAGCTAGCACAACATTAGCATATAACACAAACAATAAAATATGCTACACTACAACACACAATCTTGGTTAACCAAAATCCGAAGGGAACGATTCTCTCGAATGAACCGTTAGCCACACAGACGCCACTAGTATGCATCACTAGTCCCTTGAGTGGTATCGATGCCCGAACTTTAAACCCACCCATCACGTGAAATGTGGTATCGAACGCCCGAACTTTAAACCCACACTTCATGCCCGCATACATACATATGATATGCTATCGAACGCCCGAACTTTAAACCCGTATCACATGTCAACACGATGTGGTATCGCATACCCGAACTTAAAACCCACATCGCATTCCGCACAAGTAAATACATTACATACACACATGTATAATTATTCCATTCACCTTATCGATTAGGCGTTGGATTAACAACTCCGCAAGCTTCAACGCAAAGTACCTAATACATTAAGTACTCACATCAATATACAAACTAGTGGAACTAACCACCAACACTTAACTCTTGGGCATTTAATGACCCCAATGCATTAAATGACCCATTTACACCATATTCGCCCATTAAATGCCAAGACTCATCATTAATCACCAAAAGCTAGTGATTTAAGTCTATTTACACCAACTAACACAAATTATGGGTATTTCATACTCATCTTACCCAACTAGGTCAACCATTACCCATTTGACCCATTCAAACACTTAGACTTACAATTTTGGTCAAACTTAAACCCATTAACAACCTTTCATCATTTTACAAGTGTATTAGTGACTAACAACACAATTTACACTTACAAACCTCAATTTACATGACCAAACCCTAGATTGTAACCATTAGGGTTTCTTTACATCAATTTAACCCAAACTCACCCATTTAACTCCCAAATGGGTCTTACAAGTCTCAGATGAACAAACCCTAGCCATAAATCAACTAAAACTCAAAACACGGAATTAAGACTTACCAACACTATCAAGTCGTAGCTAAGAACGAGGAGAACAAATATACTTCTTGTTCCAAAGACCGAATCACAATTCTTCACCTTCAAATCTCAATTTAGATCTAAGTGGGTTTTGTGTTTTGGAAGAGAAAATGGAAAGAAAAAGAAATAGAAAATGAACTGAGAGGATAAGGTTTAGGGTATAAAAGCTGGTCACACGCAAAATTACCAAACTACCCCTAAAACCCCTTAAAATAAGTTGAAAATCAGATCAGGCCGGCAGGCAGGTCGCGGCGCGACCTCAATTGCAGCGACGCGGCAATACACTAGTTTTTCGAGCTATAATAATCCACTCCTGATATGGGTTTGCGTTCAATGTCGTGGCGCGGAGGTACCCGTCGCGGCGCGGCCTCACGCCCACTTTTGATTAGTTTTTGGTTTACAAAACCCATGGGTCATAACCCGACTCGTACACCCCATTCTTACTTCGTATATACACTTAGACTACGCCACAAAGTCTCACATGACTTAATACCTTCCTAACCCAAACGCATATACTTATACATGCATACATTCACGTGTGTGTAAACCTAAAAATTAAACTCATTTAATCACATATACAACGAAATATGAATGTTCTAACGACTAAATGTGTACCTTTAGTCATATACGATGAAAACGGGATGTTACATCCATTTTTAGAGTTTCTATTTAAAAAGACTTGAAAAGTAACTTTTAGAAAAATATTAATTGACTAAAAGGATCAATAATTTAATAAAAACAATTATTCTTGAAATTCGGTCGCTAACCTTATCGGATATTTCAACTGAGAGGAATTCTTACATATTACTTCGTATCTAGGTGGCCAGGATGACTACGGAAAATCTAACAACCAAGTCCGTGTATAATTGTCTTTCTTAATAACCACCAAACAATACTTTTATCTGTTTAAAATCTTTCTCAATCAAAATATTCCATCCCCGGCAGCAGTGCCAGAAAACTTGATATGACTACTAAGATACGGCTGAAACGGACGGTTTCATTCGTGCGGTGTCATTAGGCCGCAAGACGTCAGATTCAGTTGATCAAGGTAGCATACAGTGGTTTATTTATTTATGGGCCTAAATTTTCTTTTAACTTTATAGGATGTAGAAGGTGTAAGTTAACCTAGGGTCGTGTTTTTGAATGGAATAACGAATTGAAGTTCAAGTGGATAATTGTCTTTTATTTAAATTACCTAGATAAAGGATAGTAGTTTGTTTAAGCTAATGGTCCTAATTACGGAAAAGTAAATAAAGTGGAAGGATTTTCGGAGTATGCAGATCAGGGAAATGTTGACCAAGATATTAGTTTTGGGTTAGGGAAAGGTAATTATGTTTAAGTTAAGACTATGTTTGAAATGGTGTAGATCTGGTTGGATGAGCCAATTACACAGACCTACTTATCTCTAGGCTCTCGGAGTTCTCGTTGAGTAGTGAAACGTATGTCACTTGGTTGTATAATTGAAAGGTAGCTATACCTTGGAGGTTATCATCAGTAAAGTACTAGGTTTATTAATGAGTTGAGCTCTAATCCTAACCCTTGTTATCAGTTTAGTTAACTGAATAACAACGTGCCGTGTTGATTGAACACTGATCACAAACGGAAGGAGTCCATCGGTTTAAGTTGGTAAAACCTTAAATGAAAACTAACAACCATTTTATAACACCCTGATTTTTTTTATCACAGTGGAAGTACATTTAATTACTAAATAACCCTAGTTAATGCTTACAAACCATAGTTAACAAATCAACTTAGTTAACGTTATTACAATATTCCAAAACAACGGTGTTACTTAAAAACATTACAAGACCAGAAAACATCAGAGTTTAGCTAACAGTCAAACATGTCTTCATCCCGTCCGTAGTACCCATCCTAATCAGCAGTACCTAAACCACATAACACTTATGTATTTTCAGAATTTGCATCCTGATTATCACAAGTCACGCGGACAGCATAACGGCTAGGAAACAGCTAAATTTTAACAACAACTACTGATCTGATCCACATCTGTATGGTTGCACATGCATCAGTACGGTTTCATAGTACATCGGTATGGTTGCACACTTTCTGCCCGGTTGCACCACACACCTGCATCCGTACGGTTGCACATGCACCCGTACGGTTGCACTGTGTACCCGTGCGATTGCAAGCTACAACCGTACGGTTGTGTTCATCGTGCAGCAGCGACAGAAAATGAAGGGTTTCGAACCAAAATCACTCAATCTCGTTATTTGACTCGTTTTAAAACAGAATTTCGACACTATAAGTTTAGAAAAACATCTAGAGACTAAAACCCTCTTGTTTTACCCCAAAACAACAACAATTTAACTAGATTTGACTCAAAAACCACTTTTGACAAAATCTAACATAAACCACACAAATCCATCAATTTGAAGCTGAAAAACATGGATTGTTACCTTGAAATAATCACGAAATCAGTAATAACAAACTTGATAACATAATTGAAGATTCAAAAACGAGATCAAGACAATTAGGGTTTCAAGTGGTAAGATTTTAGGTACGGGGTGAATTAGAAGCTTCAAGAAAAATAGAGAAATGAGCTGATATCAAGCTTATATATGTGAGTTAAATACCATACCCCATCACACACGGGTATTTACCAGTTATCTAAAAATTTTCGTACTTAATTTGACTGCCCTAACGGAGTCCAAATTAAATAAATGAACCTGTTATGTGATCCTTGTCACAAACTGGTCTTAACCAAATAATAAAATAACCTTACATATTTAAATAAAATAAAATCATAATTAACCACACAATTATGCCTTGGGGCAAATAAGTCATCTTACAACTATGCCCGATCTGAGGATGTTACAAATCTACCCCCTTAAAGAGATTCCGTCCTCGAAATCCGGTCTTGGTCAAACAAACGTGGATAACGAGCCTTCATCAGCTCTTCGATCTCTCACGTAAGGTTTGATCCTAAACTATACTTTCACTCAACAAGCATCATATGGATATGTTTCTTTCTCAGCTTTGTCACCTTTTTATCAACAATCCTAACTGGTTCTTCAACTAACTTTTGATTCAAGTCCACTCTCAAATCACTCAACAGAACCAATTGCATTTCATCATCGACCTTACATTTCCTAAGGTAACACACATTGAATGTGTTATGTATCCTTGCCAACTCTGCTGGAAGCTCTAACACAACAGTCTGGTCGTTAACCCTTTGAATAATCTTGAACGGCCCAATATACCTTGGAGCTAACTTACCTCGTTTACCAAACCTGATAACTCCCTTCCATGGTGAAACTTTCAAGTAAACACGATCACCTACCTAAAAGTTTACGGGACGTCTACGTGGGTCGGCATACATTTTCTGTATGTCACGTGCCGCTTTCAACTTTTCACGCGCTATCACTACCTTATCCACGGTTATCTGAACTAATTCTGGACCTGCAAACTATTTCTCACCGGCTTCTAACCAACAAGTCAGCGTTCTACATTTGCAACCATACAACATCTCATAAGGCGGCATACCAATACTCGAATGATAAGTATTGTTGTAAGCGAACTCGATCAACGGTAGATATATATCCCACGTACCACCGTACTCTAACATGCAGGACCTAAGATATCCTCTAGTGTCTGTATTGTACGTTCACTCTGACCGTCGGTCTGCGAATGATACGCTGTACTCAGATTCACCCTCGTTCCCAAACTCTTCTGTAAACTGTTCCAGAAGTTAGACATAAATCTAGTATCCCTGTCGGATACGATAGACAACGGAACCCCATGTCAACTAACTATCTCTTTTAAGTACAACTCTGCAAAGTACTCAACGAAGCTGTCTCTTTTGTTGCTAAGAAATGTGCACTCTTCGTCAGTCGATCAACAATTACCCATACCATATCATTACCTTTCTGAGATTTTGGTAATTTGGTTACAAAATCAATCGTAATATGATCCCATTTCCACTCTGGAATTTTCAACTGTTGTAACGAACCATAGGGTTTCTGGTGTTCGGCTTTAACTTGAGCACAAATATGACACTTTTCTACCAACTGATCAACATCTTTCTTCATTGTGGGCCACCAATACATTGGTTTTAAGTCATTATATATCTTGGTACTACCCAGATGGACAGTTAACCTTGATTTGTGCGCTTCATTTAAGATCAATTTCCTTAAATCTCCAATCATAGGCACCCAAATTAGGTTCTTAAACGTCTTAAGTCCTCTGGAATCGTCAGTCAATTGGTCTTTTATTTTAGTCATCAATTTAGTCTTTAAATTCTCCTCTAATAAAGCTTGGGGTTGAACTTGTTTTATCTATTCAATAAGGTCAGAAACTATTTCAGTTCTCATAAATTTCACGGTTTCCACGATCTTTTTACGACTCAAGGCATCGGCAACAACATTCGCTTTACCCGGATGATACTTTATTTCACAATCGTAATCTTTTAAAAGCTCAATCCACCGTCTCTGTCGCATATTCAGTTCTTTCTGCGTGAAAATATATTAGAGGCTCTTATGGTCTGTACATATCACATACTTTGTACCGTATAAGTAGTGTCTCCATAACTTTAACGCAAATACCATTGCGGCCATTTCTAAATCATGAATCGGATAATTACGTTCGTGTGTCTTTAACTGACAGAAGTATACACGATAACCTTATCTCTCTGCATCAGTATACACCCCAATCCGGCAATAGACGCATCACAATAAACCACGAAGTCCTCTGAACCCTCTAGTAATGCTAACACTGGAGCCTGACACAACAACTGTTTGAGCGTCTGAAAAGCCTGTTCCTGTTGGTCACTCCATCGAAAACTTACGTGTTTTCTGGAAAATTTAGTCAACGGACCCGCTATTTTAGAAAAATCTTTTATAAATCGGCGATAATAACCCGCAAGACCCAAGAAACTCTTAACTTCTGTCGGCGTCTTCGGCGAATTCTAACCCATTTCCACTTCTATTTTCGACTGATCCACTTTAATACCTGCCTCACAGATAACATGACCCAGAAACTGTACTTCTCGAAGCCAGAACTCACACTTCAAAAACTTAGCATATAACTCCTCTTTCTTTAATAACTGTAACACTAATCGTAGATGTGTCGAATGATCAGCCTCTGACTTTGAATACACCAATATATCATCGATAAACACAATCACAAACTGATCTAAATACGGTTTACAAACCCTGTTCATCAGATCCGTAAAAACTTCCGGAGCATTCGTCAACCCAAATGGCATTACCAAGAATTCGTAATGCCCATATCTCGTTTTGAAAGCTATCTTTGGTATATCTGATTCTTCAACCCGAACCTGATGATACCCAGATCTAAGATCTATTTTCGAAAAGTACGACGCACCCTGAAGCTGATCGAATATATCATCGATTTTCTAGGCAGCGGATACTTATTCTTAACCGTTCTCTTATTCAATTCTCGATAACCTATACACATTCTCAGAGTACCGTCTTTCTTCTTTACAAACAACGCCGACGCACCCCACGGCGAAGAACTCGGTCTTATAAACCCTTTATCTAACAATTCATGTATCTGAGACATCATCTTTCTGATTTCAAAAGGTGCTAACCTATAAGGAGCCTTAGCCACTGGAGTTGTTCCCAGAACCAAGTCAATCTTATACTCTACTTCTCTTACCGGCGACAACCCCAGTAATTCGTCAGAAAATACCTCAGGAAATTCCAAAACCACTGGAATACCAGTAACATATCTCTTCTCTATCTTAGCGTCAATAACATAAGCCATAAAAGACTCACACCCTTTAGAAAGTGACTTCTTCGCCTTCATTATAGAGATCAATGGAAAACTGAACCCACTTTGTTCCCCTCGGGCCACAATACGGGTTCCATCGGTCAAACAGAAAGTCACAATCTTCTTATCACACTTAATGTAGGCCTTATATAGGCTCATCCAATTCATCCCTAACACTACATCAAAGCTTGGGATAGGAAACACTAAACAAGACATAGCAAGAGATCTACCATCAATTTCTATATGTAACGACCCGCACTTTTTTGATCGTTCTATACTTATAAGATTAATATTTACATAAATTAAACCTTACCAACATGATAAGCAATCCAAATTGTTGAGATTTATGTTTCCGAAAAGAGTTTTACACAACGTTTGACCGTCTAGTTTGACTGATGATATCACGAACTATACAATATATGATAATTATACGTTTGTGTATATATATGTATATATACATATTTAACATGATTAATGAATGTTTTAATACCTCATTTTGTATTAATAACAATAAGTTATAAGTATGTTTTGAAACTACTAACTTAAGTTTTCAAAACGATAACCATACGTAACGTTATTTGACATAAATACTTATAATCTATAATGTTTATACATATATCGTATAAGTAATGTATTTAATCACTTTTTAAGGACTTAAATACATAAAACAATATAAGTGTATTCACAAAAGATAGCTATATTTGAATCCTCATTCCATTTTTCACAAAATTTCTATACGTATATCTAGAGTATATGTACTCGTATCATACCTAGCTCCTATACGTATTTACTATTGGTATATACACATCAAATCACCACCTAACCAGCCCTTGTTACTACCCTAGGTATAAGGTAATTTCTTTTGTATGATTGTTTGACAAATACACAAGATCACAAGCTTAAAAATTTTGTCCTTGCCCCCCCCATATCACGTTTTTAAGGAGACTCATGGATCATCATTTTGATTCATTTTAACTTCCAATTTCTAGCTAAAAACACACACTCTTTCTTAACCCTTAAACTCCATAACCATTCAGCAAGAAACCATGAAGATCTAGCCATAGAAACAAGCCTTAATCACCATAAGAAAACCCTTACAAAAACACTTCAAGAATCCTTTCCAAGAACACAAACTTACTTCCAATCTTTCATCCAATTCCATCACCCTTTTGGTTCTAGGTTCTTACTCCTCTTTTACAGCAATCTTGTCTAAGTAACTTGAGGTAGTAACTTTGTTCATAACCTTATTCGATTCATATATATATAGCTATCTTATTTTGTGGTATAAGATTTTAACAACAAGAACATAGTTTGAATATTTTCAAACTTGTTTGCAAACTAAATAGATCCTTCTAACTTAACTTTTAAAATACTTCAAGACCTGTAATATAACTTAAATATATGTTAACTTAACAAGGTATAACTTGGATTTTCAAAGATTACCTTAAAAACTGTTTTTACGACGTCGGAGTGTAACCGGGGGCTGTTTTGGGTTGGATAATTAAAAACCATCTTAAACTTTGAATTGGAGGTTTATTTTCTGGAAAAATGATTTTTACTATGAATATGATAACACATAAAAATTTCATGATTTAATTCAAAGTATAAGTATTTTTAGAAAAATGGTCATTAAATGATATTTTTGTAACAAAAATGATTAACTTCATAAGTTTCACCAAAGTTTCACCTATGACCTGTGATTTCGAATACAAACTAAGGTATTTACAGTTCATAGTCTTAAAGAGGGACTCGATCCAAGGAGATGGCAAGTTGAATCAACGAAAACGGAGTTGTAACGAAGAAACTATGACCGAAACAAAATCGGATATCCAAGACTAGTTTAGCCACGAAAATAATTGGGAAAAATTAAATAAATCACATCTTTTTAAGATAACATGATATTTTATATATATGTACTTATAATTCAATTTTATATGGTTCAGGATCACCCGTAAACAACACGAGAAGATTAATCATAAGATCCCATGATTGTACGCAACACGTCATTTGACAACACCAGTACTTTATGTACGCAACACGTCATTTGACAACACCGGTACCGTGGGTCAAGATTAATCTCGACCAATACATATACGATGGGGGTTTTATTTATTTCATTGCGGGTTTATTAAACATCTAAATATGAACCATTAAAATTGAATTACTAACAACGAACTGCTAACTACGGACTAAGGAAATATTGAAAGTATTATAAGTATATATATGTGACGTTTGTTTAAAAAAGGTTTTGATATATTATGTATGGATAGGTTCGTGATATCAACCGGAGACCAAGTCAAATTATATATATCTTCAAGACGAAAGTGAGTATATAGTCCCACTTTTAAACTCTAAGTATTTCGGGATGAGAATACATGTATTTTATGTTTTACGTTATGGACACAAGTAACTGAAAAATATATTCTACGTTGAGTTGTACCACTGGCATACTTCCCTGTAGCTTGGTAACTATTATTTACAGCGGTATTGTAAACGCGAATCCTGTTGATAGATCTATCGGGCCTGACAACCCCAACCGGACTGGACGACCAGTATTCAACGGTTGCACAGTACTTCGTTTCGTGACTACACTTGGTACGGTGTAGTAAGATTTCATAATAAAGGGAATATGCGACGTGATTAAATGTTAAGTATGGTTACCAAGTGCTCAACCACTTAGAATATTTTTATTAAAATGTTTACATATGAAATCTTGTGGTCTACATTTATACCGCTGCCGGCATTAAACCTATATCTCACCAACTTTATGTTGACGTTTTAAACATGTCTATTCTCAGGTGATAATTAGAAGCTTCCGCTGCAACATGTTGAATTTAAACAAGATCTTGAGTATGCATATTTGTGTCAAAAATAAAACTGCATATCGGAGGATTTGTAATGTAAAATATGCTAGAAATCGTATTGTTATCATCACATGTAAAGTTTGTAAGTCTAAGATTATCGCTAAACGATAATCATCTTTTTATTGTCTAAAGCTTGTATTAAAATAAGAGTTATGGTTTGTAATGTAAAATAAATGCAGTTGTTCTTTTAAAAATGTCGCATATAGAGGTCAATACCTCGCAATGAAATCATACGTTATCTAACTCGTTCTTATGGTTAAGGACGGGTTATGACATGTGGTATCAGAGCGGTGGTCTTAGCGAACCAGGTTTGCATTAGTGTGTCTAACCGAGAAGTCGTTAGGATACATTAGTAAGTCTGGACTTTGACCGGGTCTGATTTTAAAAACCATTGCATATCATTGTTGGTTAAAATTTATATGTAAATATTATGTAGTACTAATGGGTTAGTTGTTGTGTGATAGATGTCGGGCTCAAAACTTATTATCACATTCAGCGACTCCGAATCAGAATCTTCAGATGGTGTTTCAGTCATTAACCTATCCGATGACGAAAATAATATCTTTGGGGAAGACTCACAAATTCCGGATGAACCGACTATAGAGAACCCGGAAAGTGAACCCGAGGAGGAAAGTGAACCCGAGGAGGAAAGTGAACCCGAGGAGGAAAGTGAACCCGAGGAAGAAATACAGGAAATTACAAAAGACGAGTTCGAACTAGGAAAGAAACGAAAGGCTAATGAATTAGAAAATTCAAATCCCGAGTTTAGTGAGGATGATGTGGCACCAACTCCACTAGACACTACCACCCCTATTCCCGCTATTCCTATTCGTTCTATCCCGGCATCCAGTTCTTCAGTCCCACAGCCAAAATATAGGCAGACAGCCAGGATAAGCGTTAAGCGATTCTTTGAACCTAAACGTCCTAGAAAATAGACCAAACGATGCGCTGCCGTATTAAACCATGGGATCATATAATGTTTTGTATAATATTATTAGTGTGGTTTGCTTAATGTTCGATGTAAGATAAGCATATGTAAAATAGTGAAGTGTGAAATGCAATAATTTTCCATGGTTAAGTATTATTTGGGTGGTAGTAATTGATTTTCGTACTAAGCTATTAAGTATGAACTTTAACGGGTAGGTACTACCCTAGATATAATTATAAAATGCTAATAAGAAGAAAAGGCTTTTATAATAATAACTGGTTCATATTATTAATAAGCTACGATGTACTGTAAATACATACTACATCTATAATATTCCATGTGAATAATTATTTTTTTTTCATTCTTATTGAAGATTATGGCGCGATTGAACCGAATGACGGAACAAGAAATCCAGGAACTCATCAATCAGCGAGTGAACGACAGAATGTTATGGGTCGAGGCTGCAAGAGGTGCTGCAGTTAACCCAAATCCTCGTGTAGGATGCACCTACAAAACTTTTCAAGCTTGCAAGCCCTCATCATTCAGTGGAACAGAAGGACCGATCGGTTTAACCCGATGGATAGAAAAGATGGAGACTGTGTTTAAAATCAGTGGTTGTGTTGAAAAGGACATGACCAAGTATGCATCGTGCACTTTACAAGATAGTGCACTCACGTGGTGGAAAAATTATGTGAAGGCTGTAGGAGGAGATGTAGCTTATGATACTCCATGGGAAGAATTCAAAACAATGTTAATCAACGAATATTGTCCAAGGAACGAGGTTAGGAAGTTGGAAGATGAATTACGAAGTCTGAAGGTTATTGGTACTGAAATCACCAACTACAATCAGCGATTCATGGAATTAGTTTTGCTATGTCCTGAATTGGTTCCAACCGAAGAACGGAAGATTGAAATGTACAAAGATGGTTTGCCCAAAAAGGTCAAGGCAAACGTTACAGCATTGAAACCTAAGACAATTCATGAAGCTATAACCATGGCAAACGAGCTAATGGATCAGGTCATCATGGATAAGAAAGTATCCAATACTGATGTGAAGGTATCAGGTAACAAAAGAAAGTGGAATGGAAATTATGATCGAGGTAACCAACAACAATCTTTTAAGAAACAAGAAATCACGCAAGGTGCGGGTAGTGGTTTAAGCTTTGGTTATAAAGGACAAAATCCTTTATGCAACCGATGCCACAAACATCACTCTGGTTACTGTAATGTGGTATGCAACAAATGTAATCGAAAGGGTCATCTTGCTGAAGATTGTAGGGCTCTCGTTACAAATACAAATGGTACCAAGACTCCTGCCACTAATGCAAATAGAACTGCTTTGGCTACTGTTACTTGTTATGGATGTGGGAAACAGGGTCATTATAAGAGCCAGTGCCCGAATCCAGAGAAGAATATCGGACCTGCACGAGGGAGAGCATTTGTTATTAATGCTAGAGAGGCGTGTGAACACCCGGAGCTTGTTACGGGTACGTTTACCATTAATAACTTATCCGCATCTATTATATTTGATACTGGTGCTGATAGAAGTTACGTGTGTAGAGACTTTCACGCTAAATTGAATTGTTCATCATTACCTCTAGATGCTAAGTACATGATTGAGTTAGCTAATGGTAAACTAATTAAAGCCGATAAAATTTGCCGTGATTGTAAAATAAATTTAGCCGGAGAAACATTTAAGATTGATTTGATACCCGTAGAATTAGGAAGTTTTGATGTAATAATCGGCATGGACTGGATGTCCAAAATAGGAGCTGAAGTTGTGTGCGCCAAGAAGGCAATTCGCATTCCTCGTAAGGATAAAACGCCAGTAATGATTTATGGAGAGAAGGGTAACTCAAAGCTAAAACTCATTAGTTATTTGAAAGCTCAAAAGTGCTTGAAGAAAGGGTGCTATGCTATCTTAGCACATGTTAATAAAGTCGAAAAGAAAGAAAAAGAGAAGTGCATCAATGACGTGCCTGTGGCAAGAGATTTTCCTGAAGTATTTCCGGAAGAGTTGCCGGGATTACCTCCATTTAGATCTGTAGAATTTCAAATAGATCTTGTACCAGGAGCTGCACCAGTTGCCCGTGCTCCATATAGACTTGCACCGTCCGAGTTAAAAGAACTTCAGAGTCAGTTAAAAGAATTACTGGATCGTGGATTCATACGACCAAGTACTTCACCGTGGGGAGCTCCAATTTTATTCGTCAAGAAGAAAGACGGATCTTTCCGAATGTGTATAGATTATCGTGAATTAAATAAGTTAACTATCAAGAATCGGTATCCACTACCGAGAATTTACGACTTATTTGATCAACTCCAAGGATCATGTGTGTACTCGAAAATTGACCTAAGATCGGGCTATCATCAATTACGTGTCAAAGAAGAAGATATACCGAAAACTGCTTTTCGGACACGCTACGGTCATTACGAATTTTTGGTCATGCCGTTTGGATTGACGAATGCGCCAGCTGTATTCATGGACCTCATGAATCGAGTTTGTAGTCCATATTTAGATAAGTTTGTTATCGTTTTCATTGATGATATTCTTATCTATTCCAAGAGAGAGCAAGAGCATGAGCAGCATTTAAGGTTGATATTAGAGTTGTTAAGAAAAGAACAGCTATATGCTAAATTTTCTAAATGTGCTTTCTGGTTGAAAGAAGTGCAATTTCTTGGCCACGTTGTTAGTAGCAAAGGAATTCAGGTTGATCCAGCAAAAATTGAAGCCATTGAAAAATGGGAGACTCCTAAGACACCAATGCAGATACGCCAATTTTTGGGTTTAGCCGGTTATTATAGAAGGTTTATTCAAGATTTTTCCCGAATAGCTAAGCCATTGACAGCATTAACGCAAAAAGGGAAGAAATATGAATGGACTTCTGAGCAGGAGAGTGCATTTCAATTACTGAAAAAGAAGTTGACTACGGCGCCTATTTTATCGTTACCAGAAGGGAACGATGATTTTGAAATATATTGTGACGCTTCGCGACAAGGTTTTGGTTGCGTTCTTATGCAACGGAAGAAAGTTATTGCATACGCATCCCGACAATTGAAGATTCATGAGCGGAATTATACGACGCATGATCTAGAATTGGGAGCAGTCGTGTTTGCATTGAAGATATGGAGACACTACTTGTATGGGGTTAAATGCACTGTGTTTATTGATCATAAAAGCCTTCAACATATTTTTGATCAGAAACAGTTGAACATGAGGCAACGTAGGTGGGTCGAGTTAATAAATGACTATGATTGTGAAATTCGTTATCATCCCGGGAAGGCGAACGTGGTGGCCGATGCTTTAAGCAGAAAGGAACGAGAACTAATTCGAGTTCGAGCGATGAACATAAAAATTCGCATGAATCTCAACTCGCAAATCAAAGAAGTTCAACGAGAAGCACTTACTAAAGAAAACATAAGAAATGAAATAATGAAGAAGTATGAGAAGCAACTCGTTATACGGGAAGACGGAATTCGATATTTTGCAAACCGTATTTGGGTACCGAAGTTGGGTGGATTAAGGAAGTTGATATTGAATGAGGCACATAAGACAAGATACTCGATACATCCTGGAGTTGGAAAGATGTACCAAGATCTTAAGACACATTATTGGTGGCCTAATTTAATGACAGACGTTGCAACATATGTTGGGGAATGTTTAACTTGTTCCAAAGTCAAAGCTGAACACCAAAAGCCGTCAGGGTTACTTCAACAACCAGAAATCCCAGAATGGAAATGGGATGGTATTACCATGGATTTCATCACGAAGTTACCAAAGACTGCCTGGGGATACGACACCATTTGGGTGATTGTTGATCGTCTCACCAAGTCTGCACATTTCTTGCCTATAAAGGAAATGGATAGAATGGAGAAACTATTACGATTGTATATAAAGGAAATTGTTTCAAGGCATGGAATACCTATTTCCATTATATCCGATCGTGATAGTAGATTTACCTCAAAGTTCTGGCAATCACTACAGGAGGCCCTAGGAACTCGTTTGGATATGAGCACCGCATATCATCCGCAAACTGACGGGCAGAGTGAAAGAACAATTCAGACTCTTGAAGACATGCTCAGGGCATGTGTGATCGATTTTGGAAACGGATGGGATAAGTATTTACCGTTAGCAGAATTCTCGTATAATAATAGTTATCATGTGAGCATTAAAGCTGCGCCATTTGAAGCACTGTATGGGAGGAAGTGTAGATCTCCTATCTGTTGGAATGAAGTAGGAGATCGACAATTAACTGGTCCCGAGATCATACACGAAACGACTGAGAAGATAGTACAAATCAAGGAGAGATTGAAAACAGCCCGTAGTGGCCAAAAGAGCTACGCCGATGTCCGAAGGAAACCATTAGAGTTTCAGATTGGGGACATGGTTATGTTAAAAGTGTCACCATGGAAAGTTGTAATACGTTTCGGCAAAAGGGGTAAATTTAACCCAAGGTACGTAGGCCCGTTCAAGATCATCGAACGCATTGGACCGGTAGCTTATCGACTCGAGTTACCGCAACAACTCGCCGGAGTACATAATACCTTTCACGTCTCAAACCTTAAGAAGTGTCTTGCAAAGGAATATCTCACCATTCCTCTTGAAGAAATCCATGTCGACGAGAAACTACAATTCGTCGAAGAACCAATCAAAATCATGGACCGTGAAGTTAAACAGCTCAAGCAGAGCAACATACCGATTGTTAAGGTTCGTTGGAATGCTCGAAGAGGTCCTGAGTTTACTTGGGAACGAGAGGATCAGATGAAACAAAAGTATCCACACTTGTTTCTCGATGACGCAAAATAGGTACAATTTTAAAATTTCGGGACGAAATTTATTTAACGGGTAGGTAATGTAATGACCCGCACTTTTTCGATCGTTCTATACTTATAAGATTAATATTTACATAAATTAAACCTTACCAACATGATAAGCAATCCAAATTGTTGAGATTTATGTTTCCGAAAAGAGTTTTACACAACGTTTGACCGTCTAGTTTGACCGATGATATCACGAACTATACAATATATGATAATTATACGTTTGTGTATATATATGTATATATACATATTTAACATGATTAATGAATGTTTTAATACCTCATTTTGTATTAATAACAATAAGTTATAAGTATGTTTTGAAACTACTAACTTAAGTTTTCAAAACGATAACCATACGTAACGTTATTTGACATAAATACTTATAATCTATAATGTTTATACATATATCGTATAAGTAATGTATTTAATCACTTTTTAAGGACTTAAATACATAAAACAATATAAGTGTATTCACAAAAGATAGCTATATTTGAATCCTCATTCCATTTTTCACAAAATTTCTATACGTATATCTAGAGTATATGTACTCGTATCATACCTAGCTCCTATACGTATTTACTATTGGTATATATACATCAAATCACCACCTAACTAGCCCTTGTTACTACCCTAGGTATAAGGTAATTGCTTTTGTATGATTGTTTGACAAATACACAAGATTACAAGCTTAAAAATTTTGTCCTTGCCCCCCCATATCACGTTTTTAAGGAGACTCATGGATCATCATTTTGATTCATTTTAACTTCCAATTTCTAGCTAAAAACACACACTCTTTCTTAACCCTTAAACTCCATAACCATTCAGCAAGAAACCATGAAGATCTAGCCATAGAAACAAGCCTTAATCACCATAAGAAAACCCTTACAAAAACACTTCAAGAATCCTTTCCAAGAACACAAACTTACTTCCAATCTTTCATCCAATTCCATCACCCTTTTGGTTCTAGGTTCTTACTCCTCTTTTACAGCAATCTTGTCCAAGTAACTTGAGGTAGTAACTTTGTTCATAACCTTATTCGATTCATATATATATAGCTATCTTATTTTGTGGTATAAGATTTTAACAACAAGAACATAGTTTGAATATTTTCAAACTTGTTTGCAAACTAAATAGATCCTTCTAACTTAACTTTTAAAATACTTCAAGACCTGTAATATAACTTAAATATATGTTAACTTAACAAGGTATAACTTGGTTTTTCAAAGATTACCTTAAAAACTGTTTTTACGACGTCGGAGTGTAACCGGGGGCTGTTTTGGATTGGATAATTAAAAACCATCTTAAACTTTGAATTGGAGGTTTATTTTCTGGAAAAATGATTTTTACTATGAATATGATAACACATAAAAATTTCATGATTTAATTCAAAGTATAAGTATTTTTAGAAAAATGGTCATTAAATGATATTTTTGTAACAAAAATGATTAACTTCATAAGTTTCACCAAAGTTTCACCTATGACCTGTGATTTCGAATACAAACTAAGGTATTTACAGTTCATAGTCTTAAAGAGGGACTCGATCCAAGGAGATGGCAAGTTGAATCAACGAAAACGGAGTTGTAACGAAGAAACTATGACCGAAACAAAATCGGATATCCAAGACTAGTTTAGCCACGAAAATAATTGGGAAAAATTAAATAAATCACATCTTTTTAAGATAACATGATATTTTATATATATGTACTTATAATTCAATTTTATATGGTTCAGGATCACCCGTAAACAACACGAGAAGATTAATCATAAGATCCCATGATTGTACGCAACACGTCATTTGACAACACCGGTACCGTGGGTCAAGATTAATCTCGACCAATACATATACGATGGGGGTTTTATTTATTTCATTGCGGGTTTATTAAACATCTAAATATGAACCATTAAAATTGAATTACTAACAACGAACTGCTAACTACGGACTAAGGAAATATTGAAAGTATTAAAAGTATTATAAGTATATATATGTGACGTTTGTTTAAAAAGAAAAGGTTTTGATATATTATGTATGGATAGGTTCGTGATATCAACCGGAGACCAAATCAAATTATATATATGTTCAAGACGAAAGTGAGTATATAGTCCCACTTTTAAACTCTAAGTATTTCGGGATGAGAATACATGTATTTTATGTTTTACGTTATGGACACAAGTAACTGAAAAATATATTCTACGTTGAGTTGTACCACTGGCATACTTCCCTGTAGCTTGGTAACTATTATTTACAGCGGTATTGTAAACGCGAATCCTGTTGATAGATCTATCGGGCCTGACAACCCCAACCGGACTGGACGACCAGTATTCAACGGTTGCACAGTACTTCGTTTCGTGACTACACTTGGTACGGTGTAGTAAGATTTCATAATAAAGGGAATATGCGACGTGATTAAATGTTAAGTATGGTTACCAAGTGCTCAACCACTTAGAATATTTTTATTAAAATGTTTACATATGAAATCTTGTGGTCTACATTTATACCGCTGCCGGCATTAAACCTATATCTCACCAACTTTATGTTGACGTTTTAAACATGTCTATTCTCAGGTGATAATTAGAAGCTTCCGCTGCAACATGTTGAATTTAAACAAGATCTTGAGTATGCATATTTGTGTCAAAAATAAAACTGCATATCGGAGGATTTGTAATGTAAAATATGCTAGAAATCGTATTGTTATCATCACATGTAAAGTTTGTAAGTCTAAGATTATCGCTAAACGATAATCATCTTTTTATTGTCTAAAGCTTGTATTAAAATAAGAGTTATGGTTTGTAATGTAAAATAAATGCAGTTGTTCTTTTAAAAATGTCGCATATAGAGGTCAATACCTCGCAATGAAATCATACGTTATCTAACTCGTTCTTATGGTTAAGGACGGGTTATGACATGTGGTATCAGAGCGGTGGTCTTAGCGAACCAGGTTTGCATTAGTGTGTCTAACCGAGAAGTCGTTAGGATACATTAGTAAGTCTGGACTTTGACCGGGTCTGATTTTAAAAACCATTGCTTATCATTGTTGGTTAAAATTTATATGTAAATATTATGTAGTACTAATGGGTTAGTTGTTGTGTGATAGATGTCGGGCTCAAAACTTATTATCACATTCAGCGACTCCGAATCAGAATCTTCAGATGGTGTTTCAGTCATTAACCTATCCGATGACGAAAATAATATCTTTGGGGAAGACTCACAAATTCCGGATGAACCGACTATAGAGAACCCGGAAAGTGAACCCGAGGAGGAAAGTGAACCCGAGGAGGAAAGTGAACCCGAGGAGAAAAGTGAACCCGAGGAAGAAATACAGGAAATTACAAAAGACGAGTTCGAACTAGGAAAGAAACGAAAGGCTAATGAATTAGAAAATTCAAATCCCGAGTTTAGTGAGGATGATGTGGCACCAACTCCACTAGACACTACCAACCCTATTCCCGCTATTCCTATTCGTTCTATCCCGGCATCCAGTTCTTCAGTCCCACAGCCAAAATATAGGCAGACAGCCAGGATAAGCGTTAAGCGATTCTTTGAACCTAAACGTCCTAGAAAATAGACCAAACGATGCGCTGCCGTATTAAACCATGGGATCATATAATGTTTTGTATAATATTATTAGTGTGGTTTGCTTAATGTTCGATGTAAGATAAGCATATGTAAAATAGTGAAGTGTGAAATGCAATAATTTTCCATGGTTAAGTATTATTTGGGTGGTAGTAATTGATTTTCGTACTAAGCTATTAAGTATGAACTTTAACGGGTAGGTACTACCCTAGATATAATTATAAAATGCTAATAAGAAGAAAAGGCTTTTATAATAATAACTGGTTCATATTATTAATAAGCTACGATGTACTGTAAATACATACTACATCTATAATATTCCATGTGAATAATTATTTTTTTTTCATTCTTATTGAAGATTATGGCGCGATTGAACCGAATGACGGAACAAGAAATCCAGGAACTCATCAATCAGCGAGTGAACGACAGAATGTTATGGGTCGAGGCTGCAAGAGGTGCTGCAGTTAACCCAAATCCTCGTGTAGGATGCACCTACAAAACTTTTCAAGCTTGCAAGCCCTCATCATTCAGTGGAACAGAAGGACCGATCGGTTTAACCCGATGGATAGAAAAGATGGAGACTGTGTTTAAAATCAGTGGTTGTGTTGAAAAGGACATGACCAAGTATGCATCGTGCACTTTACAAGATAGTGCACTCACGTGGTGGAAAAATTATGTGAAGGCTGTAGGAGGAGATGTAGCTTATGATACTCCATGGGAAGAATTCAAAACAATGTTAATCAACGAATATTGTCCAAGGAACGAGGTTAGGAAGTTGGAAGATGAATTACGAAGTCTGAAGGTTATTGGTACTGAAATCACCAACTACAATCAGCGATTCATGGAATTAGTTTTGCTATGTCCTGAATTGGTTCCAACCGAAGAACGGAAGATTGAAATGTACAAAGATGGTTTGCCCAAAAAGGTCAAGGCAAACGTTACAGCATCGAAACCTAAGACAATTCATGAAGCTATAACCATGGCAAATGAGCTAATGGATCAGGTCATCATGGATAAGAAAGTATCCAATACTGATGTGAAGGTATCAGGTAACAAAAGAAAGTGGAATGGAAATTATGATAGAGGTAACCAACAACAATCTTTTAAGAAACAAGAAATCACGCAAGGTGCGGGTAGTGGTTTAAGCTTTGGTTATAAAGGACAAAATCCTTTATGCAACCGATGCCACAAACATCACTCTGGTTACTGTAATGTGGTATGCAACAAATGTAATCGAAAGGGTCATCTTGCTGAAGATTGTAGGGCTCTCGTTACAAATACAAATGGTACCAAGACTCCTGCCACTAATGCAAATAGAACTGATTTGGCTACTGTTACTTGTTATGGATGTGGGAAACAGGGTCATTATAAGAGCCATTGCCCGAATCCAGAGAAGAATATCGGACCTGCACGAGGGAGAGCATTTGTTATTAATGCTAGAGAGGCGTGTGAAGACCCGGAGCTTGTTACGGGTACGTTTACCATTAATAACTTATCCGCATCTATTATATTTGATACTGGTGCTGATAGAAGTTACGTGTGTAGAGACTTTCACGCTAAATTGAATTGTTCATCATTACCTCTAGATGCTAAGTTACGTGTGTAACACCCTGATTTTTTTATCACAGCGAAAGTACATTTAATTACTAAAATAACCCTAGTTAATACTTACAAACCATAGTTAACAAATTAACTTAGTTAACGTTACTACAATATTCCAAAACGACGGTGTTACTTAAAAACATTACAAAACCAGAAAACATCACAGTTCAGCTAATAGTCAAACATGTCTTCATCTCGTACGTAGCACCCATCCTAATCAGTAATACCTAAACCTGCAAGGGGTGGAAATGTAGGGGAATTAGCACAACTGCTAAGTGAATGGATACTATCTAACAGACCAAGCATAAGCAACTGAACATGCAAGGGTTACATATATGCTAACGTCCTAAACTAGCATACAACAACTGACAATATGAGGATCGGTGGCTTGTACGAGGACACAACTTAGCTGATCAGGCTACAGTCTACCGATAATCCGCTTTACTGACTCCACTGCATAACCGTCCAGATGCAACACATGCGTCCTTCTATGCTATCCTGAATAATCAGTAACATCATGACCCGACCAGGCTATCACAGTCGACCTCACATCAGCCGTACCTTGCCGCCTCTATTGGTGTCCAACTAACAGTGCGCACATAAGATCACAGATAATCAGTTCTGCAATCATCCTAACTAGCATGGCAATATCTAACTACACATGGTATTCATACTAGATATAAACGTAAATATAAAGAGTCTGAACAAGTAGCTTGTCAGCTACTTAATACTCTATCAGGAGATAGACCCACTCACCAAATACCATCAACTAGCTTAGATAATCTATCACTGAGCGGCTTCCTTACCCTTATCACCTGAACATAAGGCAAATCAAGTTAGTTTCTGACCGTTAGCACAAAACAGTATAGTACATTAAATTAGTAACAAAAGAAGCGCCGCTAAAAGTCCACCTAACACTTGTGCATTTTTAGAATTTGTATCCTGATTATCATAAGTCACGCGGACAGCATAACGACTAGGAAACAGCTAAATTTAAACAACAACTACTTATCTGATCTACATCCGTACGATTGCACACGCATCTGTACAGTTGTAAGTCCATCCATACGGTTGCATAGTGCATCCGTATGGTTGCACACTTTCTACCCTGTTGCACCACACCCCTGCATCTGTACGGTTGCACATGCACTCGTACAGTTGCACTGTGTACCCTTGTGGTTGCAAGCTATAATCGTACGGTTGTGTTCATCGTGCAGCAGCAGCAGAAAACGACGGGTTTCGAACCAAAATCACTCAATCACGTTATTTGACTTGTTTTAACCCAAAATTTCGACACCATAAGTTTAGGAAAACATCTAGGGACTAAAACCCTCTTGTTTTACCCCAAAACAACAACAATTTAACTAGATTTGACTCAAAAACAACTTTTGACAAAATCTAACATAAACCACACAAATCCATCAATTTGAAGCTGAAAAACATGGATTGTTACCTTGAAATAATCACGAAATTAGTAATAACAAACTTTATAACACAATTGAAGATTCAAAAACGAGATCAAGACAATTAGGGTTTCAAGTGGTAAGATTTTAGGTACGGGGTGAATTAGAAGCTACAAGAAAAATAGAGAAATGAGCTGATATCAAGCTTATATATGTGGGTTAAATACCATACCCTATCACACACGGGTATTTACCAGTTATCTAAAATCTTTCGTACTTAATTTGACTACCCTAACAGAGTCCAAATTAAATAAACGAACCTGTTCTGTGACCCTTGTCACAAACTGGTCTTAACCAAATAATAAAATAACCTTACATATTTAAATAAAATAAAAGCATAATTAACCACACAATTATGTCTAAGGGCAAAATAGTCATCTTATATCTATGCCCGATCTGAGGATATTACACATTTCATCTTACTAATGAGATCAAATCAATCCAAATATTATATAGCATTACAGTTGATATACTGAAAGTAAAGCAGATAGGAACCTAATAGATACCTAGACAGTTTATATGACTTAGTCCTAGGGCAACAATCAAACAAGAACATGCAATAGGTTTGGGTTATACAGTAAAGGTACTAACTAGATCTTAACAGCTCCTAAGAGGTCTCTTTGAAATAGTTATTAGGCATACTAGGTCATTCATGTCTCAATTCCTAAGTTTCGTGTCCTAAAAGCGCATTAGATGCCTCTCGGGAACTCCAGCCATACCGAGTTCATAGAATCTTCAGGTAAAATATAACTAGGGGTCTTAATCCTATGAAGTAGCTAATTTCATATAGGTGGACAAGTCCTGATCACAACCTAGGTTGGTCAATCCTTAAGATGCTAGCTTACAAATCTACCAGACTCACAAGTTCAGTATTATGACAGTAACCGTACTAAATTAACATAACTACGCTAACCCAAACTTCTACCATGGCAACATACAGATTAATTAAGCTATCATGGTAATATCAGAACACATTATTAAACATAAAAGGTAAGCATACATGTTTAATACAAAAGACAAGCATTTCGGATAAAAACCTGAAAAGGCTGAAGAAATCTGCCTGAGCCCATTTGACCAGATCAGACGTTTGTTGTGCCCGTTTTCTTTACCCATGTGGCAATCCATTTTCCATAGCGGCAATCCATTTGGCAGCCCGTTTGGCAGGCCATTTGGCAGGCCATTTGGCTTGCTGATTTGCTGGATCGTAACTTGATTTCTTGTCTTTCACCGTTTTCGCTCTAGAATCTTCATTTTAGCTCCGTTTTACTTGATTCTTTTTGCATTGCCTTTGTAATTACTTAATCTACAAAATCAACCGATAAAGCGATAATTTTACTAACAAATCTTAAAACTTTATTGATTTAGGGCCTAATATCGGGGGTAAAAACGTGACTTTTTGACTAATATCAGTTATTAAGTATTAACCCGTATTTTATGTGATTGGGTCATTATTACAAATGCTTTTGTAATGTGTCATTTTTGTACCAAGGGTCATTATAAATTATTAAACGTATCGTTATGATATTATATTTTTGGTTAAAACAGAGTTGGAAATGTTATGTATTATGAACGCTTTAATGGGACCTAACTTATAAAAAAATAGTGCCTTGTTTTTGGTAAATGGATTTGGGTTGTTACAGAAAGATAACGATAATGTACGCAGGACCTGAATGAAAACTTGAAACTCATGGACGAAGAGAGTGATATTGAGGAAGTGGTCAAGAAAACGACAAAGTTTGCTGCAGGTAAAAAATATTTTGAAGGGGGAGGGGGGGGGGGGCAAGAACTCTCGATCAAGATGGGATATAATGATTAACTTTGCAACATGGAATATAAGAGGTTTAATACTTGACCCCAAAAAAGAGGTTTTTGAGGTAATTTTACTAGTAAGAAGCTTTCTGTGTGAGCAATGAGCAATATTAGAGTCTTACGTGTCGATTTCTAAGTTTTCTAATGTAGGAAATTCTATATTTCAGGGTGGGAATTGTTCGTCTAACTATTTTGTGTGTTCTAAAGGAACTCGAATCTTGTTGGTTGAGACACGAGGATTATTAACTTGATGATTGATGCTCTTTCAGATCAAGCAATTCATTGTCAAGGTAACATGAATAATAAGGATATCCACTTCTTCGTGTCGTTTGTGTATGCAAACAATAAGTATGTGGATAGAAGACCTCTCTAGCATTAGTTAATTACGCATAATCATTTTGTGGGTAATCGACTGTGGGACTTAATGGGTGATTTTAACGTTGCATTATACCTGGATGATTCAACAGCAGGACCCGTTGGTTTCACAATTGCTATGAGGGAATTTAAAGAGTGCATTGACAAGATATGTGTGTCTGGCTTAAACCATTTGGGGCTTAGATACACTTGGAATCAGTGGCCAAATGCGATGACAGGGATCTTGAAGAAAATAGATAGGGTGATGGTTAACAGTGTTTTTAATGATCTATATACTAATGATTTATTTATGTTTCAATAGTATCATATTTCAGATCATGCACCTGCAGTTCTGTCCATCCAGTAGCGCAGTCTACAAACCATAAGTTGTTTAAGTTCAATAATTACATCGCCAAACAAAAAGCTTTTTTGAAAACTGTGCGCGAGGGGTGGAGGTTTCAAATCGAGGGTCATACTATTTTTCATGTTGTTAAGAAATTACGCAACCTAAAAACTCCTATGCGTAAATTGATGTGGCAAAAAGGGACCTGCATAAAAGGGTGTTGCAATGCAGGAAACCAGTGGGTTTTGTGTAACGACCCAACCCATAATCCATACGATTAAATTTTTTTTTACAACACAATTACACGCCAAATAAACATGTAACCCATTTCGCGAGTTCTATTTAAAACGCACAACAATTAATTACTTACAAAAGGCACGAGGGCCACGAATAAAGTCTTGTACAATTTTGACCCAATACAAATGATAGTTTATAAACCCAACGACGTTCTGAGCATGGTTTGGGACTAAACTACCCAAACTAGGCCAACTTCCAAAAGCTCCAACATAACAACAACGTGGGACACCTAGTGCCCAACGACCCCCTTGCCCTTGTCCGCGCCTGCATCTAAAAAGATAAACAACGAGAAGGGTAAGCAAAGCTTAGTGAGAAGAATAAATATATACATGCATATAAGACTTACCCACACGCACCCACGATATCATATAACGCACACCATCACATAACATCTCGATAAACAAGCTAGTATCATCAAATCGTACAACTAGCAACATTAATAGCATAGTAATCATAACATTAATTAAAATGTTAACGTTCACAACTATAACTCATGGTCAACCAAATTCTTCGCAAGGGAATGACTTCGCGAAACAAGTCATCAATGTTCATAACAACCGTTAGCTCCCAAACACGGCTATGGTATGCTAACCCCCGAGGTGTTCCAAAAACGGCTATGGCATCACCCCCAAGTGTCCCCAAAAACGGCTATGGCATCACTTGATCAACATGTGAGTAAAACACGACTATTACTCACAATCTTGTACACAAACACGGCTATGTGCACAAATAACACGGATAACAACGTGGGAGTAAAACACGGCTATTACTCGCCACTATATGCACAAACACGGCTATGTGCATAAAAAACAAACGTAGACAAAAACGGCTATGTCTCGCAACTATGGTCACAAAACGGCTATGTGACACCATCAATACGGCACATAAATCATATACATACATATATAGATATTCCACTCACCTCAAGTCCCTTGTGGAAGCTAACCGAGCTTGCAACCCTTCAATGTAACGTACCTATTACATTATACATTTATTAACATACAATCTTGTTGAATTAAATGCCAACTTCTATCCCTTGAGCATTTAATGACCCTATTGCACTAAATGACTCAACTACACCAAAACCGCCCATTAATGACCATTCATTGTCATAAATCACAAAAAGCTAGTGATTAGGGTCTATTAACATCAATTAACATAAACTTGGTATATTTCATAACCATTTCACCCGATTAGGTCAACTAGTGCTCTTTTGACTCTTTGACTTACAAATCAAGTCAAACTTACACAATAACAACTCTTTCACTATTTTAAAAGCGCATTAATGACTAACAACATCATTTAGCACTTACAACCTTAAAACACAAGACCAAACCCTAGATAATAGCTATTTATGGTTTCCTTTCAACAATTCAACCCAAAACCCACCCATTTAACCCTCAAATGGGTTAAACTAGTTCCATATGAACCAAACCCTAGCTTAAACTAGTTAAAACTCAAGACTTAGAGTTAGAACTTACCAAGACTATGAACGTGTAGCTAGAGATACGATGAACAACTTTAATTCTTGCTTCTAGGATTGATTCACAAAACTTCACCTTCAAATCTTAAGTTTAATCTAATTGGGTTTTAGGATTTGAGAGGAAAATGTGAAAGAAATGGGAAAAGAAATAAGAAATGAAGAATAAGTGGTTGATATTAAAGGCTCCATCTAGATCCACACATAAAAAAACCAAATTGCCCCTAAACCCTATTTAATTTGAGTGGAATTCGGAGTCAGAATTGCAGATGTGCCACGGCGCGGCTAATTTGTCGCGGTGCGACCTAACGAAGGAAAAACGCCACTTTTTAACTTGACTTCTGATCCAGATTTGCTTAATATTCCGCGTCGCAGCCCCATTCCTCGCGGCGCGGCATTTGCCTGTTCCTGGTCACTTCGACAACAATTCATAAAAACGAAGGTTCATACAACTAGCACACCTCGTTCATTATTCCTATGCACGTGTAAGCTTCGTCCTTAAGTCTCACACGACTCAACACCATCGCGACACATACATAAACACGTACACGCACGCATTCGCATATACCCATATATATATATATACACACATATACATATATGCACTTACACCTAACTAACACTTTAGTACAATTAATCACATAACGAGTAAGTTATAAGCGTACTATTGATTAAGTACGTACCTTTAGACTCGCACGGGAAAACGGGGTGTTACAACTCTCCCCCACTTAAATCGGAGCACGTCCTCGCGATCCAAGCCGCATGACACGAGGGAAGGTAAACCAACACGAATTCTTTGGGCTCCCAAGCAAACTCGGAACCTTTACTACGACGCCATTGGACCTTAAAGGTCCTCACTTCTTTGTTACACAACATTTTTACCTTCTCATCGAGTATAGCAATCGGCTCTTCAACGTATTCTAACTTGTTGTTTAGCTCAATTTCGTCTAAAGGCATCCATGAAGAGTCATCCGCAAGACACTTACGGAGGTGGGAAACATGAAATGTGTTATGGATCCCCGCAAGTTCTTCGGGTAATTCCAAACGATACGCGACTTCACCAACACAAGCTAAAACCTTAAACGGCCCAATAAACCGAGGAGCTAACTTTCCTCACTTCCGAAACCGAATAATACCCTTCCATGGCGAAACCTTAAGCATCACCATATCGCCTTCTTCAAATTCGATCGGTCGCCTACGTTTATCGACATAAGACTTTTGTCTATCTTGCGCCGCCTTTAAACGAGTCTGAATCATATCGATTTTACTATTTGTCTCCAGTACTAAGTCGGTGCTCCCGACTTCCCTTTGACCCACATCACCTCAACAAATCGGGGTTCGACACCTCCTACCGTATAACATCTCATATGGTGGCATTCCAATACTAGAGTGAAAACTATTATTGTACGAGAATTTCACCAATGGCAAATGTTCGTCCCAACTACCACCGAAGTCAATGATATACGCACGTAACATATCCTCCAATGTTTGATTCGTACGTTCGGTTTGACCGTCCGTTTGAGGATGGTACGACGTACTCATATTTACCCTCGTACCCATGTCTTCATGAAACTTCTTCCAAAATCGAGAAGTAAAACGCGTGTCCCGATTCGAAACAATAGACGCGGGAACGCCATGTCTCGATATCACCTCTCTAATAAGCATCTTCGCGAGTGCCTCCGACGATATTGCTTCTTTAATAGGAAGAAATAACGCACTCTTCGTCAATCTATCGACAATCACCCAAATAGTGTCAAATTGGGTTCTTGCCATTTTCGGCAACTTAGTAATAAAATCCATGGTAATGTGCTCCCACTTCCACATCGGAATTTCTAGCGGTTGCAACTTACCATACGGTTTTTGGTGTTCGGATTTAACTTGCAAACACGTGACGCATTTCTCAACATACTTAACAACGTCGCGTTTCATGCCCGGCCACCAATAATCTTTCTTCAAATCGAGGTACATCTTTGTCGCACCCGGATGAATAGAATATTTAGACTTATGTGCTTCATCAAGAAGCTCCTTTCGGAAATCACCCATCTTAGGCACCCACACTCTTTTTTGAAAAGACAATAGACCACGCTAACCCATCGTAATGAATTCCGATTGTCCCACAATTCGTTCCGCATGCTTGTTGTGAACGTAAGCCTCTATTTGAACCACACCAAGTTTTTCAAGGAAATCGTTAGTAATAATCATACGTAACAATCCCAATCGTAACACCGGGTGGTGACTCTTCCAGCTTAACGCATCCGCGACCACATTCGCTTTGCCCGGATGATAAAGTATCTCACAATCATAATCCTTCACCACATCCATCCATCTCCGTTGACGATAATTCAAATCCCGTTGATCAAAAAGATGTTTTAAACTCTTGTGATCCGAATAAACCGTACACTTGACACCATACAAGTAATGGCGCCAAATTTCAAAGCATGGACCACCGCCGCTAATTCGAGATCATGAGTCGGGTATCTCTTTTCATGTTCCTTTAATTGGCGGGAGGCATAAGCGATGACTTTACCTCGTTGCATTAGAACACACCCGAGCCCATTCAAAGAATCATCACAATAAACCGTCATATCATCAACCCCTTCCGGCAACACCAAGACCGGAGCTTGACACAATTTCTCTTTCAACAATTGAAAAGCAATTTCTTGCTCGTTCTCCCAATTGAATCTCGTATTCTTCCTTGTCAACTTAGTTAATGGCGAAGCAATCTTGGAAAAGTCTTGGATAAACCGACGATAATAACCGGCCAATCCGAGAAAACTTCGGATTTCCATAGGCGTAATCGGTTGTCCCCAACTCTTCACTGTTTCTATCTTCCCCGGATCTACTTGAATACCATCCTTGTTCACAATATGGCCAAGGAATTGGACCTCCCTTAGCCAAAATTCACATTTCGAGAATTTAGCATACAACTTCACTTTTCTCAACGTCTTAAACACTTCGCGCAAATGGTGTTCATGTTCCTTCATACACCTAGAATATACAAGAATATCGTCAATGAACACAATTACCGACTTGTCCAACATAGGTTGGCACACTCGGTTCATAAGATCCATGAATGCCGCCGGTGCATTCGTAAGACCAAAAGGTATAACCACAAATTCAAAATGCCCATAACAAGTACGAAAGGCCATTTTCTTGATATCTTCCTCATGGACCCGCATTTGATGATAGCCGGACCGTAGGTCAATTTTAGAGAAGTACGTAGCGCCTTGAAGTTGGTCGAATAAATCGTCAATCCTAGGCAACGGATAACGATTTTTGATCGTCACTTTATTTAACTCCCGATAGTCGATGCACATACGCATACTACCATCTTTCTTCTTTACGAACAAGACCGGAGCACCCCATGGCGAAGCACTCGATCGAATAAAACCCTTCTCAAGTAACTCCTGGGTTTGGTTTAACAATTCTTGCATTTTCGTCGGTGCTAAACGATACGGAGTTTTAGCAATGGGAGTAGCTCCCAGAACCAACTCAATGCGAAATTCGACTTGTCTTTCCGCCGGAACACCCGGTAACTCATCTGGAAAAACATCTTCAAACTCACTTGCCACCGGAATTTCACGAATGGGTGGTGGCTCATTACAAGTATCAATAACATGAGCAAGGAAAACCATACCACCGGTAATAGCGAGACGACGTGCCCGTGCAAAAGTGCATATCGGCACCGGTCTCCTTCGTTTATCACCATGAATAATTAGCTCTCCCCCACTAGGGGTCTTCACACGAATAGATTTATCATGGCATGCAATATCAGCTCTATAATGATCGAACCAATCCATACCAACGAAAATATCAAAATCACCCAAGGTCATCGGGATGAGATCAATTTTAAAGTTCTCGGAACCAAACATCACATTACAATCTTTACACACATCAACTACTAGCGCCGTTTTGCCATCCGCTATTTCAACTTCTATCGGACGACTCAACTTCACTAGAGGTTTATTTAACTTAAGCACAAATCTTGGAGACACGAAAGACAAATTAGCACCACTATCAAAAAGTATCCGTGCCGGGTTAGAGTTAACCATGAAAGTACCTGAGACGACTTCATTGGATTGTTTGGCTTCGTCATTCGTCATCAAGTAGTTACGCCCCCTATCCGACCCCGCCGCCTTCTCTAGCCTCTTTACTTGTTCATTTGATAATTCCGGACATTCCGCCTTCTGGTGCCCCGTCTTTTGACAATTAAAGCACGTGACCGTCTTGGTCAAAAAATCACGAGCGTAATGACCCGGCTTCCCACAACTATAACAAGTAGGCGTAAAAGTATTCGAACCACCCTTCTTCACACTTCTAAAGCTTTCGGACACACCTTTGCTCTTCTTGTTGGAGTAACTAGGCACTCCAAATTTTCTTTTACTCGACCCATAACTAACCGGAACCGGAACCGGACTCGGAGCTTGTGCTTCAAATCCTTTTACCACTGCCAAAAGCTTAGCGAAAGTTTCAACATGACCAATACTAATTTTACCCTTTAAATCATCTCTAAGGGTTGCATGAAAGTCTTCCATTAGCATTTGATCATTTCCCGCGTACTCGGGGCAAAAACGTGCCTTGGCGAGAAAGTTGGTTTTGAGTGTGTTTAAGTCCAAAGACCCTTGACGCATGTTCCTTAACTCATTTCGCAATTTGGAAAGATCCGCTTACGTACGATATTCAAGGAAAAACTCTTTCTTGAACTCCGCCCATGATAAACCTACAAAAGCCGCATCACCCACCATATCAATCTTACCATCGAGCCAATCTTTAGCATGGCCCCTTAACAAACTAGTAGCAAGCCTCGTTTTCTTCTTGGGAGGGCACTCGGTCGTGTGAAAACAACCTTCAACATCGGAAATCCAAGCCGCACTCTTCATGGGGTCGGGATCCCCGTGAAAGTGAGGAGGCTTAGTCGCCAAGAAGTTCTTATAGCTAAACTCCAACTCGCCCACATTTTGAGGTCTAGGAAACCTCCTTTCAACTTCTTCTTTAACGGCATTGGTCATCCGTTCTTGAATCATATCGACAATTTATTCCGAAACAGACTCTTCAAATATTTGTTTAACCCTTCGTGAGAAAACCGAAACATAGTTTTCTAAAGCAGTCTCAATCTTGGTAGTCATCTCATCTTCCTCCACATGAGAGGGACCACCATTGCCATTCGTATTCGTTATGTTTCTCGTCTTCATTCTAAAGATTAAAAATGGATTAGACATCACCAACAATTTAATACACATATATACCTATGCATATGACCGGACACACTTCACATCTAGCTCGATACTTGTCGCACATCCTTGCTTGACTTGACTTGCAACCGTAATAGTGGTCGCAACTCACAATTACGCTCACATGCCATGCCATGCTCAAACGTATCACAACCATCTTGCTCGATGTTCAAAACAATATCACACGATTAGTAACATCATAACATAGCATAGTTGTCCACTTATGCATCAAAGAACTAATCAAACCCCGCACTGACCCGTAATCCTACAAGTCCCGCATATAATTCCACAACACAAAAGTCTAAGTCTAGGCGCCTATCTCAAGTTACCTAAATCCCTCAGACCATGCTCTGATACCACTTGTAACGACCAAACCCGTAATCCATACGATTAAATTTTTTTTTTACAACACAATTACACGCCAAATAAACATGTAACCCATTTCGCGAGTTCTATTTAAAATGCACAACAATTAATTGTTTACAAAAGGCACGAGGGCCATGAATAAAGTCTAGTACAAGTTTGACCCAATACAAATGATAGTTTATAAACCCAACGACGTTCTGAGCATGGTTTGGGACTAAACTACCCAAACTAGGCCAACTTCCAAAAGCTCCAACATAACAACAACATGGGACACCTAGTGCCCAACGACCCCCTTGCCCTTGTTCGCGCCTGCATCTAAAAAGACAAACAACGAGAGGGGTAAGCAAAGCTTAGTGAGAAGAATAAATATATACATGCATATAAGACTTACCCACACGCACCCACGATATCATATAACGCACACAGTCACATAACATCTCAATAAACAAGCTTGTATCATCAAATCGTACAACTAGCAACATTAATAGCATAGTAATCATAACATTAATTAAAATGTTAACGTTCACAACTATAACTCATGGTCAACCAAATTCTTCGCAAGGGAATGACTTCCCGAAACAAGTCATCGATGTTCATAACAACCGTTAGCTCCCAAACATGGCTATGGTATGTTAACCCCCGAGGTGTTTCAAAAACGGCTATGGCATCACCCCCAAGTGTCCCCAAAAATGGCTATGGCATCACTTGATCAACATGTGAGTAAAACACGGCTATTACTCACAATCTTGTACACAAACACGGCTATGTGCACAAATAACACGGATAACAACGTGAGAGTAAAACACGGCTATTACTTGCCAATATATGTACAAACACGGCTATGTGCATAAATAACAAATGTAGACAAAAATGGCTATGTCTCGCAACTATGGTCACAAAACGGCTATGTGACACCATCAATACGACACATAAATCATATACATACATATATAGATATTCAACTCACCTCAAGTCCCTTGTGGAAGCTAACCGAGCTTGCAACCCTTCAATGTAACGTACCTATTACATTATACATTTATTAACATACAATCTAGTTAAATTAAATGCCAACTTCTATCCCTTGAGCATTTAATGACCCTATTGCATTAAATGACTCAACTACACCAAAACCGCCCATTAATGACCATTCATTGTCATAAATCACTAAAAGCTAGTGATTAGGGTCTATTAACATCAATTAACATAAACTTGGTATATTTCATAACCATTTCACCCGATTAGGTAAACTAGTGCTCTTTTGACTCTTTGACTTACAAATCATGTCAAACTTACACAATAACAACTCTTTCACTATTTTAAAAGCGCATTAATGACTAACAACATCATTTAGCACTTACAACCTTAAAACACAAGACCAAACCCTAGATAATAGCTATTTATGGTTTTCTTTCAACAATTCAACCCAAAACCCACCCATTTAACCCTCAAATGGGTTACACTAGTTCCATATGAACCAAACCCTAGCTTAAACTAGTTAAAACTCAAGACTTAGAGTTAGAACTTACCAAGACTATGAATGTGTAGCTAGAGATACAATGAACAACTTTAATTCTTGCTTCTAGGATTGATTCACAAAACTTCACCTTCAAATCTTAAGTTTAATCTAATTGGGTTTTAGGATTTGAGAGGAAAATGTGAAAGAAATGGGAAAAGAAATAAGAAATGAAGAATAAGTGGTTGATATTAAAGACTCCATCCAGATCCACACGTAAAAAGACCAAATTGCCCCTAAACCCTATTTAATTTGAGTGGAATTCGGAGTCAGAATTGCAGATGTGCCGCGACGCGGCCAATTTGTCGCGGAGCGACCTAAGGAAGGAAAAACGCCCCTTTTTAACTTGACTTCTGATCCATATTTTCTTAATATGCCGCGTCGCGGCCCCATTCCTCGCGGCGCGGCATTTGCCTGTTCCTGGTCACTTCGACAACAATTCATAAAAACGAAGGTTCATACAACTAGCACACCTCGTTCATTATTCCTATGCACGTGTAAGCTTCGTCCTTAAGTCTCACAAGATTCAACACCATCGCGACACATACATAAACACGTACACGCACGCATTCGCATATACCCATATATATATATATATATATATATATATATATATATATATATATATATATATATATATATATATATATATATATATATATATATATATATATATATATATATATACACACACACACATATACATATATGAACTTACACCTAACTAACACTTTAGTACAATTAATCACATAACGAGTAAGTTATAAGCGTACTATTGATTAAGTACGTACCTTTAGATGCGCACGGGAAAACTGGGTGTTACATTTTGATTTACACCCGTTTGATGCAGATTACAGGGAACGTGATGATTGACTATAAAGAATTATAATGAGGTGGTACTGGAAGAGGAATGTTTCTTGAAACAAAAAAAATAGAGTGACTTGTGTGGGGGATAGCAATTCAAGTTTCTTCCATAAAGTGGTTAACGGTTGATATCACCTCATTTATACAAAATATTATTCGCGATATTGGGTTATTTTGGTATAATTTTGGTGAAGATTGAAGAATTTGGATCGAGGTTATGTTAGAAATAATATTTTCAGCTCAGGAAGTCTTCGTGTTGGTATTTTGGACGATTTCGACAAGTTTCGGTATCAAATGAACAAGTTTAGGTGAAAAGAAAAGAAGAATACTCGAACTGCTATTGATGTTATATCTCGCGATCGCGAGGTTCATTTTTGCGATCGCTAGATGCATTTTCGCGATCGCGAGCATATGGATTTTGGGCACGAGTTTTTTCATTATGAGCGCGAGAATTATACAGAAGTTAGAAAAATAATTATGCAGTTTCGCGGCCGTAATCTCCATTTTCACAGTCGCGATATGATGTTTTGAAGACCTTATGATGGCGAGGTTCAGGCTCGCGAGGTTCAGGCTCGAGGTCTTGAGGGTTATGTCGGCCATCTGATTCGTTTTGCTCCCTATAAATAGGATTTAAACCCCAACTTTTTATTAAGTTTTTCTTTATGAATTTTGGAGCTAGGGTTACGTTTTTTACAGCTTTCTATGGTATTTTGGAGTATCTAAACACTAGGATTTCAATTGTTAATCATTGGTAAACTCTTTTATTTAATTTTAATCTTTACAATGGTTGATTATTGTTTACCTTTTTGCTTGTTTGCTTTGATTATCACTATGTCTAGCTATCTTCCTTGTATTCACTTAGATGATTAAACCTATGTGATGGATTGCTAATAGTTATGTCTATTTAAATTGATTCTTCTTGATCCATGATTCATAATGGATACCATTGATTGATCCAATTAGTTTTAAGTCTATTAATTAAAGTAACGAAAGTTATTAAATTGGTAAACTAGTCTAGTTATTAAAAGATAGTCTAGATTGGTTGAATTGCATGTAGGAAACTAGTGTAATTTGACTTATTTGCTAAACCATCAATTGAGTAGGTAATTGTGAAGCTAAAAAGGGACACCAATTTATTTTGTATTTGAATCACCATCTTAAGTAGTTAGTTTGATTGATTAGTATCTAAGTGAAGGACACCAACTTATCTTACTAATTAGTTGATCTTAATAAAATCAATCCAGATCCCAGGGAATTGAATCTAAGTGAATACCCTTGTCTCACTGAATTCATATTTGTTTAATTTGCGTTTACTACTTTATGTAGTTTTAAAATCAAACTCCCTTCTCTTTTACTTCGAATAGTTATTAGTTTTAAATTCTTAAATTCAACTGCTCTCTGTGGACAATGCCTAAACTTACTTGTGCTAGCTATATACAATTGAGTTAATTGCTCATTTGTGTGGAGTTGGTTACTAGGTTTAGTTTAAAATTAAATAGGTGTAGAAAAACCACATCAACTTTTTGGTGCCGCTTCCGGGGAGTGGTGCTGGTTTGGGTTTTAAAGCTTTTAGTTGTCCGATCCTTTCGTGGGAACTTGTGTTTGCGAAAGTTACATTTTGTTATTTTTTTTGGATTTACGCGTTGGTGTTTGTTGTGGTGTGATCGCAGGTTAGGTATAACTGAACTCTTGAACCATCTAGATTTTATCAAACGCGCAACAAGGTTAAAGAAGAACATTTGATTGTAGAGGGTTTTGCTGCATTACCCCTTTATATTATGGATTTCGAGTTTATTAAAGGGGAGCCACCGATGGCAGATCCTAATGATCAACCGATTTGGAGTGCCAGGAAAGCTGCACCGCCTGCACTTCCACCTCCGATTAGAAGACCGGATATTACGGCTGATAACTTTGAGGTTAAGCCTCAATTTATTCATATGGTCAGAGAGAATATGTTTGACGGAAGAACTGGTAATGCATTCAAGCACGTTAAACAGTTTGATGAGCTTTGTGGGTTGTATAAGTAGAAGGATGTAACCACAGATGCGTTTAAATTGAGATTTTTTCCTTATTCTCTGACTAGGAACGCGAGGGATTGGTTGAAATCTCAATCATCCCAATCTATTTACTACCTACATGGATCTTCACAACAAGTTCATTAATTGTTATTGTAAGTAACTAGATCGGGTGAATAGTTACTTAATATGATTTTTAACACTTTTTTGATGATTAATAAGATTTGAACAATCCTTAATCAACTTAATCAACTCAAACCCAATGTGTGTAGTGTTTATGTTTGTAGTAATGCGGAATGTAAAGTAAAGAACATAAACACTGTGATTTATAGTGCTTGGGGTGGATGTTAACTAATCCACCTTAATCCACTCCCCAATTCACTAATCGGGAGTTTTGCTTCACTAAGCCTCTTTCTCCAAATCTGGTGGAGATCCTATTTACAAGTCTTGCACTCCTTTGTAACAACAAACCTAATCCTTCTATCCCTTAGAAAGATTACCTCTAACTTATATCAACTTATCTTCACCTTGGACAAGTATTAATCTCCAATGGAATTAATCAACTTCCTAGTTCCCTTTAAGGAAGATGATAACTAAGCTAGCATATGCTTCTAGTTACAAAGTACAATACTCACCCTTTCTAGTAATAAAAATCCTAAGACAATTCAAAGGTTTAATACAACACTAAGTAAAATCACAAAGATAGTAATTTGATAGTAAGTATACAACACCTTCTACAATCTATGAGATTATAGCACTTATCTTGCTAATCACAAACATATGTATATGAATTATGATCTTGTGATTCTCTGATGATTTTGAGTTGAAGCTTGCAAAATGGTCAAATCTTCAAAGCTCTCTAAGTCTTGCTATTTATATGGAGAGATAAAAAAGTAGTCATTACTGCGGCTGGGACCACGGTCAACTATGGGTCGACAGCACGTAATCCAGTCCAAAACACATATCCGTTGTATAGCCGTTTGAATTAGTTTTGAACTTAAATCTTTGGACTCTTTACTTCATTTATTACCTACAAAAGGTACCCAACATCCTATAACTAGTACTATATGTATAAAGTGTTTATTTATCTTGGATGTATTGCCTTGATAGAGACTTGTCATGTTCAAAATAGTAAGTCTAACATTCTTGGATACAAGTCATGATAATCATTTAAGATAATCTAAGTTTTGTCATAATTTTTTGGTTTTAATCAACACATTTGCTAAAGTCCTATTGGTTGGTCAACATGTCATTGATGACAATAACCCAGTTAATCATAAAGCACATTAATATTCAACTTTGAGCTTGTTTGTGGATTAATTAGGTGTGTTCATAATGTCTTAACACGTGAAACAAGTAATATCAATTAAGCATGTTATAAGACATGAAGTTAATCAAGTCTAAGCCATTCTTAAATTTGTTTCTAAACTTAAGCAAATCCTATGTGTGTTAATGATTCTTTATCCTTTTAAGATCACTAGATTATGACACTTTAAATGTTATCCATGTAGCATAAGCATATATTGAAATAGTCCAAATACAAGTTGATGGTTTTACAACTTGTAACACATAGCAAGACAAAGTTCATACATGTATATATTAAGTAACTACTTAGCAAGTTAGCATTTACCACATAGTCAAATAATACTCATGTATTAATAACAATTAGTCAAGTGATATTCATGTAATGACTAGCAAGAGATCACTAATTAATCTAGGATTAAACATATAGTGATGACATAGCATTGAACCAAGGCTATGTAAGTTTTACTTGCAAAGTGGTATTTGCAAGATTAATGTATAAGTATATATTAATGTCCAACACATGTACAAGGAAAGATAAACTCTTGGTTGGGACTTGATGACCATCCTAAATATGTATAAATACATTTTAGGAGCATATATTTTCTTGCAACACTTATGTGTTATTCCTTAACCAAGATCGTCATTAAGGTGTCATTTTAACTAAGATTAGCGTTCTACTGACCAAAACTTCTTTGGGTATGAAGGAGGCAACTATTCTAAGCATTTTTAGACAAGTTTCATAAATCATAGATGCCCTGAAGTGGTTAAACTAAATTTGATCAAAAGTTCGAACAGAACCTTCTGCAGTCGACCCACGGTTGACCGTGGAGTCGAACATGCACTCTTGGTTTCATAAACCAGAGTGCAAGGTTCCATGGTCTGACATGCGGTCGATCGTGGACCGAACCGTGTGGTTGTATGCTCTTATTTTAAGCTTTGTTTGGTTTTGGTCTTCTGCTAGAGTAAGTGTGAATTTGTGAACTTGTATATTTATGTCAAGATCTCTAACATAACCTCTAGTTATACGCATGTGACATCATTAAAACACTTATTGTTATGGGTTAAGATTTATAATCATTAAGCATAAACCCACATTCTCCCCCAACAATTATTTTTCGCCAAGTAAGGTTGTAAGATTGAAGGCTGAGATCAACTCTTTGCTCAGAAGTTTGATGAATCTTTACACAATGCATGGAACAGGTTAAAGAAGATGATGCAAGACTGTCCTCAACATGGGTTAGAGGTTGGTCTGATTATTAAGATATTATATCAGGTCATTAATGAGCGTCTTAGGGGTATCTTAGATTCTTCCACGGGAGGAGTGTTTCTTTACAAGGCGCCAAATCGAGCGTATCAGCGATTGGAAGATATATCCCGGCACACTTCTGAATGGTCATCATCATCTAGGGGTGCTCCAATGAAGAAAACAGTTTCCAGTGTGTATGAAGAAGATGATGGTAGTGGTATGACTCTTGCTTCATTGTCAAATCAGTTAACTACTTTTGGTAGAGAGTTTGAGAATTTGAATAAGAAGGTAGTTGCTATGCAAGTGGGATCTGAAAGATGCAATGGGCCTTACTGATAGGCCGATGATTGATCAAGTTAATTATGCAGGTAATCAGTTTCAGGGTAGTGCGGGTTATCAAAGAAATAGACCACCGGGGTTCTACAATAAAAACTACCAACAACTATTAAACCTAAATCAATATCAGTAGAACAACAAGTCGCAGGTAAACAATTCTGGGTTGGAAAATTTTATTAGGTGCTACATGGTTAAAACAGAGGAAAGAGAAGAGATGATGAAACACAAATGCAGAATCAGCAATCATCTATTCAGATTCTTGAGAGGGAGTTTGGTAGGATTTCACAGTTGATATCAGAGAGACCAATGGGTACTCTTCCATCCAATACCTAAGTTAACCCGAACCATGTTGATGGAAATCAAAATGCTGGTCCTTCACATAGTCCTCAAATGAAGAAGGAGCCCCAGGTTTCTCATTATTTGCAAGTTAATGCTATATCTAATTCTGAGGATTATGATTTTGTTGGGTTTAAACCAGTTTATTCTTTAGGATGTGAAGAAGGTGAAGATGAGTTCAAGGATGAAATGGAGGTTCGTACAGTTCATACTGAGTATGGTTATGTTGTTCTTTCAGATTATTCTAACATGGCGGATTACACTTCATATAAGAGTGCTGATGGAATGTGTGTGGAAAGTGTGAAGAGTGTGTAATCTTGTAAAGATGATGGAATTCATATTAGTGATACAATGCCAGAGTATGGTAACTCTTTGATGTCACTGATGACGGGCGCGACTTCAAATGCTCACAATTTGGAGTTAAAGATGTTGGAGACTACCAAGTCTTACGGGTCTAAGATTGAAAAAAGAGTGAAATTTGCACCGTAGGTGAAGGATTATAGTCCACCTATTCCGTATCAAAAAGCAATTCGATCTGAAAAACCAAAAGAGGACGTTTGTAAGTCTTTAAATACTGATAATATATATGTGTAAATGTTTTTTTGACGAATGTTCTTGCAGGTATGCCCAATTGTGGGAAATTTCTAAAGGACTTGATGGCTAAGAAAGGAGAGCATGAGAAGACATCGCGTTTCTTGAAGCTAAATGTGCTGCTATAGTTAGGAAGAATGAGTTGCCAATGAAGTTAGATGATCTCGGGCCATTCATAGTGTAACACCCCATCCCACATTTGTTAGAGAAAGAACATATTAGCCCCTTATAAGCTTAGAGTTGTAGCTAATTAATATCTCCCACCATGGTTTTTTAGTTAAAACTTGAAGATACCAGGTTAGTTTGCTGCTTACGCTTATGAGGGGAGATTGTCTCTCGGGTTGTGACGGGCACTCGGGTCGTACATATCATGGGGCTGATTCGAGGGTCATTTCATCTGGCATCAGAGCCACAGGTGTAGTGACCCGAACTTTTCCATGTTTATATATATTAATTGAGATTGATATTTACATGATTAAATGTTTCCAACATGTTAAGCAATCAAACTTGTTAAGACTTGATTAATTGAAATATGTTTCATATAGACAATTGACCACCCAAGTTGACCGGTGATTCACGAACGTTAAAACTTGTAAAAACTATATGATGACATATATATGGATATATATATATATATATATAGTTAACATGATAATATGATAAGTAAACATATCATTAAGTATATTAACAATGAACTACATATGTGAAAACAAGATTACTAACTTAATGATTTTTAAACGAGACATATATGTAAGGATTATCGTTGTAAAGACATTTAATGTATATATATCATATTAAGAGATATTCATACATGATAATATCATGATAATATAATAATTTAAAATCTCATTTGATATTATAAACATTGGGTTAACAACATTTAACAAGATCGTTAACCTAAAGGTTTCAAAACAACACTTACATGTAACGACTAACGATGACTTAACGACTCAGTTAAAATGTATATACATGTAGTGTTTACAATTACTTCTACTTAACAAAAATGCTTACAATTACATCCTCGTTCAGTTTCATCAACAATTCTACTCGTATGCACCCGTATTCGTACTCGTACAATACACAGCTTTTAGATGTATGTACTATTGGTATATACACTCCAATAATTAGCTCTTAGCAGCCCATGTGAGTCACCTAACACATGTGGGAACCATCATTTGGCAACTAGCATGAAATATCTCATAAAATTACAAAAATATGAGTAATCATTCATGACTTATTTACATGAAAACAAAATTACATATCCTTTATATCTAATCCATACACCAACGACCAAAAACACCTACAAACACTTTCATTCTTCAATTTTATTCATCTAATTGATCTCTCTCAAGTTCTATCTTCAAGTTCTAAGTGTTCTTCATATATTCTACAAGTTCTAGTTACATAAAATCAAGAATACTTTCAAGTTTGCTAGCTCACTTCCAATCTTGTAAGGTGATCATCCAACCTCAAGAAATCTTTATTTCTTACAGTATGTTATCATTCTAATACAAGGTAATAATCATATTCAAACTTTGGTTCAATTTCTATAACTATAACAATCTTATTTCAAGTGATGATCTTACTTGAACTTGTTTTCGTGTCATGATTCTGCTTCAAGAACTTCGAGCCATCCAAGGATCCGTTGAAGCTAGATCCATTTTTATATTTTCCAGTAGGTTTATCCAAGGAACTTAAGGTAGTAATTATGTTCATAACATCATTCAATTCATATATATAAAGCTATCTTATTCGAAGGTTTAAACTTGTAATCACTAGAACATAGTTTAGTTAATTCTAAACTTGTTCGCAAACAAAAGTTAATCCTTCTAACTTGACTTTTAAAATAAACTAAACACATGTTCTATATCTATATGATATGCTAACTTAATGATTTAAAACCTGGAAACAAGAAAAACACCGTAAAACCGGATTTACGCCGTCGTAGTAACACCGCGGGCTGTTTTGGGTTAGTTAATTAAAAACTATGATAAACTTTGATTTAAAAGTTGTTATTCTGAGAAAATTATTTTTATTATGAACATGAAACTATATCCAAAAATTATGGTTAAACTCAAAGTGGAAGTATGTTTTCTAAAATGGTCATCTAGACGTCGTTCTTTCGACTGAAATGACTACCTTTACAAAAATGACTTGTAACTTATTTTTCCGACTATAAACCTATACTTTTTCTATTTAGATTCATAAAATAGAGTTCAATATGAAACCATATCAATTTGATTCACTCAAAACGGATTTAAAATGAAGAAGTTATCGGTAAAACAAGATTGGATAATTTTTCTCATTTTAGCTACGTGAAAATTGGTAACAAATCTATTCCAACCATAACTTAATCAACTTGTATTGTATATTATGTAATCTTGAGATACCATAGACACGTATACAATGTTTCGACCTATCATGTCGACACATCTATATATATTTCGGAACAACCATAGACACTCTATATGTGAATGTTGGAGTTAGCTATACAGGGTTGAGGTTGATTCCAAAATATATATAGTTTGAGTTGTGATCAATACTGAGATACGTATACACTGGGTCGTGGATTGATTCAAGATAATATTTATCGATTTATTTCTGTACATCTAACTGTGGACAACTAGTTGTAGGTTACTAACGAGGACAGCTGACTTAATAAACTTAAAACATCAAAATATATTAAAAGTGTTGTAAATATATTTTGAACATACTTTGATATATATGTATATATTGTTATAGGTTCGTGAATCAACCAGTGGCCAAGTCTTACTTCCCGACGAAGTAAAAATCTGTGAAAGTGAGTTATAGTCCCACTTTTAAAATCTAATATTTTTGGGATGAGAATACATGCAGGTTTTATAAATGATTTACAAAATAGACACAAGTACGTGAAACTACATTCTATGGTTGAATTATCGAAATCGAATATGCCCCTTTTTATTAAGTCTGGTAATCTACGAATTAGGGAACAGACACCCTAATTGACGCGAATCCTAAAGATAGATCTATTGGGCTTAACAAACCCCATCCAAAGTACCGGATGCTTTAGTACTTCAAAATTTATATCATATCCGAAGGGTGTCCCGGAATGATGGGGATATTCTTATATATGCATCTTGTTAATGTCGGTTACCAGGTGTTCACCATATGAATGATTTTTATCTCTATGTATGGGATGTGTATTGAAATATGAAATCTTGTGGTCTATTATTATGATTTGATATATATAGGTTAAACCTATAACTCACCAACATTTTTGTTGACGTTTTAAGCATGTTTATTCTCAGGTGATTATTAAGAGCTTCCGCTGTCGCATACTTAAATAACGACGAGATTTGGAGTCCATGCTTGTATGATATTGTGTAAAAACTGCATTCAAGAAACTTATTTTGTTGTAACATATTTGTATTGTAAACCATTATGTAATGGTCGTGTGTAAACAGGATATTTTAGATTATCATTATTTGATAATCTACGTAAAGCTTTTTAAACCTTTATTGATGAAATAAAGGTTATGGTTTGTTTTAAAATGAATGCAGTCTTTGAAAAACGTCTCATATAGAGGTCAAAACCTCGCAACGAAATCAATTAATATGGAATGTTTTTAATCAATAAGAACGGGACATTTCAGTTGGTATCCGAGCGTTGGTCTTAGAGAACCAGAATTTTGCATTAGTGTGTCTTATCGAGTTTGTTAGGATGTATTAGTGAGTCTGGACTTCGACCGTGTTTACTTGAAAAATGATTGCTTAACAAATTTTGTTGGAAACTATATATTTTTAACATGTGAATATTATGTGATATATTAATCTCTTAACGCGTTTGATATTATGTGATAGATGTCTACCTCTAGAACAAGTCCCATTGACTCACCTAATAATAATGAAGAGTCAAATGTAAATTGGAATGATTCGTGGACTGATTCACAAGTTCCCGAAGAGGAACCGGAAGAAGAGTCAGAACCGGAAGAAGAATCGGAACCGGAAGAAGAATCGGAACCGGTGGGGGAAATAATAAAACGATTAAGTAAAAGAAAATCCTCAACCAACCGACCAAGGTTAATTATGGTCAATGGTGTTTCCACCAAGGAAGCAAAATATTGGGAGGATTACCAATTCTCCGATGAATCGGATTCCGACGAGAATTCCGATGATGTTATAGAAATTACCCCAACTGAATTTAAAAAGGCAAAAGAAAATAATAAGGGAAAGGGCATAAAAATAGAGAAATCTAATTCCAACCCTGATGAACTTTATATGTATCGTCAACCCCCGAAGTCCTTAAGTTGTAACAATGACCCGGGAACCTCTAAACCACCAGGTTTTTCTAAACCAATGTGGAAAACGACGGCTCGTATTAGGGGAACATCATATATCCCTAGAAACTTGGCAAAACGAACCAAAACCAAAAAAGAAGAAACAAGCGAGTCGGAATAAGATAGTTGTATTCGTGTGGTGTAATATATGTAATATAGTGTGCTTATGCTTTATGATATATGTAAAAATTGCTTGTATTAATAAGTATTTTTTTTTATGAATCTAACTCTTGTCTATTTTACAGTATAAAAAAACACAAAATGGATAGACAACCCAATATTTTAAGAGACCTACCCGGAGACATGATTGATGAAATCTTGTCTAGAGTCGGTCAGAATTCTTCGGCACAACTATTTAAGGCGAGATCAGTTTGTAAGACATTCGAAGAACGTTCCAAGAATACCTTGGTTTATAAAAGGCTTTCGTTCGAAAGATGGGGGATATCACATTGGGAAATCCATAAGTTACGATGTGTTTACTTTGACGCATATATTGCGGGGAACCCAAATGCTATTTTACGCAATGGGTTAAGAAATTATTTTGACTCAATATATCCGAATATTGGACTTCGTGATTTAGAAAAAGCGGCTAACATGCAACATAAAGAAGCATGTTATGCTTACGGATTAGTAATGTTTGCTTCTCACCAAAGTGAGAACAAAAACATTGGGCTACAACTATTAAACAAAATGTTCCCACAAGTGACGGAGTCGGTAATTGGGGTAAGAAATGAGGTTTTTAGATTGTTACGGGACTGTTGGACATTACGTAACCCTCGTCCCTTTGACGACGTTACAACACGCTGTCTTATCAACGGCCATAACGGTTATGTTCCACAAGACCAAGGATGGGAAGTAATCCTAGTAAAACCAGAATGCATGACTTGTTTCTGGACGTATGAATTACGTGTCTTTATTGCCTTTGCTGAACGACTTGTGTACTAGCTAGAATTATCTTCACAACCATCTTGTATCAAATTTATTGTGTGCTATATTTCATGCTATATGTAAAATAAGCGGTATTGTAAGTTTGTAAAATATTGTGTAAAAGTTTGAACGCGAAATATTATTATAATCAGTTTTTCATATAGAATAGTAGTAGTTGAATTGTATATTAGCTACTAAGTATGAACTTAACGGGTAAGTACTACCCGAATTTAAACTTATAAAACGCTAATATGAAGAAAAAGCTTTTATAAATGAGTTCATAGTATGCTACAAAATACTATTAACTACTCTTAATATTCTGTATGATTAACTTGTTCCATTTGACTATTTTGAAGGAAATGGCACCGACTACTCGACACACCGTGAATATGAATGAAGAGGAATTCCGTACTTTTCTAGCTTCAAACATAGCCGCAGTACAGGCTGCGCTACATACCAACAATAACCTTAGATCTAGCAGTACAGGAAATCGTGTAGGATGCACCTACAAAGAATTCACTGCCTGCAAACCTTTGGAATTTGATGGAACCGAAGGACCGATCGGATTGAAACGGTGGACCGAGAAGGTCGAATCGGTGTTTGCCATAAGTAAGTGTACTGAAGAGGACAAAGTGAAGTACGCTACACATACCTTCACAGGTTCTGCGTTAACATGGTGGAATACCTATCTAGAGCAAGTGGGACAAGACGATGCGTACGCACTACCGTGGTCAGCATTCAAGCACTTGATGAACGAGAAGTACCGTCCCAGAACCGAGGTCAATAAGCTCAAGACAGAACTTAGAGGGTTACGAACCCAAGGAATTGATATTACCACGTACGAAAGACGATTCACAGAATTGTGCCTATTGTGTCCGGGAGCATTCGAAGATGAGGAAGAGAAGATCGACGCGTTTGTGAAAGGATTACCGGAAAGAATCCAAGAAGATATAAGTTCACACGAGCCCGCCTCCATACAACAGGCATGTAGAATGGCTCACAAACTAGTGAACCAGATTGAAGAAAGGATTAAAGAACAGACTGCTGAAGAGGCCAATGTGAAGCAAGTCAAAAGAAAGTGGGAGGAAAACGGTGATAAGAATCACCAATACAACAACAACAGCAATTACAACAATAATCGCAACAATTATCCCAACAATCGCAACATCAATCGCAACTACAACAAACGGCCCAACAACAACAACAACAACAACAACAGCAACTACAACAATCATCCCAATAACAATAATAACCGCAACAACAACAACAATCAGAAGCAGCTATGCCAAAGGTGTGAAAAGTATCACTCGGTGTGACGACCCGAAAATTTCCGACCAAATTTAAACCTAACTTTTATATGTTTCCGACACGATAAGCAGAATTTGTAATGTTGAATCTCAAAAAGTTTGGAACTACATTCATGTAATCAATTACCCTTTGAACGTGTTCGACGATTCACGAACAATTATGTGTATATAGATATGTATATATAATATATAATAACTGAAAACATTAACAAAGTATTTGATATTTATGATACTTTACATGAACGTATTTGTTTCGATATATTTATCAACAGAATTAAGAGATAATATCAAATGATTGAATTATCAGATACATTATGATATGATTACGGGCCAATGTTATGAGGTCCACTGTGATTTAAGAAATCTATTCTTTTTGACAATATTCGGAAAATGGTAAAGTGATCAATAAGTAAGAACGTGGAGTGTAAATAACTTAGGTGTTGGATATCGACAAGTTAAGTAACTCGACATTTTTCATTAAGATGATTTCATATGTTTATTAAACCTTTGGACTTTATCTCATGCTTCACCAACAGACTGTAATTTAAAAACTTGAAATCTATTATGAATATATATAATTCTACTTTTCTAAAATGTTTTATGATATAACGATTTAAATTAATATTAAATATATTTATACGCGTATTATACGTACATAGTTTTATACTTTTACTATACTTTAACTTTATCTTTACTTTACTTTTACTTTACTTTTACTTTACTTTAACTTTAATAATTCACTTTAATAATTCATACTTTAATAATTCACTTTAATAATTCATACTTTAATAATTCACTTTAATAATTCATACTTTAATAATTCACTTTAATAATTCATACTTTAATAATTCACTTTAATAATTCATACTTTAATAATTCACTATAATAATTCAAAAATCTATTATAAATAGAATTCAATAGGTTTCATTATTTCATAGAAACTTGAAAATATATTTCTCTAAACTCTCTCAATCGAATTACATATATATATTTACTTAGTATTATTTCAAGATATTATTAATATACATAAAATACTACGACAGAGTTATATTCAGACGATTTCAAAATAAGTTTTCAAACGGGATGGAGCTAAGGAAATTATGGGTTATAGCTATGGAGGTTATGGGTATTGTTCAAGGGTATTGCTCGTGAGGTCAACCTAACGTTTATCATTTTCATTGCGTCTACGTACTTTCCTGCAATATTGAATCACAATATTGATACGTGAGCATTCATATCTTATCTTTTATATATTAATAGTGTATCCCTGACTAGTGCTCGAGTATATATGATTATGCATGTTTGTATGCTTAGTTTCGTCGTTAAATAGTTTATGATAAATCACAAATTTGATACATATGCTACTGAGATAAGGTATATGATATGCATGTCGTTGAAAATCTAAAGAAAAATTAATAACTTTTCATTTAGAAATCGTGTGGGTTCAATGAACGGATTAAAAGATATGGTCAAATGAATTATTATTAATTTTAATATTTATTACTAAAAATTAATATTTTTATTGAAACTATCATTTTATTATTTTTATCATTATTATTATTATCAATATTATTTAATCAAATAAATATGCGTATAAAGATATTTTTACCACACGTAATATAATTATATTAATAATACATACCACTATATTTTTATGATATTAAGTGAATTTTATAAATTTTATTACTTGAGATATATAAAAGTATATTTTTATCATATATGAATTTAAATATAAATTTTTATTTATTAATAAATGACTTGTATTATTTAGTATAATAAGATCTGATAAATATATTTAAATATATAAAACGACTATATATAAGTTATATAATAAACATGTATAGATTTTGGAAGTCATTTTGGGTCAAGTTGACTTTTGCATGTCGGTCTCGAGCATTAGGATTGTGATACACTACGACTTGACCTAAATTGTTAGACAGATATTGACCAACATATAAATATATATACTTAATATAGGTTCGTGAATCCGAGACAAACACTGCACTTATTCAGTGCCGTCATATACATAATTGCTACGAAATACAGTATTGTGAGTTTCATTACTCCCTTTTTATATATATTTTTGGGCTGAGAATACATGCGCTGTTTTATAAATGTTTTACGAAATAGGCACAAGTACTAAAACTAATTCTATGTGGGTTTAAACCAGAAATATACCCTTAGCTTGGTAACATTAAACTACTTGTCTATGTACGGTAGGCGCGAATCCTAAAGATAGATCTATTGGGCCTGACAAACCCCATCCTAACTATGGGATGCTTTAGTACTTCGAGGTTATTTTAAACACACCTGATCTGGTGTACTTCAGAGGGTAAAACATGAACGTTAAGGCTTGTTACCGGGTGCCTACAACTTATAGAATACTTTTATACACTTGCGAGTGTACGGATATTTATAGAAACTGAAATCTTGTGGTCTATTACTATTACGGAAATGATGGATTATGATAAACTAATGAACTCACCAACCTTTTGGTTGACACTTTAAAGCATGTTTATTCTCAGGTATTAAAGAAATCTTCCGCTGTGCATTAGCTCATTTTAAGGATATTACTTGGAGTCATTCAAGACATACTTTGAAAGACGTTGCATTCGAGTCGTTGAGTTCATCAAGATTAATATTAAGTCAATTATAGTTGGATGTAATATGAAATGGTATGCATGCCGTCAATTTTTGATGTAAAGAAAGTTTATCTTTTAAAACCGAATGCAATGTTTGTAAAACGTATCATATAGAGGTCAAATACCTCGCGATGTAATCAACTATTGTGAATCGTTTATAATGTATATGAACGGGTCCTTTCAGTTGGTATCAGAGCGGTGGTCTTAGCGAACCAGGTCTTGCATTAGTGTGTCTAACTGATAGTTGTTAAGATGCATTAGTGAGTCTGGACTTCGACCGTGTCTGCATGTCAAAAGTTTTGCTTATCATTTTTAGTCAGAAATCATCTACTTACCATCCTTAGGAAATTACCTGCTTATCATTCTTAAGTCTAGACGCGTTTTCCTACATTTATTGCATAATAGTGTATAGACGAATTCTTATCTTAGCATATCTGTTACTGTGAACTTTGACTGACATCTTTCAAAGATTCCTCCGTAATTTATGGGATTTTGGTATTATATATACATATGTAAATTATATATTGAAGAATACCAAATCTAAATTCTACAATCTATTTCATACCAAAAAAATTCTTTCCCTGATCATACAAGATGGATCCCTCAACCAGTTCGAGTTCCTCGGATTCCGACAGCTATGCCGATATGGATTTTCACATGAGCTCCGAAAGCAGCGTGACTGGAATGGATCAACCAATTAGCCATCATCTATTCTGGATGAATTGGGGATGGGTTCGTAATCTACTTAACCATTGGAGACAAGAAGAAGGCGATCCCTTTCATCCACCACATTGCCCTCTTGGCAATGAACCTGAAGCACTTACCGGCGAACCTGTCCGAAACACCATTTTCTCTCTCATTTCCAGAGTATCTCGTCATGATTATATACACACACACACACACATATACATATATGCACTTACACCTAACTAACAATTTAGTACAATTAATCACATAACGAGTAAGTTATAAGCGTACTATTGATTAAGTACGTACCTTTAGATGCGCACGGGAAAATGGGGTGTTACATTTTGATTTACACCCGTTTGATGCAGATTACAGGGAACGTGATGATTGACTATAAAGAATTATAATGAGGTGGTACTGGAAGAGGAATGTTTCTTGAAACAAAAAAAATGGAGTGACTTGTGTGGGGGATAGCAATTCAAGTTTCTTCCATAAAGTGGTTAACGGTTGATATCACCTCATTTATACAAAATATTATTCGTGATATTGGGTTATTTTGGTATAATTTTGGTGAAGATTGAAGAATTTGGATCGAGGTTATGTTAGAAATAATATTTTCAGCTCAGGAAGTCTTCGTGTTGGTATTTTGGACGATTTCGACAAGTTTCGGTATCAAATGAACAAGTTTAGGTGAAAAGAAAAGAAGAATACTCGAACTGCTATTGATGTTATATCTCGCGATAGCGAGGTTCATTTTTGCGATCGCTAGATGCATTTTCGTGATCGCGAGCATATGGATTTTGGGCACGAGTTTTTTCATTATGAGCGCGAGAATTATACAGAAGTTAGAAAAATAATTATGCAGTTTCGCGGCCGTAATCTCCATTTTCACAGTCGCGATATGATGTTTTGAAGACCTTACGATGGCGAGGTTCAGGCTCGCGAGGTTCAGGCTCGAGGTCTTGAGGGTTATGTCGGCCATCTGATTCGTTTTGCTCCCTATAAATAGGATTTAAACCCCGACTTTTTATTAAGTTTTTCTTTATGAATTTTGGAGCTAGGGTTACGTTTTTTACAGCTTTCTATGGTATTTTGGAGTATCTAAACACTAGGATTTCAATTGTTAATCATTGTTAAACTCTTTTATTTAATTTTAATCTTTACAATGGTTGATTATTGTTTACCTTTTTGCTTGTTTGCTTTGATTATCACTATGTCTAGCTATCTTCCTTGTATTCACTTAGATGATTAAACCTATGTGATGGATTGCTAATAGTTATGTCTATTTAAATTGATTCTTCTTGATCCATGATTCATAATGGATCCCATTGATTGATCCAATTAGTTTTAAGTCTATTAATTAAAGTAACGAAAGTTATTTAATTGATAAACTAGTCTAGTTATTAAAAGATAGTCTAGATTGGTTGAATTGCATGTAGGAAACTAGTGTAATTTGACTTATTTGCTAAACCATCAATTGAGTAGGTAATTGTGAAGCTAAAAAGGGACACCAATTTATTTTGTATTTGAATCACCATCTTAAGTAGTTAGTTTGATTGATTAGTATCTAAGTGAAGGACACCAACTTATCTTACTAATTAGTTGATCTTAATAAAATCAATCCAGATCCCAGGGAATTGAATCTAAGTGAATACCCTTGTCTCACTGAATTCATATTTGTTTAATTTGCGTTTACTACTTTATGTAGTTTTAAAATCAAACTCCCTTCTCTTTTACTTCGAATAGTTATTAGTTTTAAATTCTTAAATTCAACTGCTCTCTGTGGACAATGCCTAAACTTACTTGTGCTAGCTATATATAATTGAGTTAATTGCTCATTTGTGTGGAGTTGGTTACTAGGTTTAGTTTAAAATTAAATAGGTGTAGAAAAACCACATCAACTTTTTGGTGCCGCTTCCGGGGAGTGGTGCTGGTTTGGGTTTTAAAGCTTTTAGTTGTCCGATCCTTTCGTGGGAACTTGTGTTTGCGAAAGTTACATTTTGTTATTTTTTTTGGATTTACGCGTTGGTGTTTGTTGTGGTGTGATCGCAGGTTAGGTATAACTGAACTCTTGAACCATCTAGATTTTATCAAACGCGCAACAAGGTTAAAGAAGAACAGTTGATTGTAGAGGGTTTTGCTGCATTACCCCTTTATATTATGGATTTCGAGTTTATTAAAGGGGAGCCACCGATGGCAGATCCTAATGATCAACCGATTTGGAGTGCCAGGAAAGCTGCACCGCCTGCACTTCCACCTCCGATTAGAAGACCGGATATTACGGCTGATAACTTTGAGGTTAAGCCTCAATTTATTCATATGGTCAGAGAGAATATGTTTGACGGAAGAACTGGTAATGCATTCAAGCACGTTAAACAGTTTGATGAGCTTTGTGGGTTGTATAAGTAGAAGGATGTAACCACAGATGCGTTTAAATTGAGATTTTTTCCTTATTCTCTGACTAGGAACGCGAGGGATTGGTTGAAATCTCAATCATCCCAATCTATTTACTACCTACATGGATCTTCACAACAAGTTCATTAATTGTTATTGTAAGTAACTAGATCGGGTGAATAGTTACTTAATATGATTTTTAACACTTTTTCGATGATTAATAAGATTTGAACAATCCTTAATCAACTTAATCAACTCAAACCCAATGTGTGTAGTGTTTATGTTTGTAGTAATGCGGAATGTAAAGTAAAGAACATAAACACTGTGATTTATAGTGCTTGGGGTGGATGTTAACTAATCCACCTTAATCCACTCCCCAATTCACTAATCGGGAGTTTTGCTTCACTAAGCCTCTTTCTCCAAATCTGGTGGAGATCCTATTTACAAGTCTTGCACTCCTTTGTAACAACAAACCTAATCCTTCTATCCCTTAGAAAGATTACCTCTAACTTATATCAACTTATCTTCACCTTGGACAAGTATTAATCTCCAATGGAATTAATCAACTTCCTAGTTCCCTTTAAGGAAGATGATAACTAAGCTAGCATATGCTTCTAGTTACAAAGTACAATACTCACCCTTTCTAGTAATAAAAATCCTAAGACAATTCAAAGGTTTAATACAACACTAAGTAAACTCACAAAGATAGTAATTTGATAGTAAGTATACAACACCTTCTACAATCTATGAGATTATAGCACTTATCTTGCTAATCACAAACATATGTATATGAATTATGATCTTGTGATTCTCTGATGATTTTGAGTTGAAGCTTGCAAAATGGTCAAATCTTCAAAGCTCTCTAAGTCTTGCTATTTATATGGAGAGATAAAAAAGTAGTCATTACTGCGGCTGGGACCACGGTCAACTGTGGGTCGACAGCACGTAATCCAGTCCAAAACACATATCCGTTGTATAGCCGTTTGAATTAGTTTTGAACTTAAATCTTTGGACTCTTTACTTCATTTATTACCTACAAAAGGTACCCAACATCCTATAACAAGTACTATATGTATAAAGTGTTTATTTATCTTGGATGTATTGCCTTGATAGAGACTTGTCATGTTCAAAATAGTAAGTCTAACATTCTTGGATATAAGTCATGATAATCATTTAAGATAATCTAAGTTTTGTCATAATTTTTTGTTTTTAATCAACACATTTGCTAAAGTCCTATTGGTTGGTCAACATGTCATTGATGACAATAACCCAGTTAATCATAAAGCACGTTAATATTCAACTTTGAACTTGTTTGTGGATTAATTAGGTGTGTTCATAATGTCTTAACACGTGAAACAAGTAATATCAATTAAGCATGTTATAAGACATGAAGTTAATCAAGTCTAAGCCATTCTTAAATTTGTTTCTAAACTTAAGCAAATCCTATGTGTGTTAATGATTCTTTATCCTTTTAAGATCACTAGATTATGACACTTTAAATGTTATCCATGTAGCATAAGCATATATTGAAATAGTCCAAATACAAGTTGATGGTTTTACAACTTGTAACACATAGCAAGACAAAGTTCATACATGTATATATTAAGTAACTACTTAGCAAGTTAGCATTTACCACATAGTCAAATAATACTCATGTATTAATAACAATTAGTCAAGTGATATTCATGTAATGACTAGCAAGAGATCACTAATTAATCTAGGATTAAACATATAGTGATGACATAGCATTGAACCAAGGCTATGTAAGTTTTACTTGCAAAGTGGTATTTGCAAGATTAATGTATAAGTATATATTAATGTCCAACACATGTACAAGGAAAGATAAACTCTTGGTTGGGACTTGATGACCATCCTAAATATGTATAAATACATTTTAGGAGCATATATTTTCTTGCAACACTTATGTGTTATTCCTTAACCAAGATCGTCATTAAGGTGTCATTTTAACTAAGATTAGCGTTCTACTGACCAAAACTTCTTTGGGTATGAAGGAGGCAACTATTCTAAGCATTTTTAGACAAGTTTCATAAATCATAGATGCCCTGAAGTGGTTAAACTAAATTTGATCAAAAGTTCGAACAGAACCTTCTGCAGTCGACCCACGGTTGACCGTGGAGTCGAACATGCACTCTTGGTTTCATAAACCAGAGTGCAAGGTTCCATGGTCTGACATGCAGTCGATCGTGGACCGAACCGTGTGGTTTTATGCTCTTATTTTAAGCTTTGTTTGGTTTTGGTCTTCTGCTAGAGTAAGTGTGAATTTGTGAACTTGTATATTTATGTCAAGATCTCTAACATAACCTCTAGTTATACGCATGTGACATCATTAAAACACTTATTGTTATGGGTTAAGATTTATAATCATTAAGCATAAACCCACATTCTCCCCCAACAATTATTTTTTGCCAAGTAAGGTTGCAAGATTGAAGGCTGAGATCAACTCTTTACACAATGCATGGAACAGGTTAAAGAAGATGATGCAAGACTATCCTCAACATGGGTTAGAGGTTGGTCTGATTATTAAGATATTATATCAGGTCATTAATGAGCGTCTTAGGGGTATCTTAGATTCTTCCACGGGAGGAGTGTTTCTTTACAAGGCGCCAAATCGAGCGTATCAGCGATTGGAAGATATGTCCCGGCACACTTCTGAATGGTCATCATCATCTAGGGGTGCTCTAATGAAGAAAACAGTTTCCAGTGTGTATGAAGAAGATGATGGTAGTGGTATGACTCTTGCTTCATTGTCAAATCAGTTAACTACTTTTGGTAGAGAGTTTGAGAATTTGAATAAGAAGGTAGTTGCTATGCAAGTGGGATCTGAAAGATGCAATGGGCCTTACTGATAGGCCGATGATTGATCAAGTTAATTATGCAGGTAATCAGTTTCAGGGTAGTGCGGGTTATCAAAGAAATAGACCACCGGGGTTCTACAATAAAAACTACCAACAACTATTAAACCTAAATCAATATCAGTAGAACAACAAGTCGCAGGTAAACAATTCTGGGTTGGAAAATTTTATTAGGTGCTACATGGTTAAAACAGAGGAAAGAGAAGAGATGATGAAACACAAATGCAGAATCAGCAATCATCTATTCAGATTCTTGAGAGGGAGTTTGGTAGGATTTCACAGTTGATATCAGAGAGACCAATGGGTACTCTTCCATCCAATACCTAAGTTAACCCGAACCATGTTGATGGAAATCAAAATGCTGGTCCTTCACATAGTCCTCAAATGAAGAAGGAGCCCCAGGTTTCTCATTATTTGCAAGTTAATGCTATATCTAATTCTGAGGATTATGATTTTGTTGGGTTTAAACTAGTTTATTCTTTAGGATGTGAAGAAGGTGAAGATGAGTTCAAGGATGAAATGGAGGTTCGTACAGTTCATACTGAGTATGGTTATGTTGTTCTTTCAGATTATTCTAACATGGCGGATTACACTTCATATAAGAGTGCTGATGGAATGTGTGTGGAAAGTGTGAAGAGTGTGTAATCTTGTAAAGATGATGGAATTAATATTAGTGATACAATGCCAGAGTATGGTAACTCTTTGATGTCACTGATGACGGGCGCGACTTCAAATGCTCACAATTTGGAGTTAAAGATGTTGGAGACTACCAAGTCTTACGGGTCTAAGATTGAAAAAAGAGTGAAATTTGCACCGTAGGTGAAGGATTATAGGCCACCTATTCCGTATCAAAAAGCAATTCGATCTGAAAAACCAAAAGAGGACGTTTGTAAGTCTTTAAATACTGATAATATATATGTGTAAATGTTTTTTTGACGAATGTTCTTGCAGGTATGCCCAATTGTGGGAAATTTCTAAAGGACTTGATGGCTAAGAAAGGAGAGCATGAGAAGACATCGCGTTTCTTGAAGCTAAATGTGCTGCTATAGTTAGGAAGAATGAGTTGCCAATGAAGTTAGATGATCTCGGGCCATTCATAGTGTAACACCCCATCCCACATTTGTTAGAGAAAGAACATATTAGCCCCTTATAAGCTTAGAGTTGTAGCTAATTAATATCTCCCACCATGGTTTTTTAGTTAAAACTTGAAGATACCAGGTTAGTTTGCTGCTTACGCTTATGAGGGGGGATTGTCTCTCGGGTTGTGACGGGCACTCGGGTTGTACATATCATGGGGCTGATTCGAGGGTCATTTCATCTGGCATCAGAGCCACAGATGTAGTGACCCGAACTTTTCCATGTTTATATATATTAATTGAGATTGATATTTACATGATTAAATGTTTCCAACATGTTAAGCAATCAAACTTGTTAAGACTTGATTAATTGAAATATGTTTCATATAGACAATTGACCACCCAAGTTGACCGGTGATTCACGAACGTTAAAACTTGTAAAAACTATATGATGACATATATATGGATATATATATATATATATATATAGTTAACATGATAATATGATAAGTAAACATATCATTAAGTATATTAACAATGAACTACATATGTGAAAACAAGACTACTAACTTAATGATTTTTAAACGAGACATATATGTAACGATTATCGTTGTAAAGACATTTAATGTATATATATCATATTAAGAGATATTCATACATGATAATATCATGATAATATAATAATTTAAAATCTCACTTGATATTATAAACATTGGGTTAACAACATTTAACAAGATCGTTAACCTAAAGGTTTCAAAACAACACTTACATGTAACGACTAACGATGACTTAACGACTCAGTTAAAATGTATATACATGTAGTGTTTTAATATGTATTTATACACTTTTGAAAGACTTCAATACACTTATCAAAATACTTCTACTTAACAAAAATGCTTACAATTACATCCTCGTTCAGTTTCATCAACAATTCTACTCGTATGCACCCGTATTCGTACTCGTACAATACACAGCTTTTAGATGTATGTACTATTGGTATATACACTCCAATGATTAGCTCTTAGCAGCCCATGTGAGTCACCTAACACATGTGGGAACCATCATTTGGTAACTAGCATGAAATATCTCATAAAATTACAAAAATATGAGTAATCATTCATGACTTATTTACATGAAAACAAAATTACATATCCTTTATATCTAATCCATACACCAACGACCAAAAACACCTACAAACACTTTCATTCTTCAATTTTATTCATCTAATTGATCTCTCTCAAGTTCTATCTTCAAGTTCTAAGTGTTCTTCATATATTCTACAAGTTCTAGTTACATAAAATCAAGAATACTTTCAAGTTTGCTAGCTCACTTCCAATCTTGTAAGGTGATCATCCAACCTCAAGAAATCTTTATTTCTTACAGTAGGTTATCATTCTAATACAAGGTAATAATCATATTCAAACTTTGGTTCAATTTCTATAACTATAACAATCTTATTTCAAGTGATGATCTTACTTGAACTTGTTTTCGTGTCATGATTCTGCTTCAAGAACTTCGAGCCATCCAAGGATCCGTTGAAGCTAGATCCATTTTTATCTTTTCCAGTAGGTTTATCCAAGGAACTTAAGGTAGTAATGATGTTCATAACATCATTCAATTCATATATATAAAGCTATCTTATTCGAAGGTTTAAACTTGTAATCACTAGAACATAGTTTAGTTAATTCTAAACTTGTTCGCAAACAAAAGTTAATCCTTCTAACTTGACTTTTAAAATAAACTAAACACATGTTCTATATCTATATTATATGCTAACTTAATGATTTAAAACCTGGAAACAAGAAAAACACTGTAAAACCGGATTTACGCCGTCGTAGTAACACCGCGGGCTGTTTTGGGTTAGTTAATTAAAAACTATGATAAACTTTGATTTAAAAGTTGTTATTCTGAGAAAATTATTTTTATTATGAACATGAAACTATATCCAAAAATTATGGTTAAACTCAAAAGTGGAAGTATGTTTTCTAAAATGGTCATCTAGACGTCGTTCTTTCGACTGAAATGACTACCTTTACAAAAATGACTTGTAACTTATTTTTCCGACTATAAACCTATACTTTTTCTATTTAGATTCATAAAATAGAGTTCAATATGAAACCATATCAATTTGATTCACTCAAAACGGATTTAAAATGAAGAAGTTATCGGTAAAACAAGATTGGATAATTTTTCTCATTTTAGCTACGTGAAAATTGGTAACAAATCTATTCCAACCATAACTTAATCAACTTGTATTGTATATTATATAATCTTGAGATACCATAGACACGTATACAATGTTTCGACCTATCATGTCGACACATCTATATATATTTCGGAACAACCATAGACACTCTATATGTGAATGTTGGAGTTAGCTATACAGGATTGAGGTTGATTCCAAAATATATATAGTTTGAGTTGTGATCAATACTGAGATACGTATACACTGGGTCGTGGATTGATTCAAGATAATATTTATCGATTTATTTCAGTACATCTAACTGTGGACAACTAGTTGTAGGTTACTAACGAGGACAGCTGACTTAATAAACTTAAAACATCAAAATATATTAAAAGTGTTGTAAATATATTTTGAACATACTTTGATATATATGTATATATTGTTATAGGTTCGTGAATCAACCAGTGGCCAAGTCTTACTTCCCGACGAAGTAAAAATCTGTGAAAGTGAGTTATAGTCCCACTTTTAAAATCTAATATTTTTGGGATGAGAATACATGCAGGTTTTATAAATGATTTACAAAATAGACACAAGTACGTGAAACTACATTCTATGGTTGAATTATCGAAATTGAATATGCCCCTTTTTATTAAGTCTGGTAATCTACGAATTAGGGAACAGACACCCTAATTGACGCGAATCCTAAAGATAGATCTATTGGGCTTAACAAACCCCATCCAAAGTACCGGATGCTTTAGTACTTCGATATTTATATCATATCCGAAGGGTGTCCCGAAATGATGGGGATATTCTTATATATGCATCTTGTTAATGTCGGTTACCAGGTGTTCACCATATGAATGATTTTTATCTCTATGTATGGGATGTGTATTGAAATATGAAATCTTGTGGTCTATTATTATGATTTGATATATATAGGTTAAACCTATAACTCACCAACATTTTTGTTGACGTTTTAAGCATGTTTATTCTCAGGTGATTATTAAGAGCTTCCGCTGTCGCATACTTAAATAACGACGAGATTTGGAGTCCATGCTTGTGTGATATTGTGTAAAAACTGCATTCAAGAAACTTATTTTGTTGTAACATATTTGTATTGTAAACCATTATGTAATGGTCGTGTGTAAACAAGATATTTTAGATTATCATTATTTGATAATCTACGTAAAGCTTTTTAAACCTTTATTGATGAAATAAAGGTTATGGTTTGTTTTAAAATGAATGCAGTCTTTGAAAAACGTCTCATATAGAGGTCAAAACCTCGCAACGAAATCAATTAATATGGAATGTTTTTTTAATCAATAAGAACGGGACATTTCAGTTGGTATCCGAGCGTTGGTCTTAGAGAACCAGAATTTTGCATTAGTGTGTCTTATCGAGTTTGTTAGGATGTATTAGTGAGTCTGGACTTCGACCGTGTTTACTTGAAAAATGATTGCTTAACAAATTTTGTTGGAAACTATATATTTTTAACATGTGAATATTATGTGATATATTAATCTCTTAACGCGTTTGATATTATGTGATAGATGTCTACCTCTAGAACAAGTCCCATTGACTCACCTAATAATAATTAAGAGTCAAATGTAAATTGGAATGATTCGTGGACTGATTCACAAGTTCCCGAAGAGGAACCGGAAGAAGAGTCAGAACCGGAAGAAGAATCGGAACCGGAAGAAGAATCGGAACCGGAAGAAGAATCGGAACCGGTGGGGGAAATAATAAAACGGTTAAGTAAAAGAAAATCCTCAACCAACCGACCAAGGTTAATTATGGTCAATGGTGTTTCAGCCAAGGAAGCAAAATATTGGGAGGATTACCAATTCTCCGATGAATTGGATTCCGACGAGAATTCCGATGATGTTATAGAAATTACCCCAACTGAATTTAAAAAGGTAAAAGAAAATAATAAGGGAAATGGCATAAAAATAGAGAAATCTAATTCCAACCCCGATGAACTTTATATGTATCGTCAACCCCCGAAGTCCTTAAGTTGTAACAATGACCCGGGAACCTCTAAACCACCAGGTTTTTCTAAACCAATGTGGAAAACGACGGCTCGTATTAGGAGAACATCATATATCCCTAGAAACTTGGCAAAACGAACCAAAACCGAAAAAGAAGAAACAAGCGAGTCGGAATAAGATAGTTGTATTCGTGTGGTGTAATATATGTAATATAGTGTGCTTATGCTTTATGATATATGTAAAAATTGCTTGTATTAATAAGTATTTTTTTTATGAATCTAACTCTTGTCTATTTTACAGTATAAAAAAACACAAAATGGATAGACAACCCAATATTTTAAGAGACCTACCCGGAGACATGATTGATGAAATCTTGTCTAGAGTCGGTCAGAATTCTTCGGCACAACTATTTAAGGCGAGATCAGTTTGTAAGACATTCGAAGAACGTTCCAAGAATACCTTGGTTTATAAAAGGCTTTCGTTCGAAAGATGGGGGATATCACATTGGGAAATCCATAAGTTACGATGTGTTTACTTTGACGCATATATTGCGGGGAACCCAAATGCTATTTTACGCAATGGGTTAAGAAATTATTTTGACTCAATATATCCGAATATTGGACTTCGTGATTTAGAAAAAGTGGCTAACATGCAACATAAAGAAGCATGTTATGCTTACGGATTAGTAATGTTCGCTTCTCACCAAAGTGAGAACAAGAACATTGGGCTACAACTATTAAACAAAACGTTCCCACAAGTGACGGAGTCGGTAATTGGGGTAAGAAATGAGGTTTTTAGATTGTTACGGGACTGTTGGACATTACGTAACCCTCGTCCCTTTGACGACGTTACAACACGCTGTCTTATCAACGGCCATAACGGTTATGTTCCACAAGACCAAGGATGGGAAGTAATCCTAGTAAAACCAGAATGCATGACTTGTTTCTGGACGTATGAATTACGTGTCTTTATTGCCTTTGCTGAACGACTTGTGTACTAGCTAGAATTATCTTCACAACCATCTTGTATCAAATTTATTGTGTGCTATATTTCATGCTATATGTAAAATAAGCGGTATTGTAAGTTTGTAAAATATTGTGTAAAAGTTTGAACGCGAAATATTATTATAATCAGTTTTTCATATAGAATAGTAGTAGTTGAATTGTATATTAGCTACTAAGTATGAACTTAACGGGTAGGTACTACCCGAATTTAAACTTATAAAACGCTAATATGAAGAAAAAGCTTTTATAAATGAGTTCATATTATGCTACGAAATACTATTAACTACTCTTAATATTCTGTATGATTAACTTGTTCCATTTGACTATTTTGAAGGAAATGGCACCGACTACTCGACACACCGTGAATATGAATGAAGAGGAATTCCGTACTTTTCTAGCTTCAAACATAGCCGCAGTACAGGCTGCGCTACATACCAACAATAACCTTAGATCTAGCAGTACAGGAAATCGTGTAGGATGCACCTACAAAGAATTCACTGCCTGCAAACCTTTGGAATTTGATGGAACCGAAGGACCGATCGGTTTGAAACGGTGGACCGAGAAGGTCGAATCGGTGTTTGCCATAAGTAAGTGTACTGAAGAGGACAAAGTGAAGTACGCTACACATACCTTCACAGGTTCTGCGTTAACATGGTGGAATACCTATCTAGAGCAAGTGGGACAAGACGATGCGTACACACTACCGTGGTCAGCATTCAAGCACTTGATGAACGAGAAGTACCGTCCCAGAACCGAGGTCAATAAGCTCAAGACAGAACTTAGAGGGTTACGAACCCAAGGAATTGATATTACCACGTACGAAAGACGATTCACAGAATTGTGCCTATTTTGTCCGGGAGCATTCGAAGATGAGGAAGAGAAGATCGACGCGTTTGTGAAAGGATTACCGGAAAGAATCCAAGAAGATATAAGTTCACACGAGCCCGCCTCCATACAACAGGCATGTAGAATGGCTCACAAGCTAGTGAACCAGATTGAAGAAAGGATTAAAGAACAGACTGCTGAAGAGGCCAATGTGAAGCAAGTCAAAAGAAAGTGGGAGGAAAACGGTGATAAGAATCACCAATATAACAACAACAGCAATTACAACAATAATCGCAACAATTATCCCAACAATCGCAACATCAATCGCAACTACAATAAACGGCCCAACAACAACAACAACAACAACAGCAACTACAACAATCATCCCAATAACAATAATAACCGCAACAACAACAACAATCAGAAGCAGCTATGCCAAAGGTGTGAAAAGTATCACTCGGTGTGACGACCCAAAAATTTCCGACCAAATTTAAATCTAACTTTTATATGTTTCCGACACGATAAGCAGAATTTGTAATGTTGAATCTCAAAAAGTTTGGAACTACATTCATGTAATCAATTACCCTTTGAACGTGTTCGACGATTCACGAACAATTATGTGTATATAGATATGTATATATAATATATAATAACTGAAAACATTAACAAAGTATTTGATATATATGATACTTTACATGAACGTATTTGTTTCGATATATTTATCAACAGAATTAAGAGATAATATCAAATGATTGAATTATCAGATACATTATGATATGATTACGGGCCAATGTTATGAGGTCCACTGTGATTTAAGAAATCTATTCTTTTTGACAATATTCGGAAAATGGTAAAGTGATCAATAAGTAAGAACGTGGAGTGTAAATAACTTAGGTGTTGGATATCGACAAGTTAAGTAACTCGACATTTTTCATTAAGATGATTTCATACGTTTATTAAACCTTTGGACTTTATCTCATGCTTCACCAACAGACTGTAATTTAAAAACTTGAAATCTATTATGAATATATATAATTCTACTTTTCTAAAATGTTTTATGATATAACAATTTAAATTAATATTAAATATATTTATACGCGTATTATACGTACATAGTTTTATACTTTTACTATACTTTAACTTTACCTTTACTTTACTTTTACTTTACTTTAACTTTAATAATTCATACTTTAATAATTCATACTTTAATAATTCACTTTAATAATTCATACTTTAATAATTCACTTTAATAATTCATACTTTAATAATTCACTTTAATAATTCATACTTTAATAATTCACTTTAATAATTCATACTTTAATAATTCACTTTAATAATTCAAAAATCTATTATAAATAGAATTCAATAGGTTTCATTATTTCATAGAAACTTGAAAATATATTTCTCTAAACTCTCTCAATCGAATTACATATATATATTTACTTAGTATTATTTCAAGATATTATTAGTATACATAAAATACTACGACAGAGTTATATTCAGACGATTTCAAAATAAGTTTTCAAACGGGATAGAGCTAAGGAAATTATGGGTTATAGCTATGGAGGTTATGGGTATTGTTCAAGGGTATTGCTCGTGAGGTCAACCTAACGTTTATCATTTTCATTGCGTCTACGTACTTTCCTGCAATATTGAATCACAATATTGATACGTGAGCATTCATATCTTATCTTTTATATATTAATAGTGTATCCCTGACTAGTGCTCGAGTATATATGATTATGCATGTTTGTATGCTTAGTTTCGTCGTTAAATAGTTTATGATAAATCACAAATTTGATACATATGCTACTGAGATAAGGTATATGATATGCATGTCGTTGAAAAGCTAAAGAAAAATTAATAACTTTTCATTTAGAAATCGTGTGGGTTCAATGAACGGATTAAAAGATATGGTCAAATGAATTATTATTAATTTTAATATTTATTACTAAAAATTAATATTTTTATTGAAACTATCATTTTATTATTTTTATCATTATTATTATTATCAATATTATTTAATCAAATAAATATGCGTATAAAGATATTTTTACCACACGTAATATAATTATATTAATAATACATACCACTATATTTTTATGATATTAAGTGAATTTTATAAATTTTATTACTTGAGATATATAAAAGTATATTTTTATCATATATGAATTTAAATATAAATTTTTATTTATTAATAAATGACTTGTATTATTTAGTATAATAAGATCTGATAAATATATTTAAATATATAAAACGACTATATATAAGTTATATAATAAACATGTATAGATTTTGGAAGTCATTTTGGGTCAAGTTGACTTTTGTTGACTTTTGCATGTCGGTCTCGAGCATTAGGATTGTGATACACTACGACTTGACCTAAATTGTTAGACAGATATTGACCAACATATAAATATATATACTTAATATAGGTTCGTGAATCCGAGACAAACACTGCACTTGTTCAGTGCCGTCATATACATAATTGCTACGAAATACAGTATTGTGAGTTTCATTACTCCCTTTTTATATATATTTTTGGGCTGAGAATACATGCGCTGTTTTATAAATGTTTTACGAAATAGGCACAAGTACTAAAACTAATTCTATGTGGGTTTAAACCAGAAATATACCCTTAGCTTGGTAACATTAAACTACTTGTCTATGTACGGTAGGCGCGAATCCTAAAGATAGATCTATTGGGCCAGACAAACCCCATCCTAACTATGGGATGCTTTAGTACTTCGAGGTTATTTTAAACACACCTGATCTGGTGTACTTCAGAGGGTAAAACATGAACGTTAAGGCTTGTTACCGGGTGCCTACAACTTATAGAATACTTTTATACACTTGCGAGTGTACGGATATTTATAGAAACTGAAATCTTGTGGTCTATTACTATTACGGAAATGATAGATTATGATAAACTAATGAACTCACCAACCTTTTGGTTGACACTTTAAAGCATGTTTATTCTCAGGTATTAAAGAAATCTTCCGCTGTGCATTAGCTCATTTTAAGGATATTACTTGGAGTCATTCAAGACATACTTTGAAAGACGTTGCATTCGAGTCGTTGAGTTCATCAAGATTAATATTAAGTCAATTATAGTTGGATGTAATATGAAATGGTATGCATGCCGTCAATTTTTGATGTAAAGAAAGTTTGTCTTTTAAAACCGAATGCAATGTTTGTAAAACGTATCATATATGAAAGGACCCGTTCATATACATTATAAACGATTCACAATAGTTGATTACATTGCGAGGTATTTGACCTCTATATGATACATTTTACAAACATTGCATTTGTTTTTAAAAGACAAACTTTCTTTACCTCAAAAATTGACAGGCATGCATACCATTTCATAATATCCACTATCCAACTATAAATTGATTAATAATAATCTTTGATGAACTCAATGACTCGAATGCAACGTTCTTCGAAATATGCTATGAAAGACTCCAAGTAATATCTTTAAAATGAGCAAATGCACAGCGGAAGATTTCTTTAACACCTGAGAATAAACATGCTTTAAAGTGTCAACCAAAAGGTTGGTGAGTTCATTAGTTTATCATAATCATTTATTTCCATCATTTTAATAGACCACAAGAATTTCATTTCTAGTTCTCATAAATATACGTCCCATGCATAGAGACAAAAATAATCATTCATATGGTGAACACCTGGTAACCGACATTAACTAGATACATATAAGAATATCCCCTATCATTCCGGGATCCTCCTTCGGACATGATATAAATTTCGAAGTACTAAAGCATCCGGTACTTTGGATGGGGTTTGTTAGGCCCAATAGATCTATCTTTAGGATTCGCGTCAATTAGGGTGTCTGTTCCCTAATTCTTAGATTACCAGACTAAAAAGGGGCATATTCGGTTTAATAATCCAGCCATAGAATGTAGTTTCGATTACTTGTGTCTATTTCGTAAAACAGTTATAAAAACAGCGCATGTATTCTCAGTCCCAAAAATATATATTGCAAAAGCATTTAAAAGGGAGCAAATGAAACTCACCATACTGTATTTTGTAGTAAAAATACATATAACATCATTGAACAAGTGTAGGGTTGGCCTCGGATTCATGAACCTATATTAATTATATATATTTATATGACGGTCAATATTTGTCTAACAATTTAGGCCAAGTCATAGTGTACCACAATCCTAATGCTCGAGTCTGACTCAACAGTATAGTAACATGTTATATTACCCATGCTCAGTTAGGTCAAAAGTCAAAGGTTAAAGTAAAAACGAGGTCGCATGCAAAAATACAATAACTTATACAAAAAAAAGATTTTTCGGTCAAACATGACTAAACGACCACTTCAGCGATTTTTAGAAAAATTAACGGAACTCCGATTGATAAACGGTCCAAGGATAAAAGTTACACATTACCAAAAAGATTAAGCATAAATTTTACAGAAGTAAACTAAAACTAGACAATTCGTAGTTGCCAACGCGGTTTCGGCGTTTCAAAGTTAATTTTTCAGCTTTAATAAAATTTACAAAAGTGACCGAGTAGCCTACTTTGGAGATTTTTAGAAAATTCCTCGAAACTCGGATTGACAAATGGTCAAAGCCTTCAAATTCTCGTTACCACAAAGATATAACATGATTTTTGGTAAAAGTAAACATACATCAGGCCGACCATGACAACTGATACAAAACTGACATTTTTAATAAAAAGTTTCAGCTCTTTTTAGAATTTTAAAATGTGATCAAACAGTCAACATTGACGATTTTTAGAAAAATCGTCGAGACTCAAATTGACAAACGGCCAGAGTCGTTTGTTAGACCTTACAGCAAAGAATTCAGTGGTATTTTTGTTTTAATCTGAAACAACGCAGATCATCGAGAATTTCAGTTTCCGTATCGACGTTTCATCAAAATTTACAAAACTTCTTTTATCCATAACTTGACAACCGTTCAACGAAACGAGACGTGCTTTATATGAAAATTCATCTACTCGACGAGTAGAATCCAAATAACCACTTTTTATTACCCAAAAAATTAGTTCACTAATTATTAACAGCATTTTTAATAACGAAATTAATTGTTTAATTCATAACTTTCTAACCGTTCATCGAATCCATTCGATATCTAAATGAAAAGTTTTTAATTTTTCGCTAGCTTTCCAAAGACATGCATATCTTATACCTTATCTCATCTCTAGTATAACAACCTTTAAGATTCATCATAACCTATCTAAGGGCAATATCAAAAGTACAAGCATGCATAATCCTATTTTCTCGAGCACTAGTCAGGGATACACTATTAATATGTAAAAATTAAATTAGGAGTACTCACGTATCAATATTGAGATTCAATATTGCAGGAAAGGTACGTAGACACAACGGAGTTGACAAACACAAGTTTGACCTCACAAGCATACCCATGAACAATACCCATCACCTCCATAGCCATAACTCATAATTTCCCTAGCCCTATCCTACTCATAAAACTCATTTTGAAATGACCCTCTCATGACCTCGTCGTAATATTTTATGTATAAATAATAATATTAATCCTACTAATAATAATATTAAGTTTAATAATAATATTAATAAGATTAATAATAATAATTAATCTTAATAATAATAATAATAATATAAATAATAAAATTTATAAGAGAAGAGGGAGTAATATAATGAACGTATATGTGTGTGTAAACTAATCAAGCTTGCAAGCTTTATACAAGTGTGGTGTTACTTCATGTGGTCGCATGACCACTTCCACCAACTGGTATCCATTTTCAAATCTTGCCGACATCTATTTTCTTTAACACATATAAGTTTATGTATATATTAATTAATATATAATATATTAAATCTTTAGAATTAATTAAATATTATATTATATTTACGCTCATGGTAAAAATATAATTTTTACAAAAATGACACGGTCGTGATCTCACGACTCATGTACCACTTTCAGTTTTTCGGGCGCACTTTCGTATGTTTAGAAAACTAGCCTTTTATGTTGCGTGACGTGTACCTTTTACAAAAATTAGACTTACATAACAATAATTTACCTTTATAAAAATATAACTTGTAAAGTTGAGCGTTGTGGTCATTTTCTTCTATAAATCAAAGTCTCGTTGTTTGTCAAAATATTTTATTTTAAATTAAACGTTTTGTGACATATACCTTTATTAATAACTAGACTTAAATTAATTAAAAACTATCCCACTTAAAGTGTAACTTTATCTTTTAAGTATTTTGATCATTTCCTTTTATAAATCCTAGTCTCATTATTTATCAAAACATATATAATAATATTAGTTTAAATCAAAACGTTTTATGAAATTCAAACCTCCACTAACTTCTGTCTAATCCTCAATAATGACACTTTGTTCTTATTCAAAGATCACTTCACCATTATTTCCGAATACCGTTAAAAGTAAGAGTTCTCTAATTCAAAGTGGACCTCATAACCGAGACTCGTAATCCTAATTCAATGTATTTGATGATTCAATCATTTGTTATTATCTTTTAATATCGTCGACTAACTTACATCGAACAAATACGTTCATGTAAAGTATTATTCATTCAATACCTTGATAGCATTCCAAATTCATAAAATAGATCTCATATCTTATATTCATAATAACTAATCCGTTCAATGTTTCATTAATATAACTCAATTTAAAATCAGACATATGTATATGTATATATATATATATTTATTTACACATAATTGTTCGTGAATCGTTTGGCATGGTCAAAGGATATTTGATTACAGAAATATAGTTTCAAAACTTTCGAGACTCAACATTACAGATTTTGCTTATCGTGTCGGATATATATAAAGATTAAAGTTTAAATTTGATCGGAAATTTCCGGGTCATCACATTACCTACCCGTTAAAAGAAATTTCGTCCCAAAATTTGATAGAGGTCGTCATGGCTAACAGTATGAATGTTATTATGACGAATGTAAACTGATACATAGAGTTTTATCATCATTGAGTACTATAGATAACCCAATTTGATTATGCGAAGAGTATAAGTGACGCTATCGCAAAAGAGTGAAAAATGAATAAATGCAGGTTTGACTTAACCGGCGGCGTATTCAAGATTGATTTCCGGAATTTAAGGAATTTAGAAGAAATCTTCATAATAAGATTTGATTCTTCGATAATTAAGGAGATTTAGATCTTCTTTGGTTGAACGCGATAATCTGCCTCGATTGTTCTGTCGGATATTTCCCTATAAATCCGCCTTCTCCATTTCCTTACGACTCACACCCTCTATTCTTTCTTCCTCAATTCATATTTTAAAACATTCGTTAATATGCTCCATCCCATCCTGATCCTTGATATCCTCTTAACGTTCATATCCGTCATTCTTCTTTTTAATCTGCCACCAGAAGAATCTATTTACTTTTACTATACTCTAGGGTTTATAGTGTTTTTAGTTCTCCCGTGTCTTTACGTTGCTATATGCATCGATATATACGGTTTGTAATTTTTTTTTTGGATTGTTGCTAGATTTTTATATCTTCCCTGATATTTCGATGTCCCTGCTTCTGTCTTCTATAATCATCATCATCCATAGTTAATGCTCTCTTCTATTTGCTGCGGTTTATACCCCACATTTCCATTTCGAAGCTTTGTCCTTTCGTTTCTTCTTCTTGCAATTAAATAGATCTTGTAATGGTCCGGAATTCATATGTATGGATTTAAGAAGGAATATAGTAATTGTTCTAAGAAGGAAAGGGTAATGGTAAATCCAGATTTGTTAAATTACCAGAATACCCTGGAAAAGACCGAATCATCAAGAAATATTTTCTTGATATATTTAGAGATTAGATAGAATGTAAGAGTCGTGTAAATGATACATGATGACGGTATGTCCTGTGAATCATCATGTCCATTAGAAACTCAGCATGAATTACTGTAATATAATGACGTTGATCAAGTGTCATTATATTATACTAACTCATGCATCAGTTCCCAACACTACTTCAAAAACATTCATATTCGAATTTTTCAGAATTTAGAAACTAACACAGTTTCTTTTATGCTGCAGATATTACGGAGAGATAAATGATACTTGATAAGAATAGTTGTGAAAATATCTCCAAAGATATGGAGAATATGTATAATGGAAGATACGAAGATATCTTATAATATTTAAGATATGATGATGATGAAGAATATCTGTCTGTGAAGGTTTAGAATAAGAAGTAAGGTGTTTGCTAACGAGTTCAGCAGGCACTGATTTATTTGGATTCTTTGAAGGCAGATTCAGTCTCTATGATTTGTCCACGGCTTCCTTCATACTTTGCTCAATCCGTTTTTCAGTACCAAATCCTTTCTTTTTCTGAGCTTTACCAACTCACTATCTTTTATCATCAAACTTTTGACCGTTTAAACCTTCTACCATTTTTATGTTTCCTCTGCATTTAATGCTATAATATCTGAATCACTAATTATCAATCCGAGGTGGGTTCAGAAGAATCGTGTTTTTAGATGATTAAACGCTGGTGGTAGTATGGTGGAATATGAAAGGTTCCCCTAGTAACAATGACGAATGGGCAACATATCTATCGAGGTTAGAATAAGGCTAGTCCGACTGCGAAGTCGAAATTGACTTGCTGGAGCTGTGACAAAATTGACTATTTTGAAAGGAATCGTAAAGTTGTTTTTGCTAATAAATGATAAAGAATTCGAGGCGGGTACGTGTCAAACTACGACCCTAGTTTCGAGAACTTTTCAGGTACAAGACTTCGGGTAGTGTGTGGTTGGATCATCATCTCGATTGTTCAATGTTTGAAGTGTCTTCCGGAATTTCGAAGGGTTTTAAATGCAGATTGTCATAGTCAATATCCAAATGATGAAATCGTCTTGAATCCTGAATAATTTTCATATACTTCTGAGTATTACGAATAAAAATGATGTTCTGTCACAGTTTTGAATTCAAAGTATGACTTTGATAGATGTAGGAATTCTAAGAGTGATGTCTTCTGTTAACTCTTGACTTGGATTTTGATTTGTCAAAATTAGAATATGTAATCAAATTTGGATGAGAATAGCTATTTTTATTTTTACGAAAGAATGTATATTGTTGAGAGTGCAGTGAATACAGTTGGTAATTGCTTAATCAGATTCAAAGATTGTAATATATTAATTGTGAATTTCAATATCTCTCGGGTATTACCTACCCGTAAAAAAAATTTCACAAATAATATTTTGAACAAGAATTCTCATTACAATCTTTATGAAAATATATGTGGGTATATTTTCTTCAGATGTAGTACAGATTCAATGAGTTAATATCATACTAAGCTCATTTGATTTTCGGATTGAATTAGAAATGAATTTTCTCTAAAACATTAGAGATTACATAATCTTTGCAAAGTATTTCACTAATGTAATCAATGCTTCAATGTTTATATGTATTTTTTTTTTTAGTGAATCATGCTGATGCTCATAGAACTCTTGCTAACTTCACAAGATACGAATATTGTTTTCCCGTAAATTTCGGGTATATCGAAGATGAAAGTGTATAATCAAACATGTTATTGAATGATACACTTGATTTATTATGAACCAGAGTTCATTAGATTGAAACAGAGATTGTGGTTAACGATGATTAAGTTGTTAATGAAGGATGTACATCATAAGATATTAGTAATATGAATTTAAACGAGTAGTATCTACTCTTTTTCAATTCATACTTAATAGCTTAGTACAAAAAGATTTATTATAATTCCAGAATTCATATATATAAAATATATAACAATTCTTCAGAAGGAATGAGTTAATACTATATAACTCGTTGATACAACATATTCGTTGTTGATTGGTAACGATTTCCACAGTGATTCTTGAACTGATGGGATTTGTGATGTCATAGGTGTTGCTGATTCTGACGATGTTGACGTTACTGACTATACTGGTGATGCTAACGGTACTGTTGCTGCTGATGATACTTCCGGTAATTGCTAGTGATGCTTGTATAACAAGTAAATCGCGCACCATCCTTGTTAGGGTTTCGATTCTTCCTTGACTCATTTTGGTTCACTCATCTGATTTAGGGTTAGGGTGGAATTAGATAATCTCTAAGACTTTAGAGATTACATAATCGCCGTAGATTATTCCTCCGATGAAGTTATGAATCAATACTTCATCGTTTGTTGTTGTTGGTACTCCTTGGTATCTATGATGCGTGTGATGTTGATATCCGAGGTATAGATTATGATGTTAAGGCGTGTGATGCGAATGTGATTGTTGATGATGGTAATGGTACTGTTGGTGTTAATGATGATGATACCGTTGATGCCGGTGATGCTGCTGATGTCTAGAGTATTGAGGTTTGCGATGTTGATGTTACTGGCGGTACTGATTATGCTGCTGGTGCTGCTGATGGTGTTTGTAATCCTTGCACCATAAGCTCCAAAGCCGTCACGCGTGCACGAAGTTCGTTAACTTCTGCTAGTACACCGGGATGATTGTCGGTTGGGACGAGCGGATAAATAAAATCTAGGATTTGATGTAGGATATAATCGTGACGAGATACTCTGGAAATGAGAGAGAAAATGGTTTCACGAACAGGTTCGCCGGTAAGTGCTTCAGGTTCATCGCCAATAGGGCAATTTGGTGGATGGAAAGGATCACCTTCTTCTTGTCTCCAATAATTGAGGAGGCTACGAACCCATCCCCATTTCATCCAGAATAGATGATGGCTGATTGGTTGATCCATTCCGGTAACACTGTTTTCGGAGCTTGAGTGGGATTCCATATCGGCATAACTGTCAGAATCTGAGGAGTTCGAACTAGTTTAGGGATCCATCTCGTATGATCAGAGAAAGAATTTTGGTATGAAATAGATTGTAGAATTTAGATTTGGTATTCCTCAATACATAATTTACATATGTATATATAATACCAAAATCCCATAGATTTCGGATAATCTTTGAAAGATGTTAGTCAAAGTTCACAGTGATAGATATGCTAAGACAAGAATTCGTCTATACACTATTATGTAATAAATGCAGGAAAACGCGTCTAGTCTTAAGGATGATAAGTAAGTGATTTTTGACACAAATGATAAGCAAAAACTTTTGACATGCAGACACGGTCGAAGTCCAGACTCACTAATGTATCCTAACGACTTATCAGTTAGACACACTAATGCAGACCTGGTTCGCTAAGACCACCGCTCTGATACCAACTGAAAGGACCCGTTCATATACATTATAAACGATTCACAATAGTTGATTACATTGCGAGGTATTTGACCTCTATATGATACATTTTACAAACATTGCATTTGTTTTTAAAAGACAAACTTTCTTTACCTCAAAAATTGACAGGCATGCATACCATTTCATAATATCCACTATCCAACTATAAATTGATTAATAATAATCTTTGATGAACTCAATGACTCGAATGCAACGTTCTTCGAAATATGCTATGAAAGACTCCAAGTAATATCTTTAAAATGAGCAAATGCACAGCGGAAGATTTCTTTAACACCTGAGAATAAACATGCTTTAAAGTGTCAACCAAAAGGTTGGTGAGTTCATTAGTTTATCATAATCATTTATTTCCATCATTTTAATAGACCACAATAATTTCATTTCCAGTTCTCATAAATATACGTCCCATGCATAGAGACAAAAATAATCATTCATATGGTGAACACCTGGTAACCGACATTAACTAGATACATATAAGAATATCCACTATCATTCCGGGATCCTCCTTCGGACATGATATAAATTTCGAAGTACTAAAGCATCCGGTACTTTGGATGGGGTTTGTTAGGCCCAATAGATCTATCTTTAGGATTCGCGTCAATTAGGGTGTCTGTTCCCTAATTCTTAGATTACCAGACTAAAAAAGGGCATATTCGGTTTAATAATCCAGCCATAGAATGTAGTTTCGATTACTTGTGTCTATTTCGTAAAACAGTTATAAAAACAACGCATGTATTCTCAGTCCCAAAAATATATATTGCAAAAGCATTTAAAAGGGAGCAAATGAAACTCACCATACTGTATTTTGTAGTAAAAATACATATAACATCATTGAACAAGTGTAGGGTTGGCCTCGGATTCACGAACCTATATTAATTATATATATTTATATGACGGTCAATATTTGTCTAACAATTTAGGCCAAGTCATAGTGTACCACAATCCTAATGCTCGAGTCTGACTCAACAGTATAGTAACATGTTATATTACCCATGCTCAGTTAGGTCAAAAGTCAAAGGTTAAAGTAAAAACGAGGTCGCATGCAAAAATACAATAACTTATACAAAAAAAAGATTTTTCGGTCAAACATGACTAAACGACCACTTCAGCGATTTTTAGAAAAATTAACGGAACTCCGATTGATAAACGGTCCAAGGATAAAAGTTACACATTACCAAAAAGATTAAGCATAAATTTTACAGAAGTAAACTAAAACTAGACAATTCGTAGTTGCCAACGCGGTTTCGGCGTTTCAAAGTTAATTTTTCAGCTTTAATAAAATTTACAAAAGTGACCGAGTAGCCTACTTTAGAGATTTTTAGAAAATTCCTCGAAACTCGGATTGACAAACGGTCAAAGCCTTCAAATTCTCGTTACCACAAAGATATAACATGATTTTTGGTAAAAGTAAACATACATCAGGCCAACCATGACAACTGATACAAAACTGACATTTTTAATAAAAAGTTTCAGCTCTTTTTAGAATTTTAAAATGTGATCAAACAGTCAACATTGACGATTTTTAGAAAAATCGTCGAGACTCAAATTGACAAACGGCCAGAGTCGTTTGTTAGACCTTACAGCAAAGAATTCAGTGGTATTTTTGTTTTAATCTGAAACAACGCAGATCATCGAGAATTTCAGTTTCCGTATCGACGTTTCATCAAAATTTACAAAACTTCTTTTATCCATAACTTGACAACCATTCAACGAAACGAGACGTGCTTTATATGAAAATTCATCTACTCGACGAGTAGAATCCAAATAACCACTTTTTATTACCCAGAAAATTAGTTCACTAATTATTAACAGCATTTTTAATTACGAAATTAATTGTTTAATTCATAACTTTCTAACCGTTCATCGAATCCATTCGATATCTAAATGAAAAGTTTTTAATTTTTCGCTAGCTTTCCAAAGACATGCATATCTTATACCTTATCTCATCTCTAGTATAACAACCTTTAAGATTCATCATAACCTATCTAAGGGCAATATCAAAAGTACAAGCATGCATAATCCTATTTTCTCGAGCACTAGTCAGGGATACACTATTAATATGTAAAAATTAAATTAGGAGTACTCACGTATCAATATTGAGATTCAATATTGCAGGAAAGGTACGTAGACACAACGGAGTTGACAAACACAAGTTTGACCTCACAAGCATACCCATGAACAATACCCATCACCTCCATAGCCATAACTCATAATTTCCCTAGCCCTATCCTACTCATAAAACTCATTTTGAAATGACCCGCTCATGACCTCGTCGTAATATTTTATGTATAAATAATAATATTAATCCTACTAATAATAATATTAAGTTTAATAATAATATTAATAAGATTAATAATAATAATTAATCTTAATAATAATAATAATAATATAAATAATAAAATTTATAAGAGAAGAGGGAGTAATATAATGAACGTATATGTGTGTGTAAACTAATCAAGCTTGCAAGCTTTATACAAGTGTGGTGTTACTTCATGTGGTCGCATTACCACTTCCACCAACTGGTATCCATTTTCAAATCTTGCCGACATCTATTTTCTTTTACACATATAAGTTTATGTATATATTAATTAATATATAATATATTAAATCTTTAGAATTAATTAAATATTATATTATATTTACGCTCATGGTAAAAATATAATTTTTACAAAAATGACACGGTCGTGATCTCACGACTCATGTACCACTTTCAGTTTTTCGGGCGCACTTTCGTATGTTTAGAAAACTAGCCTTTTATGTTGCGTGACGTGTACCTTTTACAAAAATTAGACTTACATAACAATAATTTACCTTTATAAAAATATAACTTGTAAAGTTGAGCGTTGTGGTCATTTTCTTCTATAAATCAAAGTCTCGTTGTTTGTCAAAATATTTTATTTTAAATTAAACGTTTTGTGACATATACCTTTATTAATAACTAGACTTAAATTAATTAAAAACTATCCCACTTAAAGTGTAACTTTATCTTTTAAGTATTTTGATCATTTCCTTTTATAAATCCTAGTCTCATTATTTATCAAAACATATATAATAATATTAGTTTAAATCAAAACGTTTTATGAAATTCAAACCTCCACTAACTTCTGTCTAATCCTCAATAATGACACTTTGTTCTTATTCAAAGATCACTTCACCATTATTTCCGAATACCGTTAAAAGTAAGAGTTCTCTAATTCAAAGTGGACCTCATAACCGAGACTCGTAATCCTAATTCAATGTATTTGATGATTCAATCATTTGTTATTATCTTTTAATCTCGTCGACTAACTTACATCGAACAAATACGTTCATGTAAAGTATTATTCATTCAATACCTTGATAGCATTCCAAATTCATAAAATAGATCTCATATCTTATATTTATAATAACTAATCCGTTCAATGTTTCATTAATATAACTCAATTTAAAATCAGACATATGTATATGTATATATATATATATATTTATTTACACATAATTGTTCGTGAATCGTTTGGCATGGTCAAAGGATATTTGATTACAGAAATATAGTTTCAAAACTTTCGAGACTCAACATTACAGATTTTGCTTATCGTGTCGGATATATATAAAGATTAAAGTTTAAATTTGATCGGAAATTTCCGGGTCATCACAATATAGAGGTCAAATACCTCGCGATGTAATCAACTATTGTGAATCGTTTATAATGTATATGAACGGGTCCTTTCAGTTGGTATCAGAGCGGTGGTCTTAGCGAACCAGGTCTTGCATTAGTGTGTCTAACTGATAGTTGTTAAGATGCATTAGTGAGTCTGGACTTCGACCGTGTCTGCATGTCAAAAGTTTTGCTTATCATTTTTAGTCAGAAATCATCTACTTACCATCCTTAGGAAATTACCTGCTTATCATTCTTAAGTCTAGACGCGTTTTCCTACATTTATTGCATAATAGTGTATAGACGAATTCTTATCTTAGCATATCTGTTACTGTGAACTTTGACTGACATCTTTCAAAGATTCCTCCGTAATTTATGGGATTTTGGTATTATATATACATATGTAAATTATATATTGAAGAATACCAAATCTAAATTCTACAATCTATTTCATACCAAAAAAATTCTTTCCCTGATCATACAAGATGGATCCCTCAACCAGTTCGAGTTCCTCGGATTCCGACAGCTATGCCGATATGGATTTTCACATGAGCTCCGAAAGCAGCGTGACTGGAATGGATCAACCAATTAGCCATCATTTATTCTGGATGAATTGGGGATGGGTTCGTAATCTACTTAACCATTGGAGACAAGAAGAAGGCGATCCCTTTCATCCACCACATTGCCCTCTTGGCAATGAACCTGAAGCACTTACCGGCGAACCTGTCCGAAACACCATTTTCTCTCTCATTTCCAGAGTATCTCGTCATGATTATATACTACACCAAATTCTAGATCTTATTTATCCGCTCGTCCGAACCGACAATCACCCCAGTGTAATAGAAGAAGTCAACGAGCTTCGCGCTCGGGTAGTGGCTTTGGAAAATATGGTGCAAAGGTTACAAACACCAGCAGTAGCACCAGCAGCATAACCAGTACCACCATCAACAACATCAACAGTACCATTACCACCACCAACAACAACCGCATCGCAAACCTCAACTTCACAATCTGTCCCACGAGCATCGACGTCATACGCCATGTAGATACCAAGGAATACCACAACGATGAAGTATTGATTCATAACTTCATTAGAGAAACATTCTACGACGATTATGTAATTTCTAAAGTTTAGAAATTATCTATCCCAGCCTTAACGATAAATCAAATGAGTTTAATTTAATATTAACTCATTAAATCAATATTACATCTGAAGAAATATACACATATATATTTCCATAAAGACTGTAATAAAATTCTTTTGTACAAAATATTAATTGTAAATTTTTTTTTTAACGGGTAGGTAATACCCGAGAGATATATAAATTCACAATTAATATGTTACATTCTTCAAATCTGATTCAGCAAATCATCCATTATACTCCCTACTTTCACAACAATATACATTCTTTTATAAAAATCAAAACAACCATACTCATTCAAAATCTAATTACATATTCTGATTTTGAAATCTCAGAATTCGATTCAAGATATAACCGAAATCGTCACTCTTAGATTCCTACATCTTTCAAAACTATACTTTGACTTCAAAACTGTCCTAGAACCTCATTTCTATTCATGGGACTCACAAAAATATTTGTATCATTCAAAATCTTATGTATATTAACAATTACAATATGTGTTCAAACACTTCGAAATTCCTAAAGACATGCGAGATGATGATCCAACCACATATTACCCACTGTCATGCATCTGAAAAGCTCTCGAAACCAAAGTTATAGTTTAACACGTATCCATGTTAGATCCTTTGATATTTATTACCAAATATAATTTTTCAATCTCTTTCCAAAATAGACAGTTTTGTTACAGCTCCAGCAAATCACCTTCATTTGTTTATACGAATAAACCTTATTATAACAATTACCCCTTCATCATTGTTACCGGGGAACCTTTCATATCTCGCCACATTAGCAGTAAACTTATCAACAACTTCATTAACCTTCGACTTAAGCCTCTCCGAAAAGCCACTATACTTATTCATTAAAACCCCATCATGTACTCACCTACATCCTGCAACAATAATTGTCACACCAACTACTGGGAATTAGCAATCAGTATTTTGAATTTCGCAACAATTTTACGTCAAAAGTTATATGTATACATATAACGTCTATCTCCTAGACTTACATACTTCGAATGTGAATTTTCTGAAAAACATCCCAAACTATGAACTAGTTCTCCGAAATTGGAAAAATGCTGATGAAGCAGCAAAAACTGTAAACGACTTTAACAGTCAAAAGTTTGATGATAAAGAATAGTATGGTGGTAAAGCTGAGAAAAAGAGAAGGTTTGAAACTGGAAAACGGATTGAGCAGACCATGAAGGAGGCTGTGGACAAATCACAAAGACTAAACCTGCCTTCAAAGGATCCAAATGATTCAGTGTCTACTGAAATCGTTAGCAAACACCTTACTTCTTATTCTAAACCTTCACAGACAAATCTTCTTCATCATCCATATATGTTAAGAATTCTAAGATATCGTCGTATCTTTTATTATAAATATCTTCGATATTTCTGAAGATATTTTCACAACTATTCTTATCCGATATCTTCTATCTATTCGCAATATCTGCATTACAACATAAAAAGAAACTGTGTTAGTTTCTAAATTCTGAAGAAAAAAAAAATTCGAATTTAAAATAGGAATGTTTTTGAAGTAGTGTTGGGAACTGAAGCATGAGTTAGTATAATATAATGACACTTGATCAATGTGATTATATTACAGTAAGTCATACTGAGTTTTTAATGGAACGTGATGATTCACAGAACATACCGTCATCATGTACTATTTACACGACTCTTACATTCTACCCAATTTTCAAACATATTAAGAACATATCATCTTGATAGCTCTATATTTTCGGATATTCTGGTAATTTGCTAAATCAAGATCGTGCCATTACGATTTTCTTCTTGGAACATTAACTATGTTCATCCAAAAATTCATATCTACGAATTCTGGACTATTATCCGCTTGACTTAAGATCGGGAAGAGAAAACGAAAGCATGAAGCTCCGAAATGTAATGGAGAATATAAAGCCCGATAACAACCCCGAAATTACAAACCGTGTATATAAATGCGTATAGCAATATAAAGACACGGGAGAATGAAAAGCACAATAACCCCAAGGTAATGGTAGAAGAAAATAACTTCCTCCGGTGGTAGATGAAAAAGAAGAATGACAGATATGAAAGTTAAGAGTATATCAAGAATCAATACTGGATGAAGCATATTAACGAATGCTTTAAAGTATGAATTGGGGAGAAAGACTAGAAGGTGTGAGCTGTGGAAATAAAGAAACGAAGGGGGGTGGAATTATAGTAAAATATCAGACAGAGAAATCGAGACAGATTAGCGCATTTAATCAAAGAAGATCCTGATTTCCTTAATCGCTGAAGAACCAAATCTTATTGCAAAGATTTTCTTTAAATCCCATGAATTCCGGAAATCAATCATAACTACGTCATCGGTTAAAACGAATATACGTTTACTCATTTCACTCTCTTGCGATAGCTTCACTTATACTCTTCGCGTAATCAAATTGTTTTATCTATATTACTCAATGATGATAAAACTCTATTTATAAACTCATATTCTTCATGAAAACATTTTTAAAGTTAGCCATGACGACCTCGATCAAATTTCGAGACAAAATTTCTTTAACGGGTAGGTACTGTGACGACCCGGAAATTTCCGACCAAATTTAAACCTAACTTTTATATGTTTCCAACACGATAAGCAGAATTTGTAATGTTGAATCTCAAAAAGTTTGGAACTACATTCATGTAATCAATTACCCTTTGAACGTGTTCGACGATTCACGAACAATTATGTGTATATAGATATGTATATATAATATATAATAACTGAAAACATTAACAAAGTATTTGATATATATGATACTTTACATGAACGTATTTGTTTCGATATATTTATCAACAGAATTAAGAGATAATATCAAATGATTGAATTATCAGATACATTATGATATGATTACGGGCCAATGTTATGAGGTCCACTGTGATTTAAGAAATCTATTCTTTTTGACAATATTCGGAAAATGGTAAAGTGATCAATAAGTAAGAACGTGGAGTGTAAATAACTTAGGTGTTGGATATCGACAAGTTAAGTAACTCGACATTTTTCATTAAGATGATTTCATACGTTTATTAAACCTTTGGACTTTATCTCATGCTTCACCAACAGACTGTAATTTAAAAACTTGAAATCTATTATGAATATATATAATTCTACTTTTCTAAAATGTTTTATGATATAACGATTTAAATTAATATTAAATATATTTATACGCGTATTATACGTACATAGTTTTATACTTTTACTATACTTTAACTTTACCTTTACTTTACTTTTACTTTACTTTTACTTTACTTTAACTTTAATAATTCATACTTTAATAATTCACTTTAATAATTCATACTTTAATAATTCACTTTAATAATTCATACTTTAATAATTCACTTTAATAATTCATACTTTAATAATTCACTTTAATAATTCATACTTTAATAATTCACTTTAATAATTCATACTTTAATAATTCACTTTAATAATTCAAAAATCTATTATAAATAGAATTCAATAGGTTTCATTATTTCATAGAAACTTGAAAATATATTTCTCTAAACTCTCTCAATCGAATTACATATATATATTTACTTAGTATTATTTCAAGATATTATTAGTATACATAAAATACTACGACAGAGTTGTATTCAGACGATTTCAAAATAAGTTTTTAAACGGGATAGAGCTAAGGAAATTATGGGTTATAGCTATGGAGGTTATGGGTATTGTTCAAGGGTATTGCTCGTGAGGTCAACCTAACGTTTATCATTTTCATTGCGTCTACGTACTTTCCTGCAATATTGAATCACAATATTGATACGTGAGCATTCATATCTTATCTTTTATATATTAATAGTGTATCCCTGACTAGTGCTCGAGTATATATGATTATGCATGTTTGTATGCTTAGTTTCGTCGTTAAATAGTTTATGATAAATCACAAATTTGATACATATGCTACTGAGATAAGGTATATGATATGCATGTCGTTGAAAAGCTAAAGAAAAATTAATAACTTTTCATTTAGAAATCGTGTGGGTTCAATGAACGGATTAAAAGATATGGTCAAATAAATTATTATTAATTTTAATATTTATTACTAAAAATTAATATTTTTATTGAAACTATCATTTTATTATTTTTATCATTATTATTATTATCAATATTATTTAATCAAATAAATATGCGTATAAAGATATTTTTACCACACGTAATATAATTACATTAATAATACATACCACTATATTTTTATGATATTAAGTGAATTTTATAAATTTTATTACTTGAGATATATAAAAGTATATTTTTATCATATATGAATTTAAATATAAATTTTTATTTATTAATAAATGACTTGTATTATTTAGTATAATAAGATCTGATAAATATATTTAAATATATAAAACGACTATATATAAGTTATATAATAAACATGTATAGATTTTGGAAGTCATTTTGGGTCAAGTTGACTTTTGTTGACTTTTGCATGTCGGTCTCGAGCATTAGGATTGTGATACACTACGACTTGACCTAAATTGTTAGACAGATATTGACCAACATATAAATATATATACTTAATATAGGTTCGTGAATCCGAGACAAACACCGCACTTGTTCAGTGCCGTCATATACATAATTGCTACGAAATACAGTATTGTGAGTTTCATTACTCCCTTTTTATATATATTTTTGGGCTGAGAATACATGCGCTGTTTTATAAATGTTTTACGAAATAGGCACAAGTACTAAAACTAATTCTATGTGGGTTTAAACCAGAAATATACCCTTAGCTTGGTAACATTAAACTACTTGTCTATGTACGGTAGGCGCGAATCCTAAAGATAGATCTATTGGGCCTGACAAACCCCATCCTAACTATGGGATGCTTTAGTACTTCGAGGTTATTTTAAACACACCTGATCTGGTGTACTTCAGAGGGTAAAACATGAACGTTAAGGCCTGTTACCGGGTGCCTACAACTTATAGAATACTTTTATACACTTGCGAGTGTACGGATATTTATAGAAACTGAAATCTTGTGGTCTATTACTATTACAGAAATGATGGATTATGATAAACTAATGAACTCACCAACCTTTTGGTTGACACTTTAAATCATGTTTATTCCCAGGTATTAAAGAAATCTTCCGCTGTGCATTAGCTCATTTTAAGGATATTACTTGGAGTCATTCAAGACATACTTTGAAAGACGTTGCATTCGAGTCGTTGAGTTCATCAAGATTAATATTAAGTCAATTATAGTTGGATGTAATATGAAATGGTATGCATGCCGTCAATTTTTGATGTAAAGAAAGTTTGTCTTTTAAAACCGAATGCAATGTTTGTAAAACGTATCATATAGAGGTCAAATACCTCGCGATGTAATCAACTATTGTGAATCATTTATAATGTATATGAACGGGTCCTTTCACTCGGGGTTCTGCACCAAATTTTGCAACAAGTGTAAAAGAAATGGTCATAGCGCGGCGAAGTGTGAGGTCTACGGACCAGGGGTTAATAGAACGAAAGGAACAAATGGTGTCGGAACGAGTAATGGCGGAGCAAGTAGTGTCGGAGCAAGTTATGCCAATGTAGTTTGTTATAAATGTGGAAAACCGGGCCACATTATTAGAAATTTCCCGAACCAGGAGAACACGAATGGACAAGGCCGCGGAAGAGTTTTCAATATTAATGCAGCAGAGGCACAGGAAGACCCGGAGCTTGTTACGGGTACGTTTCTTATTGACAATAAACCTGCTTACGTTTTATTTGATTCGGGTGCGGATAGAAGCTATATGAGTAGAGATTTTTGTGCTAAATTAAGTTGTCCATTGACGCCTTTGGATAGTAAATTTTTACTCGAATTAGCAAATGGTAAATTAATTTCAGCAGATAATATATGTCGGAATCGATAAATTAAACTGCTTAGCGAAAAATTTAAGATTGATTTGATACCAGTAGAGTTAGGGAGTTTTGATGTGATAATCGGTATGGACTGGTTGAAAGAAGTGAAAGCAGAGATCGTTTGTTACAAAAATGCAATTCGCATTATACGAGAAAAAGGAAAACCCTTAATGGTGTACGGAGAAAAGGGCAACACGAAGCTACATCTTATTAGTAATTTGAAGGCACAAAAACTAATAAGAAAAGGTTGCTATGCTGTTCTAGCACACGTCGAGAAAGTACAAACTGAAGAAAAGAGCATCAATGATGTTCCCATTGCAAAAGAATTTCCCGATGTATTTTCGAAAGAATTACCGGGATTACCCCCACATCGATCCGTTGAATTTCAAATAGATCTTGTACCAGGAGCTGCACCAATAGCTCGTGCTCCTTACAGACTCGCACCCAGCGAGATGAAAGAACTGCAAAGCCAATTACAAGAACTTTTAGAGCGTTGTTTCATTCGATCAAGCACATCACCGTGGGGAGCTCCTGTTTTGTTTGTCAAAAAGAAAGATGGTACATTCAGGTTGTGTATCGACTACCGAGAGTTGAACAAACTTACCATCAAGAACCGCTACCCACTACCGAGAATCGACGACTTATTTGATCAACTACAAGGCTCGTCTGTTTATTCAAAGATTGACTTACGTTCCGGGTATCATCAAATGCGGGTGAAAGAAGATGATATTCTAAAGACTGCTTTCAAAACACGTTACGGTCATTACAAGTTTATGGTCATGCCGTTTGGTTTAACTAATGCACCAGCTGTGTTCATGGACCTTATGAACCGAGTGTGTGGACCATTCCTTGACAAGTTTGTCATTGTTTTCATTGATGACATACTTATTTACTCAAAGAATGACCAAGAACACGGTGAACATTTGAGAAAGGTGTTAGAAGTATTGAGGAAGGAAGAATTGTACACTAAGTTTTCAAAGTGTGCATTTTGGTTGGAAGAAGTTCAATTCCTCGCTCACATAGTGAACAAAGAAGGTATTAAGGTGGATCCGGCAAAGATAGAAACTGTTGAAAAGTGGGAAACCCCGAAAACTCCGAAACACATACGCCAGTTTTTAGGACTAGCCAGTTACTACAGAAGGTTCATTCAAGACTTTTCCAGAATAGCAAAACCCTTGACTGCATTAACGCATAAAGGGAAGAAATTTGAATGGAATGATGAACAAGAGAAAGCGTTTCAGTTATTGAAGAAAAAGCTAACTACGGCACCTATATTGTCATTGCCTGAAGGGAATGATGATTTTGTGATTTATTGTGACGCATCAAAGCAAGGTCTCGGTTGTGTATTAATGCAACGAATGAAGGTGATTGCTTATGCGTCTAGACAATTGAAGATTCACGAACAAAATTATATGACGCATGATTTGGAATTAGGCGCGGTTGTTTTTGCATTAAAGACTTGGAGGCACTACTTATATGGGGTCAAAAGTATTATATATACCGACCACAAAAGTCTTCAACACATATTTAATCAGAAACAACTGAATATGAGGCAGCGTAGGTGGATTGAATTGTTGAATGATTATGACTTTGAGATTCGTTACCACCCGGGGAAGGCAAATGTGGTAGCCGATGCCTTGAGCAGGAAGGACAGAGAACCCATTCGAGTAAAATCTATGAATATAATGATTCATAATAACCTTACTACTCAAATAAAGGAGGCGCAACAAGGAGTTTTAAAAGAGGTAAATTTAAAGGATGAAATACCCAAAGGATCGGAGAAGCATCTTAATATTCGGGAAGACGGAACCCGGTATAGGGCTGAAAGGATTTGGGTACCAAAATTTGGAGATATGAGAGAAATGGTACTTAGAGAAGCTCATAAAACCAAATACTCAATACATCCTGGAACGGGGAAGATGTACAAGGATCTCAAGAAACATTTTTGGTGGCCGGGTATGAAAGCCGATGTTGTTAAATACGTAGGAGAATGTTTGATGTGTTCTAAGGTCAAAGCTGAGCATTAGAAACCATCAGGTCTACTTCAACAACCCAAAATCCCAGAATGGAAATGGGAAAACATTACCATGGATTTCATCACTAAATTGCCAAGGACTGCAAGTGGTTTTGATACTATTTGGGTAATAGTTGATCGTCTCACCAAATCAGCACACTTCCTGCCAATAAGAGAAGATGACAAGATGGAGAAGTTAACTCGACTGTATTTAAAGGAAGTCGTCTCCAGACATGGAATACCAATCTCTATTATCTCTGATAGAGATGGCAGATTTATTTCAAGATTCTGGCAGACATTACAGCAAGCATTAGGAACTCGTCTAGACATGAGTACTGCCTATCATCCACAAACTGATGGGCAGAGCGAAAGGACGATACAAACACTTGAAGACATGCTACGAGCATGTGTTATTGATTTCGGAAACAGTTGGGATCGACATCTACCGTTAGCAGAATTTTCCTACAACAACAGCTACCATTCAAGCATTGAGATGGCGCCGTTTGAAGAACTTTATGGTAGAAAGTGCAGGTCTCCGATTTGTTGGAGTGAAGTGGGGGATAGACAGATTACGGGTCCGGAGATTATACAAGAAACTACCGAGAAGATCATCCAAATTCAACAACGATTAAAAACCGCCCAAAGTCGACAAAAGAGCTACACTGACATTAAAAGAAAAGATATAGAATTTGAAATTGGAGAGATGGTCATGCTTAAAGTTGCACCTTGGAAAGGCGTTGTTCGATTTGGTAAACGAGGGAAATTAAATCCAAGGTATATTGGACCATTCAAGATTATTGATCGTGTCGGACCAGTAGCTTACCGACTTGAGTTACCTCAACAACTCGCGGCTGTACATAACACTTTCCACGTCTCGAATTTGAAGAAATGTTTTGCTAAAGAAGATCTCACTATTCCATTAGATGAAATCCAAATCAACGAAAAACTTCAATTCATCGAAGAACCCGTCGAAATAATGGATCGTGAGGTTAAAAGACTTAAGCAAAACAAGATACCAATTGTTAAGGTTCGATGGAATGCTCGTAGAGGACCCGAGTTCACCTGGGAGCATGAAGATCAGATGAAGAAGAAATACCCGCATCTATTTCCAGAAGATTCGTCAACACCTTCAACAGCTTAAAATTTCGGGACGAAATTTATTTAACGGGTAGGTACTGTAGTGACCCGAACTTTTCCATGTTTATATATATTAATTGAGATTGATATTTACATGATTAAATGTTTCCAACATGTTAAGAAATCAAACTTGTTAAGACTTGATTAATTGAAATATGTTTCATATAGACAATTGACCACCCAAGTTGACCGGTGATTCACGAACGTTAAAACTTGTAAAAACTATATGATGATATATATATGGATATATATATATAGTTAACATGATAATATGATAAGTAAACATATCATTAAGTATATTAACAATGAACTACATATGTGAAAACAAGACTACTAACTTAATGATTTTTAAACGAGACATATATGTAACGATTATCATTGTAAAGACATTTAATGTATATATCTCATATTAAGAGATATTCATACATGATAATATCATGATAATATAATAATTTAAAATCTCATTTGATATTATAAACATTGGGTTAACAACATTTAACAAGATCGTTAACCTAAAGGTTTCAAAACAACACTTACATGTAACGACTAACGATGACTTAACGACTCAGTTAAAATGTATATACATGTAGTGTTTTAATATGTATTTATACACTTTTGAAAGACTTCAATACACTTATCAAAATACTTCTACTTAACAAAAATGCTTACAATTACATCCTCGTTCAGTTTCATCAACAATTCTACTCGTATGCACCCGTATTCGTACTCGTACAATACACAGCTTTTAGATGTATGTACTATTGGTATATACACTCCAATGATTAGCTCTTAGCAGCTCATGTGAGTCACTTAACACATGTGGGAACCATCATTTGGCAACTAGCATGAAATATCTCATAAAATTACAAAAATATGAGTAATCATTCATGACTTATTTACATGAAAACAAAATTACATATCCTTTACATCTAATCCATACACCAACGACCAAAAACACCTAAAAACACTTTCATTCTTCAATTTTATTCATCTAATTGATCTCTCTCAAGTTCTATCTTCAAGTTCTAAGTGTTCTTCATATATTCTACAAGTTCTAGTTACATAAAATCAAGAATACTTTCAAGTTTGCTAGCTCACTTCCAATTTTGTAAGGTGATCATCCAATCTCAAGAAATCTTTGTTTCTTACAGTAGGTTATCATTCTAATACAAGGTAATAATCATATTCAAACTTTGGTTCAATTTCTATAACTATAACAATCTTATTTCAAGTGATGATCTTACTTGAACTTGTTTTCGTGTCATGATTCTGCTTCAAGAACTTCGAGCCATCCAAGGATCCGTTGAAGCTAGATCCATTTTTCTCTTTTCCAGTAGGTTTATCCAAGGAACTTAAGGTAGTAATGATGTTCATAACATCATTCGATTCATATATATAAAGCTATCTTATTCGAAGGTTTAAACTTGTAATCACTAGAACATAGTTTAGTTAATTCTAAACTTGTTCGCAAACAAAAGTTAATCCTTCTAACTTGACTTTTAAAATCAACTAAACACATGTTCTATATCTATATGATATGCTAACTTAATGATTTAAAACCTGGAAACAAGAAAAACACCGTAAAACCGGATTTACGCCGTCGTAGTAACACCGCGGGCTGTTTTGGGTTAGTTAATTAAAAACTATGATAAACTTTTATTTAAAAGTTGATATTCTGAGAAAATTATTTTTATTATGAACATGAAACTATATCCAAAAATTATGGTTAAACTCAAAGTGGAAGTATGTTTTCTAAAATGGTCATCTAAACGTCGTTCTTTCGACTGAAATGACTACCTTTACAAAAACGACTTGTAACTTATTTTTCCGACTATAAACCTATACTTTTTCTATTTAGATTCATAAAATAGAGTTCAATATGAAACCATATCAATTTGATTCACTCAAAACGGATTTAAAATGAAGAAGTTATCGGTAAAACAAGATTGGATAATTTTTCTCATTTTAGCTACGTGAAAATTGGTAACAAATCTATTCCAACCATAACTTAATCAACTTGTATTGTATATTATGTAATCTTGAGATACCATAGACACATATACAATGTTTCGACCTATCATGTCGACACATCTATATATATTTCGGAACAACCATAGACACTCTATATGTGAATGTTGGAGTTAGCTATACAGGGTTGAGGTTGATTCCAAAATATATATAGTTTGAGTTGTGATCAATACTGAGATACGTATACACTGGGTCGTGGATTGATTCAAGATAATATTTATCGATTTATTTCTGTACATCTAACTGTGGACAACTAGTTGTAGGTTACTAACGAGGACAGCTGACTTAATAAACTTAAAACATCAAAATATATTAAAAGTGTTGTAAATATATTTTGAACATACTTTGATATATATGTATATATTGTTATAGGTTCGTGAATCAACCAGTGGCCAAGTCTTACTTCCCGATGAAGTAAAAATCTGTGAAAGTGAGTTATAGTCCCACTTTTAAAATCTAATATTTTTGGGATGAGAATACATGCAGGTTTTATAAATGATTTACAAAATAGACACAAGTACGTGAAACTACATTCTATGGTTGAATTATCGAAATCGAATATGCCCCTTTTTATTAAGTCTGGTAATCTACGAATTAGGGAACAGACACCCTAATTGACGCGAATCCTAAAGATAGATCTATTGGGCTTAACAAACCCCATCCAAAGTACCGGATGCTTTAGTACTTCGAAATTTATATCATATCCGAAGGGTGTCCCGGAATGATGGGGATATTCTTATATATGCATCTTGTTAATGTCGGTTACCAGGTGTTCACCATATGAATGATTTTTATCTCTATGTATGGGATGTGTACTGAAATATGAAATCTTGTGGTCTATTATTATGATTTGATATATATAGGTTAAACCTATAACTCACCAACATTTTTGTTGACGTTTTAAGCATGTTTATTCTCAGGTGATTATTAAGAGCTTCCGCTGTCGCATACTTAAATAACGACGAGATTTGGAGTCCATGCTTGTATGATATTGTGTAAAAACTGCATTCAAGAAACTTATTTTGTTGTAACATATTTGTATTGTAAACCATTATGTAATGGTCGTGTGTAAACAGGATATTTTAGATTATCATTATTTGATAATCTACGTAAAGCTTTTTAAACCTTTATTGATGAAATAAAGGTTATGGTTTGTTTTAAAATGAATGCAGTCTTTGAAAAACGTCTCATATAGAGGTCAAAACCTCGCAACGAAATCAATTAATATGGAACGTTTTTAATCAATAAGAACGGGACATTTCAACAGGCCTCTCGGGGTGTGACAGACACTCAATTCGTGCATCTCCTGGGGTATCCTCACGGGGTGTGACGTACACAATGCTCGTGCATCTCATGGGGTATGAATCCTGGGTATTGATTATGTAATGGCCTGACGAGGATGTCAGGAGTTTAAGTGGGGGATTTTGTAACACCACGTCCCTCATTTGTTAGAGAAGGAACATATCGGTCCCTTATAAGCTTAGAGTTGTGGCTAATTAGTATCTTCCACCATGGTTTTTAGTTGAAACTTGGAGATACCCAGTTAGTCCACTGCTTTAGCTTTTGAGGGGCGATTGTCTGTCGGGTTGCAATAAGCACTCGGCTCGTGCATCTCTTGGATCCGATTTGTGGGTCGTTTCACAAAGTGCCCTGTAGGATTCATGGTTTTGAGCTTTTTAGGTGTTTAACTGCTTTAGGTGCGAGTATAAATCTTATGCCTTATTCTATTTATTCGCGTTTGAATTTAGGTGGACTTAAACCAACTACTTCATGTAATGACCCGGAAATTTCCGACCAAATTTAAACCTTAACCTTTATATGTTTCCGACACGATAAGCAAAATCTGTAATATTGAGTCTAGAAAGTTTGAAATCTATATTTAGTTAATCAGTTACCCTTTGACCATGCCTGACGATTCACGAACACTTATGTGTATATACGATATATACTTATTAATTGATAACGTTAACAAAGTATTAGATATTATTATATTATCGTTAAGAATTATTATTATTATTATTATCATTATTATTTATTTATTTTTTTTTTATCATTTGAATAAAGTAATTCCGTTACTATTGTTATTAGTGTTTATATTTGTATTAATGTATCATTTTTATTGTCATTATCAATATTATTAATTCTATTAATATATTTAATAATGGTATGCATATTATTAAAAATATACTTATTTATTAACACTAATTATACTATATGAATTATACAGAATCAGTGAGATGCAAATTGAAAACCGTTTTTGTCAAAATCGTATAGTACTGATCTTTGTCTCATGTCTAAAAATCGAATCAAATTTTTGCAAACCAACAAAAACGTAGCAATCAGAGCAACTTTATGATTTTCTTTAATATTTTTTTTACAAAAAGTAAATAACCACGGGCTTATTTATAATTGAGCAATTTAGTTAGAATGGAACCACACCAATTCACTTCCACATTTTTATGCAAAACATTTTATTCACCTTCTTCTTCTTCTTTTCTTGTGATATCGACCAAGCTATAACAACCATTTTTTTTTCTTTTCCCTCAAGGGTGTCCACGGCCACTTCTACAATCCATCACCGGAAACATCATCTTACACTCACCACCCTCCTCCTCTGCCACCCCACCTTCGATAACCACCTACAAACCGCCAACAAACCCACATAACCCACTTCATCCCGTACAACCACCAAGAACCATCATGTTGGTATTACTACAGCGTATACTTTCGTTTCTCTTTGATCGAACCTTCAGTCATCAAAACGCCATTTTTTTTAAGTAAATTATCACCGACACCCTTCTTTCTCTCTCTCGTTCCTCTCACTCTTATTGTGATCAAGAACAATCTTCTACTAATACAATACCAAGCCACACTCTCACCACACATGACCATCCTCTCCTTCATAAACACAGTTTCATATATCACTATATCTCTCTTATTTCCGTGATTCTATTTCAGTCGACAAAACCCAAAAACCCGCCACTAACTCACTTGTGTTACTACCACGGACTGCTGTAACTGTTTAATAGTTTCTGTTCCAACAGCTCAATCGTCATGACACCACCACTACAAGTACTCAGAATTCTGTTTCTATCGCTAGTCATTGTAGCTACTACTTCTTCTTCTTTTATTTCTGTGTCAAACCGTTGCAAACCCCATCAACAATCCTCATATTGCTGCCTACTTCGTTTCTGTTTCACTGTTTTCATCTAACAACAAGAAGCCCATAGATGAGCTGTAAAAGTGTAATAATGAGGGTAAGGATGATGTGAGGAAGAAAAGGGAACGCGTGTAATGATAACAATAATACGGAGTAAGGATTTCTAATGTTGAGCTGTAAAGGCGACTAGATAATGACGGCTTTTCTTTTTCTGTTTGGAATCCCATGTAAAAAAAAAAAACGTAAACCTCTTCCTAGTTGCTGTTATGGGTTTTTTTTTTCTACTGGCGGGCCGTGTATCTTGATGAGTGGGCTGAGAATTAGTTTGATTCTTTCAGTTGGGCCAAAAATCCAAAACTTGTTTGAAACTATAAAGAGTAAACAGATTGCGATTTAATAAATATGGAAGTTGTATAAAAACAGAAAATCGGGTTGGTTAAGATGGTTAGGAGTGTTGTGGTCTTAGCATGAGGTCAAGGGTTCAATCCCTGTTGGGAACAATTTTTTTTTAAAAAAGAAAAAGGGATTCTAAGGTAGTTTCATAACTTTGAAAATTATAATTATTATTATTATTGTTATTGTTACTATTATTAAGATAAGTAATATCATCACATTAACTTTATTAGTATGAAAATAAATATTATTATTATGACTATTAGAATTATCATTTTTAAAATTTTCATTGGTATTATTAAAATTATCAATATTATCAAACTTATCATTATTATTAAAAGTATCATTCTTAAAATTAACATATTATTATCACTATTATTACTATCATTATTATTATTATCCTTAATCTAGTATTATTATTACAACTATTGATTTAACAAATAAATGTTTTTTTTAAATAAAATATATATATTTAATACACATAACTTAATTATATTATTATTTTTATTTAAAATAGTTAAAACGAATATATTTAATTAAATAATGAAACCTATAAGTTGATAATCTAACAATGATATAATTAATAAATTTATACATATATCTATTTGTGCGATTACAATTATGTGCGTTAATATATATATAAATGATATAGGTTCGTGAATCGAAGGCCAACCCTATACTTGTTCAATGTCGTTCTATGTATTTTTACTACAAAATACATTAGGTGAGTATATAGTCCCTTTTAAACTTTAAATATTTTGGGCTGAGAATACATGCGCTGTTTTTATAAATGATTTACGTTATGGACACAAGTGATTAAAAATGATATTCTGCGGATTGATGTGCTAGGTAATTTAGTTATATGTTATAATAGCATGTAAGCGCGAATCCTAAAGATAGATCTATCGGGTTTAACACCCCCATCCAGTAGGCTGCACTAGACATAAGAACTAGTGGGCGGATGTTTAGTACTTCGAGGATTATTTATACACTTGCGAGTGTACATATCCATCTTTGCCAAGATGACTTATTATATTATTGTTAAGGTTGGTTACTGAGGCCTCAACATAAGCAGAATGATTTTATACACTTGCTAGTGTATTATATTTTTATATATGAAATCTTGTGGTCCATAGTTATAACGCTGCTAATATCAAACCTATATATCTCACCAACTTTATGTTGACTTTTTAAAGCATGTTTATTCTCAGGTACGAATTAAGTCTTCCGCTGTGCATTAGCTCATACTAAAGATATTACTTGGAGTCGATCATCGCAATGGAACCAACTGTTGAAGACTTCGTCCGGGAAGATAAGGTCGAGGTCTTTACAGGTGGTATCAGAGCGTTGGTCTTAGCGAACCAGGTCTTGCATTAGTGTGTCTAACTGGTAGTTGTTAGGATACATTAGTGAGTCTGGACTTCGACCGTGTCTGCCTGTCCAAAAGTTTTGCTTATCATTTCTAGTCGGAAATCATCTGTTTATCATCCTTAGGAAATTGCCTGCCTATCATTCTCAAGTCTAGACACGTTCTACTGCATTTAGTGCAGCGATAGTGTACATACGAAATTCATATCTTAGCGTATCTGATAATTCATATCTTAGCACATCTGTAGACTTGCTTGTCATATGCCGTAAGATCCTCTGTAGGCTACAAAATCTCTATTATTATAGATATTCTATGAAGTTAGAATATCATTCTATATTCGAAAATCATTTCACGTTAAAGATTCTTCTCAAATTGCCCTCCTGATGATGAACCTGAAAGCATTTACCGGCCAAAACCTGTTCGAGAAACCATTTACCCTCTCATTTCTAGAGTATCCCGTCACGATTATATATTATCCTATATTTCAAATCTTACTCAACCGCTCGTCTCAACCGTCAATCATTCCGTAGTACTAGAAGGAGTTAACGAACTACGCGCTCGCGTGACGGCTTTGGAGAACATGGGGCGAAGGTTACAAACACCAGCAACAGCACCAGCAGCATAAACCGTACCACCATCATCAACGTCAACAGTACCCTTATCACCCTCAACCACAACCGCGTCGAAAACCTTAACGTCATAATTCATACCTCTGATATCAACATCACATGCCTCAGTATCACCATCCGTACTTCGAGTATGATCTCCGATTATCTTCGCTTTACGTATCATTTTACCCCATTTTTCCTCGTTCGACATGGTGATTATGTAATTTCTAAAGTTTTAGAGATTATGTAATCTAGTATTAACGATAAATCAGATGAGTTTTTGACTCATTAAATCCATGATTACATCCGATGAAAATATATATGCAAATATATTTTCATAAAGATTGTAATTAAAAATTCTTTTGTACAAACTGTTAATGATGAAAATATTTTAACGGGTGGGTAGTACCCGAGGAATATTTGGATTTCACATTAATAAGTTACATTGTACATTCTTCGAATCTGATTCAACGGTCATCTAATATCCTACTTACAATCACCGATAAAGGTATCCGTTCACCCCAGATTAACCATTTTCATTTAAATTTTATATTTGGATTTTTACCTATCCGAATCCAACAAGTGGCATAACGAAGAAAACATTGGACAAAATAAAATTTGTTAGAAACAAACGGATTAACTAATTGAAATTTGGTTAGGATTCCACGCTAACTGTTCCGGCTAACTGTTCCAGCTAACTGTTCCCAGCTAACTGATTAACATTTAATTTATCGCAATTTACATTATCGCAATTTACATTCTCGCAATTTTATTTATCGTCATTTAATTTCTACATACCGTCGGGACACGTGTACAACAATACGTCGGACTAATTCTGAGACAACACGTTGTATAATGGGTCATGATACATATTTATTTATTTTACGCACTTTAAATAACGGGACACGTATACAAGGTTTTGACTCATCATATTGACCCATCTATATATATATTTCGGAACAACCGTAGACACTCTATATGTGAAGGTGGGAGTTGGCTATACAGGGTCGGAGTTGATTCCAAAATATATATATACTTTGAGTTGTGATCGACACTGAGACCGGTACACGGGTCACGATACATATTAATTAATTATATATATATTAAATTATATATGAATATATTGAACTGTTGAACTATTGGACCATTGTACAATCGGATTAATAGACTGCTAACTATGGACAAGTAAAATGAATTAAAATATTGATTATAACATATGAAACTAAACAATTCTTCAAGTTTGCCACTTGATTTTATCCTAAAACTCATTTGTACCTCGACAATTACAATTCGCGATCAAACCTTTCATGATTCTTGAAAACACCTCGATCGAGAAGTTGAACCAGCCGCCCTTCGTATATGGAAGAAAGATTCATGCATACAGTTATGCACCTAAAAAATTTTCGAAACCGAAGTTATAGATAAAACCCTATCCGCGTCGAATTCCTTATCATTCATTAGCAAAAACAACCATACGATTCCTTTCCAAGTAGCCAAATTTTGTCACAGCTCCACTTCGACTTCTCAGTAAGACTACTCTTATTATAACCTCGATATTTATACCTTGTCCTTTCGCCGTTGTTACCGAGAACCTTTTATATTCCACGACATCATCAGCAGATGTACCGGCAGATCGTCATCCCTTTGGCAGAATCCGCAATCAGTATTTTGAAAATCTCCCAGAACTTCTTCCGTCATACCTATAATGACTATCCCTAAGAATTTCATACTCCGAATGTGAAGTTTCTGAAAAACACCCTGAACTATGAAGTAGTTCTTGAAATGTTAATGAAGCAGCAAAAACTGTAAACGATTTTAACAGTCAAAAGTTTGACAGTGTGTTGGAAAAGCCCAGAAAAAGAGAAGGTTGGAAACTGGAAAACGGATTGAGCAAGGTATAAAAGAGGCTGTGGATAAACCATAAAGCACTGCACCTGCTTTCAAAGAATCTAAATGATTCAGTGCCAGCTGAAATCGTTAGTAAGAACCCTACTCCTTATTCTAAATCTTTCCAGAAGATATTCCTCATCATCATCATATCTTAGATATTATAAGATATCTTCATATCTTCCGTTAAGCATATTCTCCATATTACTGGATATGTTCTCACAACTATTTTTATCTGAAATCATCTATCTTTCCGAAATATCTGCGTTACAACATAAGAGAAACTATGTTAGTTTCTAAAATCTGAAATTTTCGAAATAATATGAATGTTTTGAAGTAGTGTTGGGAGCTGATGCATGAATTAATATAATATAATGAAACTTGATCAACTTCATTATATTACAGTAAGTCATGTTAAGTTTCTAATGGAATGTGGTGATTCACAGTACCATCATCATGTGCCATATTACACGGCTCTTACATTCTATCTAATCCCCAAACGTATCAGGAACATATCGTCTTGATAGTTCGATCTTTTCCAGGATATTCTAGCAATTGGACAAATCAAAATCGTGCCATTACCATTTCTTTCTAAGAGCATTAGCTATATTCATACCTACGAATTTCGGATCATTACTCGCTTGACTCAAGGACGGGAAGAAGAAACGAAGGGAGTAGTTTTATAGTGAAATATCCGACAAAGAAATCGAAACAGATTACCGCATTAAAACAAAGGAGATCCTGTTTTCTAAATCGCCGAAGAACCAAATCTTATTACGTAAGATTTTCTTTAATTCCATAAATTTCGGAAATCAATTCTAAACACGTCATTGGTAAAAACGAATATATTTTTACTCATTTCACTCTTTTATGATAGCTTCATTCGTACGCTTCACAAGATCGAATCGTTTTATCTACATTACTCAATGATGATAAAAACTCCATTATTATCTCATATTCGTCATGAAAACATTCCTATTGTTATTTATGACAACCTCTACCAAATTTCGGGGACGAAATTTCTTTAACAGGTGGGTACTGTAACGACCCGGAAATTTCCGACCAAATTTAAACCTTAACCTTTATATGTTTCCGACACGATAAGCAAAATCTGTAATATTGAGTCTAGAAAGTTTGAAATCTATATTTAGTTAATCAGTTACCCTTTGACCATGCCTGACGATTCACGAACACTTATGTGTATATACGATATATACTTATTAATTGATAACGTTAACAAAGTATTAGATATTATTATATTATCGTTAAGAATTATTATTATTATTATTATCATTATTATTTATTTATTTTTTTTTTATCATTTGAATAAAGTAATTCCGTTACTATTGTTATTAGTGTTTATATTTGTATTAATGTATCATTTTTATTGTCATTATCAATATTATTAATTCTATTAATATATTTAATAATGGTATGCATATTATTAAAAATATACTTATTTATTAACACTAATTATACTATATGAATTATACAGAATCAGTGAGATGCAAATTGAAAACCGTTTTTGTCAAAATCGTATAGTACTGATCTTTGTCTCATGTCTAAAAATCGAATCAAATTTTTGCAAACCAACAAAAACGTAGCAATCAGAGCAACTTTATGATTTTCTTTAATATTTTTTTTACAAAAAGTAAATAACCACGGGCTTATTTATAATTGAGCAATTTAGTTAGAATGGAACCACACCAATTCACTTCCACATTTTTATGCAAAACATTTTATTCACCTTCTTCTTCTTCTTTTCTTGTGATATCGACCAAGCTATAACAACCATTTTTTTTTCTTTTCCCTCAAGGGTGTCCACGGCCACTTCTACAATCCATCACCGGAAACATCATCTTACACTCACCACCCTCCTCCTCTGCCACCCCACCTTCGATAACCACCTACAAACCGCCAACAAACCCACATAACCCACTTCATCCCGTACAACCACCAAGAACCATCATGTTGGTATTACTACAGCGTATACTTTCGTTTCTCTTTGATCGAACCTTCAGTCATCAAAACGCCATTTTTTTAAGTAAATTATCACCGACACCCTTCTTTCTCTCTCTCGTTCCTCTCACTCTTATTGTGATCAAGAACAATCTTCTACTAATACAATACCAAGCCACACTCTCACCATACATGACCATCCTCTCCTTCATAAACACAGTTTCATATATCACTATATCTCTCTTATTTCCGTGATTCTATTTCAGTCGACAAAACCCAAAAACCCGCCACTAACTCACTTGTGTTACTACCACGGACTGCTGTAACTGTTTAATAGTTTCTGTTCCAACAGCTCAATCGTCATGACACCACCACTACAAGTACTCGGAATTCTGTTTCTATCGCTAGTCATTGTAGCTACTACTTCTTCTTCTTTTATTTCTGTGTCAAACCGTTGCAAACCCCATCAACAATCCTCATATTGCTGCCTACTTCGTTTCTGTTTCACTGTTTTCATCTAACAACAAGAAGCCCATAGATGAGCTGTAAAAGTGTAATAATGAGGGTAAGGATGATGTGAGGAAGAAAAGGGAACGCGTGTAATGATAACAATAATACGGAGTAAGGATTTCTAATGTTGAGCTGTAAAGGCGACTAGATAATGACGGCTTTTCTTTTTCTGTTTGGAATCCCATGTAAAAAAAAAAAACGTAAACCTCTTCCTAGTTGCTGTTATGGGTTTTTTTTTCTACTGGCGGGCCGTGTATCTTGATGAGTGGGCTGAGAATTAGTTTGATTCTTTCAGTTGGGCCAAAAATCCAAAACTTGTTTGAAACTATAAAGAGTAAACAGATTGCGATTTAATAAATATGGAAGTTGTATAAAAACAGAAAATCGGGTTGGTTCAGATGGTTAGGAGTGTTGTGGTCTTAGCATGAGGTCAAGGGTTCAATCCCTGTTGGGAACAATTTTTTTTAAAAAAAGAAGAAGGGATTCTAAGGTAGTTTCATAACTTTGAAAATTATAATTATTATTATTATTGTTATTGTTATTATTATTAAGATAAGTAATATCATCACATTAACTTTATTAGTATGAAAATAAATATTATTATTATGACTATTAGAATTATCATTTTTAAAATTTTCATTGGTATTATTAAAATTATCAATATTATCAAACTTATCATTATTATTAAAAGTATCATTCTTAAAATTAACATATTATTATCACTATTATTACTATCATTATTATTATTATCCTTAATCTAGTATTATTATTACAACTATTGATTTAACAAATAAATGTTTTTTTTAAATAAAATATATATATTTAATACACATAACTTAATTATATTATTATTTTTATTTAAAATAGTTAAAACGAATATATTTAATTAAATAATGAAACCTATAAGTTGATAATCTAACAATGATATAATTAATAAATTTATACATATATCTATTTGTGCGATTACAATTATGTGCGTTAATATATATATAAATGATATAGGTTCGTGAATCGAAGGCCAACCCTATACTTGTTCAATGTCGTTCTATGTATTTTTACTACAAAATACATTAGGTGAGTATATAGTCCCTTTTAAACTTTAAATATTTTGGGCTGAGAATACATGCGCTGTTTTTATAAATGATTTACGTTATGGACACAAGTGATTAAAAATGATATTCTGCGAATTGATGTGCTAGGTAATTTAGTTATATGTTATAATAGCATGTAAGCGCGAATCCTAAAGATAGATCTATCAGGTTTAACACCCCCATCCAGTAGGCTGCACTAGACATAAGAACTAGTGGGCGGATGTTTAGTACTTCGAGGATTATTTATACACTTGCGAGTGTACATATCCATCTTTGCCAAGATGACTTATTATATTATTGTTAAGGTTGGTTACTGAGGCCTCAACATAAGCAGAATGATTTTATACACTTGCTAGTGTATTATATTTTTATATATGAAATCTTGTGGTCCATAGTTATAACGCTGCTAGTATCAAACCTATATATCTCACCAACTTTATGTTGACTTTTTAAAGCATGTTTATTCTCAGGTACGAATTAAGTCTTCCGCTGTGCATTAGCTCATACTAAAGATATTACTTGGAGTCGATCATCGCAATGGAACCAACTGTTGAAGACTTCGTCCGGGAAGATAAGGTCGAGGTCTTTACACTTCAGGGGTTAGATTGATAGACCAATCGGTTAGTAAACCCGTAGGGATTATTGAGAATTTAGTTATTAAAGTTGGTGAGTTAGAATTTCCCGCAGCCTATGTAGTTGTTGATATGATTGTGGATAAGGTTGTACCAATTATTCTAGGTAGACAATTTTTAGTAACTGCGGGTGTGTTAACTGATGGGAGAACCGGGAAATTAGTTTTTAGGGATAGAGGAAAAACTTTAAGTTTTCAGACTAAGCTTAGTGTTAAGCCACCACCCAATTCCGTAGAGTCTGTAAATATGGTTAGTAGTATTGAAACTATTAAGGATAGAACTGGAGCTAGTGAACCGCCTAAGTGTGGAGGAGTGGTTGTTAAGGAAAAAATCGTAAGTAAACCTGAAGATGAGGTTATTAATATATCTATGAGGAGGTTATATGGGCGAGTTAAGAAGCCGTGAGTGAGAAAGATGAGAATTTGAGACAGAGGTTAGTGTCAAATCTGTCTAAGAAAGAGAAAGAAAAGTTGAAAGATTTGGTTTAGGAAAGGAAAGCTACGAATGTATGGTTGTTGAATTCGATTGGTAACGGTAATATTACTGGTGGTTCCCATGGTTTGAAGGATGAAAGAACCTACCACCCGGGCATAAGTTGACTTAAAGGAGCTAGAGTCTAGTACAAGACGCGTTAATAAACTTGTACATGTATCCTTGTAAATTTTTTATAATGCGTGTGTTTTAAAATCAAAAATCCTAAAAATTTGAAAAGTGAAAAATCCAAAAAGATTTTGTTTTTGTGTGTTTTGTGTTTTTGTTTAATCATTGTAGGTACTATATTGTGTGATGACAAATCGAGGAATGGCGGGCGCTATTTAATAGTGGTAGGGGGTGCATCCTTACTTAGCATCACGTGCGACTTTGGTCCGTCAGTGCAGAGCCGTTTGTCACTCCGTTTCGCGATTCTTATGCTCTACATCCGGTTATTTCTTTTCCATTCACTCTATTATCCTCTCGAATTTATATTTGATTACATGATTTCATGTAATGAGGGCATTATATGATCTTAAGTGCGAGGGGAGGGATATAAATTCTCGTGGATGTAATACACTTGGCTTTTTGTCTTATTTTTGAGTCAATTGTTGAAAAAATTGAGATTTTTTTTTTTAATTTTTTTTTGAAGATTTCAAAAGCCAAGTGTAGCTACTTTATTGAGCAAATTTTATCACTATTGTGAGTTGAATTGTGCAGGTACCTCAATGATTTTTGGATTTTTGTATTTACTTTCGTGTGTGTGTTCTGTTAAAGGAAGTAAAGTCTTCCTAGTTCAAGTTGTTCCAATTAAAACTTGAAAGTAAAGTCTTTCATGTTTCGTTTCACTTGGTATAGCATCTTCCTAAACTATACCATTTCATACTAACATCTTATTCATGTGTAAAAGTACTGTGGGAAGAGAAAGTCTTGAACTTTCAAAGATAACAAGTGCTACCCCAACGCTAACTCTATTACCGAGTGGGTTTGTCTATGGAGGTAGTATGTTGTCCGTGCGGTTGTTCAATACCAGAATGGTATTGAGTGCATATGACCTTGTAAGCTAAAATTCCGAAAAATTGGTAAGTGTAAAAGCTAACTTGTTGTTCCTTTTCAAAAGATAAAATGTTCTCATAAGGTCTTGTGTTCCCTAGGACCAAATATTTTGGCAACTCGCCTATCTCATTATAAGTCACATGGGACTTAAATTCCATGACCCTCCTTCAATTGTCCACCCTACTCTAGAGTCACCAGAGTAGTCGTTGGGGCATGAGATGATTGTCGTCATCCTAAAACACAGGGTGAACCACAGGGACTACCATCCCAGCACACCCACTTTTTCAATGTAGATGGAATTGACGGTAACACTTCTAGTTATACAACCAGAGTTTATTTTGTAATTTGTACCAGGTTCTATTGTCATGTGCTCGTTGATGATTATACATTTGAAGAACTTAAAGACTTGAACCTTGCACATGCTTGTTAAATATCACACAATTTCGGTAACATTTACTCATGGTGTTATTAATGGTGCATCTTGGTTTCTTAATTGTTGAGGACACGCTTCGGGTATGTTTATTCTTGTATTGGCTTACATTATATGAAGATAAGCTTACTTGAGGACAAGCAAGGTTCAAGTGTGGAGGAATTTGATATTGCCTCATTTATACAAAATATTATTCGCGTTATTGGGTTATTTTGGTATAATTTTGGTAAAGATTGAAGACTTTGGATCGAGGTTATGTTATAAATAATATTTTCAGCTCAGGAAGTCTTCGTGTTGGTATTTTAAACGATTTCGGCAAGTTTCGGTATCAAATGAACAAATTTAGGTGAAAATATAAGAAGAATACTCGACCTGCTGTTGCTGCTACATCTCGCGATCGCGAGGTGCATTTTCGCAGTTGCGAGCCTATGGATTCCAGGCAGGAGTTTTTACATTACGAGCGCAGAAATTAAACAGAAGTTGGAAAACTAATTATGCACTCTCGCAACCATAATCTCCATTTTTGCGGTCGCGATATGATGTTTTGAAGACTAGCGATTGCGAGGTTCAGGCTCGCAGTCGCGAGGGTTATTTTGGCCAGCTGATTCATTTTGCTCGCTATCAATAGGATTTACACCCCAACTTTTTATTAAGTTTTTCTTTACGAATTTTGGAGCTAGGGTTACGTTTTTTTTTTCAACTTTCTGTGGTATTTTGGAGCATCTAAACACTAGGATTTCAATTGTTAATAATTGGTAAACTCTTTTATTTAATTTTAGTCTTTATAATGGTTGATTATTGTTTATCTTTTTTCTTTTTTTCTTTGATTATCACTATGTCTAGCTAAATTCCTTGTATTCACTTAGATGACTGAACCTAGGTGATGGATTGCTAATTTTTATGTCTATTTAAATTGATTTATCTTGATCCATGATTCTTAGTTGCTACCGTTGATTGATCTAATTAGTTTTAAGTTTATTAATTAAAGTAACGAAAGTTATTAAATTGATAAACTTTTCTAGTTATTGAAAGATAGTCTAGATTGGTTGAATTGCAAGAAGGAAACTAGTGTAATTTGACTTATTTGCTAAACCATCAATTGAGTAGGTATTGTGAATCTAAAAGGGGACACCAATTTATCCTTCATTTGAATCACCATCTTGAATAGCTAGTTTGATTGATTGTGTTCTTAAGAAGCTTGAGGAAAACCAGCGTTATTAACTTACACTTTCATAATAATTAGTATATAAGTGAGGGACACCAACTTATCTTACTAAGTAGTTGATCTTAATAAAATCAATCCAGAGCTCAGGGAATTGAATCTAAGTGAATACCCTTGTCTCACTGAATTATTTTTCGTTTAATTTACGTTTATTAGTTTATTTAGTTTTAAAATCAAACTCCCTCCATTTTACTTAGAATAATTATTAGTTTTAAATTCTTAAATTTAACTTCTCCATGTGGACAATACCTAAACTTACCAATGCTAGCTATATACAATTGAGTTAGTTACTCATTTGTGTGGATTTAATTACTAGGTTTAGTTTAACATTAAATAGGTGTGGAAAACCCACATCAATGGTAGAACGAACCGAAGTCGAATATACACAGTTTTGGATGAACGTGATTATAATGTTGAAGGTAAGCAGGTGCCAAATGTCTTTATTGAGAATTATAATAATTTTTTGGGTAAGGTTTTTCATGTACTAAGATTCATTACCCAGATTGTTTATTCATAAACCGTATATGCTCTCAAATGGCTGCAATGATGATTAGGCATGTTTCTTCTCCAAAAATAAAGCACGCTATTTTTGATATTGATGATTTTAAATCTCCGGGGCCTGATGGCTTTTCTGCTGCATTTTTGAGAATGCATAGGAGGTGATTAGAGACGATGCGACTAGTGCTATCAAGGAATTTTTTGTTAATGGTCAATTACTTTTTGAGATCAATAGCATGATTATTTCCCTCATTCCGAAGGTTCAATCCCCAAGCATGGTTACCAATTATCGTCGTATTTTGTGTTGTAATGTATTATATAAATGCATTAGTTAGGTGATAATTATTCATATCAAGTCGAGACTTGAGGATATTGTGAGCACAAACCAATCAGCTTTTGTGCTAGGGCGTAGGATTTCAAATAATATTCTTTTTACCCAAGAGTTAATGAAGAATTATCATCTAGATAGGGGTACTCCTCGGTGCAAGTTTAAATTTGACATTCAAAAGGCTAATGATATGGTCAATTGGAACTTTCTTTAGTCAACTCTTATTTGTTTTGGTTTTCCCATGAAAATGGTGAGGTAGATTATGAATTGTGTCTCAACTAATTCGTACTCTATCAACATTAATGGTAACTGGTATGGTTTTTTAAAAGTAAATGTGGCCTTTGTCAGGGAGATCCTATGTCTCCTTATTTGTTTACTCTTGTTATGGAGGTTCTCACTTTGATGCTCAAACGTAATGTCTGATTATCACAGTCATTCAAACACCACCCAAGATGTGAAAAGCTTAAGATTTTGAACCCGTGTTTGCCTAAAAGTACGGTATTTTTTTCTAACGTTTCTAACACTTTTAGATCGCAAATTTTAGCAATAATGCTGTTTGATGAGGGGCAACTGCAGTTTCGATACCTAGGGGTCCCTCCGGTCTCATCTTGGTTAATATATACAGATTGAAGGTGATGGTGGATCGAGTTAAATCTACAGTAGAGGATTGGTAGAATAAGTTCATATGCTTTGCTGAAAGAGTTTTGTTAATTACTTCAGTTTTGACCTCAATGCAAGTTTATCGGTGTCCATCATTTATTCTTCCAGAGGCGATCATTAAAGACATCGATAAAATTCTTAAGCGGTTTCGTTGGTGTCAAGGGGATTTGAAAAAACGTAAGAAAAAGTAAAGATGTTTCTGTGCCCAAAGATGAGGGTGGTCTTTGTATTAGACGGCTAAAATATTAGAATATTGCTCTAATGACAAATCATGTATGGAGTGTTCTTATTCGCTGGAACTTGTTATGGGTTATTTGGGTTAGGGAGTATAATCTCTCAAACCAAAAATTTTTGGATGTCCCGATTAGAGTTGCAGCTAGTTGGAGTTGGAAAAAATTGCTTTTAATAAGATCAATTATTCGAAAGTTTTTCTTTTTAACTACAGGTTCAGGCAAGGTTACTTATGCTTATTTTGATATATGCTCTTGTAAAGGTCCTCTCTCTGATGTAGCTACGCCTGGGGACATTGCTAGTGTTGGTTTGTCATTGAATGCTTGTGTTAATGATATGATTCTATAATTACTAGTGACCGGCCACATGAATGGGTTTTTAAATACCCTCTCTTTCAAACCGTTAGTCTGCCTTCTGTTAAAGAGGGCACTGACCAGATTCATCGGAGAGTAAATGATGGTTCTTTAATTCCTTGCTCTGTTGCTCGTATATGGAACTCGATTCTTCCATTGGGTATCACTTATTTGCCCTTTAAGTAGAAGTAGTGTCAACTCCTTTGATCACCTTTTCTTTGATTATCCCATTATTGCGCATGTTTGGTCCTGATCTAAGAATTTTCTAAATGTCCGACTTGGTAATATGTGATTCGAGTGATCTCTCCGGTGGCCTCTCAAAACTGTGTTAACGTGGTAGTGACTAAGGTTATGTTTGCTTCCTCGATTTATTTTATATGGCAAGAACGTAAAAATAGAATTTTCCAAAAGTCGTATCGAAGTCGAGCTTTTTGAAGATATATATGCGACTGTAAGACTCAAATTGTTATCACTTACTGGTGAGTCCCCAAAATAATTAACGATTTAATTATGACAAAACTGTAATTTATTTGCACTAAAATGTTATGTGCAGCCTGTAGTGACCCGAACTTTTCCATGATTATATATTAAATGAAAATTATATTTACATGATTAAATGTTTCCAACATGTTAAGCAATCAAACTTGTTAAGACTTGATTAATTGAAACGGATTTTTGTTTTAACATTTGACCACCCAGTTTGTCCGATGATTCACGAACATTATACCTTGTATATGACATGATATTATATATATATATATATATATATATATATATATATATATATATATATATATATATATATATATATATATATATATATATATATATATATATATATATATATATATATATGAACATATATATATATGTTTAACATGATGAAATGAAAAGTAAGTATCTTGTTATGTATATTAACAATTAACCTTATACATAAAACAAGACTACTAACCTAAGAAATTCAAAACGATATCTATACGTAACGATTATCATTGTAATAACGTCTTAATATTTATATATCATATTAAGATATATTAGTACATCATGTTATCATAATAATGTAATAATTTAACATCTCATTAGATATAATAACAATGGAATTAATTACATTTAACGAAATCGTTAACTTATTGGTTCCGAAACAACATGTATATGTAACGACTAACGATGACTTAACGACTCAGTTAAAATGTATATACCTGTAATGTATTAAGATGTATTGTTACACTTTTGAAAGACTTCATGACACATATCAAAGTACTTCTATTTAACAAAAATGCTTACAATTACATTCTCATTCATTTTCATCAACAATTCTACTCGTATGCACCCGTATTCGTACTCGTACAATACACAGCTCCTAGATGTACATACTATTGGTATATACACTTCAATGATCAGATCTTAGCAGACCTTAATGAGTCATCAAACATGTGGGAACCATTCTTTGTAATCTAGTATGAATTATTTAGCAAGATTACAAATATATTATTAATCATTCATGACTTATTTACAAGAAAACAAACTTACATATCCTTTATATCTAATCCATATATCACGACCTAAAACACATACAAACACCTTCATTCTTCAATTTTCTTCATCTAATTGAACTCTCTCAAGTTCTATCTTCAAGTTCTAAGTGTTCTTCATAAATTCTATAAGTTCTAGTTTCATAAAATCAAGAATACTTTCAAGTTTGCAAGTATACTTCCAAGCTTTCTAATCCATTCCAAGTAATCATATAAGATGAAGAAACTTTTGTTACTTACTGTAGGTTATCATTCTAATTCAATGTAATACTCATATTCAAACTTTGATTCAATTTATATAACTATAACAATATTAATTCGAGTGATAATCTTACTTGAACTTGTTTTCGTGTCATGATTCTGCTTCAAGAACTTTCAAGTCATCCAAGATCATTTAAAGCTAGATTAATTTTTGTCACTTCCAGTAGGTTTACCTACTAAACCTGAGGTAGTAGTGATATTCATAACATCATTCGATTCATATATATAAAACTATCTTATTCGAAGATTAAAACATGTAATCACTAGAACATAGGTTAGTTAATTCTAAACTTGTTCGCAAACAAAGTTAATCCTTCAAACTTGACTTTTAAAATTAACTAAACACATGTTCTATATCTATATGATATGGTAACTTAATGATTTAAAATCTAGAAACACGAAGAACACTGTAAAACCGGACATACGCCGTTGTAGTAAACCGGTGGCTGTTTTGGGTTTGATAATTAAAAACTATGATAAACTTTAATTTAAAAGTTTTTCTTCTAGGAAAATGATTTTTCTTATGAACAAGAAACTATATCCAAAAATCATGGTTAAACTCAAAGTGGAAGTATGTTTTTCAAAATGGTCATCAAGATGTCGTTCTTTCGACGGAAATGACTACCTCTTTCAAAAGTGACTTGTAACCTGTATTTCTGACTATAAACTTATACTTTTTCTGTTTATTTTCATAAATTTCAGATCATTATGAAACCATAGCAACTTGATTCACTCAAAACGGATTTATAACGAAGAAATGGTGGGTAAAACAATTTTGGTTAATTTTGCTAATTTTAGCTACAAAAATTTTGTAACAAATCTATACTAACCATAACTTAACTAACTTATATTGTACATGTATACTAACATATATTTATGTAATCTTGATAGACCATAGACACGTATACAATGTTTTGACATATCATATCGACGTCATCTATATATATTATTTGGAACAACCATAGACACTCTATATGCTGTAATGCTCGAGTTCGCTATACAGGGTTGAGGTTGATTCCAAAATAATATATATACTTTGAGTTGTGATTGAGTCTGAGACTTGTATACACTGGGTTGTGGATTGATTCGAGATAATATATATTGCTTTATTTATGTACTACTGAATGTGGACAACTAGTTGTAGATTACTAACGTTGGACTTAACAAACTTAAATCGTTAAAACGTAATAAAATATGTTGCGAATATATTTCGATCATATTTTGATATATACATATAATTTTTTTAGGTTCGTGAATCAACCCGTGGCCAAGTCTAAATCTCGACGAATTGGTAATCTGTGAAAGTGAGTTATAGTCCCATTTTTACTAACGAATATTTTTGGGATAAGAATACATGCAGTTTTATAAATGTTTTACAGAATAGGCGCAAGTACTTGAAACTACATTATATGGTTGGATTATTAAACCGAATATCACCCTTTTTAGTCTGGTAATCTAAGAATTAGGGAACAGAAACCCTAATTGACGCGAATCCTAAAGATAGATCTATTAGGCCTAACAAACCTCATCCGGGTTACGGATGCTTTAGTACTTCGATTTTATCATGTCCGATGAGAGTCCCGGAATGATGGGGATATTCTAGATGCATTTTTGTTAATGTCGGTTACCAGGTGTTCTCCATATGAATGATTTTTAATTCGCGGGTTACTCGTATTATTTTGTACACAGGTTACGTGTACGGTTGTAATTGAAATCTTGTGGCCTATTATTATTATTATTATTATTATTATTATTATTATTATTATTATTATTATTATTATTATTATTATTATTATTATTATTATTATTATTATTATTATTGTTATTATTATTATTATTATTTAAGATAAAGATTAAACCTATAACTCACCAACATTTTTGTTGACGTTTAAAGCATGTTTATTCTCAGGTGATTATTAAGAGCTTCCGTTGTTGCATGCTAAATAAAGACAAGATTGCAGTCTGCATGCTTGTATAATATTGTTTAAAAACTGCATTCGGAGACTTATATTGATGTGTAATATTATAGTATATTATGTAATGGTCGTGTGAAAAAGCTATATTTTAGATTATCATTATTTGATAATCGTCATAATATTTTAAACCTTTATCGATAAAATGAAGGTTATGATTTGTTTCAAAAATCGAATGCAGTCATTGAAAAATGTCTCATATAGAGGTCAAAACCTCGCAACGAAATCAATTAATATGAAACGTTTATAATTATTATGAACGAGACATTTCAGTTGATATCAGAGCGTTGGTCTTAGAGAACCAGAAATTGCATTGGTGTGTCTTACCGTGTTGTTAGGATGCATTAGTGAGTCTGGACTTCTGTAACACCCGTGTTACATCCGTCTCACATCGGTTGGAGAGGGGAACGAAGAATGCCTTATAAGAGTGTGGAAACCTTTCCTAGCATGACGCGTTTTGGGATCACAAGCGCAGCAGATCACATGAGAACTCTGCAGTTAAGCGTGCTCAGGCGAGATCACTACTAGGATGGGTGACCTTCTGGGAAAGTGCTCGTCGTGTTTGGTCGCCAAGAAAAAATACGTGCGCCTACGGGCAAAGCGGACAATATCATGCTACGGGGAACTTGTTACCTGGGATGTTACAGATGGTATCAGAGCCAAGCCTCGGACCAAACGTGCACAGCGAGGACGCTGTGTCCCATTAGGGGGAGGATTGTAACACCCGTGTTACATCCGTCCCACATCGGTTGGAGAGGGGAATAAGACATGCCTTATAAGAGTGTGGAGACCTTCCTAGCATGACGCGTTTTGGGACTACAAGCGCAGCAGATCCCATGAGAACTCTGCAGTTAAGCATGCTCAGGCGAGAGCACTACTAGGATGGGTGACCTCCTAGGAAAGTGCTCGTCGTGTTTGGTCGCCAAGAAAAATCCGTGCGCCTACGGGCAAAGCGGACAATATCATGCTACGGGGAACGTGTTACCTGGGATGTTACAACTTCGACCATGTTTTCTTTAAAAATGATTGCTTAACACTTTTTGTTGAAAACTACAAATTGTTAACATGTAAATATTATGTGATATATTAATCTCTTAACGTGTTTGATATTGTGTGATAGATATCTACCTCTACTACAAATCCCATCGACTCACCTAATAATAATGAAGAGTCGAATATATATTGGGAAGATTCACAAATTCCCGAAGAGGAACCGGAAGAAGAGGAACCGGAAGAAGAGGAAACGGAAGAAGAAGAAGATTTTCTGGAGGGGGAAATATTAGGAATCACAGAAAAACAGATAAATAAAAGGAAATCCTCAATCAATGGACCAAAGTTAATAATGGTGAATGGTGTTTCCACCAAGGAAGCAAAATACTCGGAAAATTACCAATTTTCTAATGAATCGGATCCCGATGAGGATTCCAATGATGTTATAGAAATTACCCCGACCCAATTTGAAAAAGCAAAAGAAAACAATAAGGGAAAGGCATCAAAATAGAAAATCCCGAGTCCAAAACCGATGAACTTTATGTTAACATGAAATATCCCGATGGAAAATACCGTCAACACCCGTATTTCTTAAGTTTTAGCTATAACCCGGGAACATCTAAGCCACCAGGTTTTTCTAGACCTTTTGTGAAAAGAACGGCTCGTATTAGGGGAGCACCATATATCCCTAGGAAATTAGCTAAACGAACCAAGTCCGAAGAGGAAGAAACAAGTGAGTCGGAATAAAGAGTAGTAACCATGATGTGTAGTATATGTATTGAAGTGTGCTTGTACTTTTATGTTATATGTAAAAATTGTTTGTATTATTTGTTAAAAAAAATTTTAGGAATCTAATCCTCATCTATTTTACAGTATAAAAACACACAATGGACGTTAAGGATAGACAACCGGAAATTTTAGAAGACCTACCAGGGGATATGATTGATGAAATCTTGTCTAGAGTCGGTCAGAATTCATCGGCACAATTATTTACGGCGAAATTAGTTTGTCGAACATTTGAAAGACATTCTAAGAATGCCTTAGTTTATAAAAGGCTTTCCTTTGAACGATGGGGTATATCACATTGGGTAGACCTTAAGTTACGCCGAGTTTTCTTTAAAGCATTAAGTGCGGGGAACCCAAATGCAATTTTACGCTACGGGTTAAGAGCCTATTTTGACTCCATATATCCCAACATAGGACTTTGTTCTTTAGAAAGAGCTTCAAACATGCTACATAAAGAAGCATGTTATGTTTACGGGTTAGTAATGTTCGCTTCTCACCAAATTGAGAAAAAGAACATCGGATTGCAACTTCTAAATAAAACATTCCCACAAGTAACGGATTCGGTAGTTGGGGTGAGAAACAAGGTTGTTAGATTGTTACAGGGCTGTTGGGCATTACGTAACCCTCGTTCTTTTGACGACGTTACAACATGCTGCCTGATCAACGGTCACAACGGTCATTTTTCACAAGACCAAGGATGGGAAATAATACTAGTAAAACCCGAATGCATGACTTGTTTCGGGACTTATGAATTACGTGTCTTTATTGCCTTTGTTGAACGACTTGCGTATTAACTAGAATTGTTTTCGCAACTGCCTTGTATCAAAGTTATTGTGTGCTAAACTTCATGCTATATGTAAAATTGCGGTATTGTAAATTTGTAAAAATATTGTATAAAAGTTTGAACGCAAAATATTATTGTATTTAGTTTTTCATATAGAATCATAGTAGTTGAATTGTATAGTAGCTACTAAGTATGAACTTAACGGGTAGCTACTACCCGAATTAAAACTATAAAACGATAATATGAAGAAAAAGCTTTTATAAATAAGTTCATATTATGCTACGAAATACTATTGACTACTCTTAAATTCTATATGATTAACTCAATTCTTTTGGCTACTTTTGAAGGAAATGGCACCGACGACTCGTCAGAACTTGAACATGAGTGAGGAAGAATTCTGTGTTTTCCTTGCTGCGAAAATAGCCGCAGTGCAGGCCGCAATGCAAAATAACAATAATAAGTCTGGTTCTAGCAGTGGAACTAATACCACAAGAAATTTTTTAGGATGCTCCTACAAAGAATTCACTGTCTGTAAAACTTTGGAATTCGATAGAACCGAGGGTCCAATCGGATTAAAACGGTGGACCGAAAAGGTTGAATCGGTGTTTGCCATAAGTAAATGTACTGAAAAAGATAAAGTAAAGTACGCTACGCATACCTTCACAGGTACTGCGTTAACATGGTGGAACACCTATCTCGAGCAGGTGGGACAAGATGCTGCTTATGCACTACCGTGGTCAGCATTCAAACACATGATGACTGAGCAGTATCGTCCCAAAAACGAGGTCAATAAGCTCAAGGTAGAGCTTAAAGAGTTATGAACACAAGGATTCGATATTACCACATACGAACGAAGATTCACAGAGTTGTGCATATTGTGTCCAAGAGCGTTCAAAGATGAAGAAGAGAAGATCGACGCATTTTTAAAAGGGTTACCAGAAAGGATTCAAGAAGATATAAGTTCACACGAGCCCACCTCCATACAAAAGGCAAGTCGAATGGCTCACAAACTCATAAATCAGATTGAGGAAAGAATTAAAGAGCAGGCGATTGAAGAGGCAAAAATGAAGCAAGTCAAAAGGAAGTGGGAAGAAAACAGTGACAAGTGAAATGACCCGTCCTAATCCATCTGGACGAAATCCATACCGATTATAAACGATTCACAACAGTTGATTACATCGCGAGGTATTTGACCTCTATATGATACATTTTACAAACATTGCATTCGTTTTTAAAAGACAAACTTCCTTTACATTGAAAATTGATAGGCATGCATGCTATCTCATAATATATCCAAACTATAAATGACTTAATAATTTTCTTGATGAATTCAACGACTCAAATGCAACGTCTTTTGAAATATTTCATGAATGACTCCAAGTAATATCTCTAAAATGAGCAAATGCACAGTGGAAGATTTCTTTAATACCTGAGAATAAACATGCTTTAAAGTGTCAACCAAAAGGTTGGTGAGTTCATTAGTTTAACATAAATAATCATTTCCATCATTTTAATAGACCACAAGATTTTCATTTCTATTTCTCATAAATATACGTCCCATGCATAGAGACAAAAATAATCATTCATATGGTGAACACCTGGTAACCGACATTAACATGATGCATATAAGAATATCCCCTATCATTCCGGGAAATCCTTCGGACATGATAAAACAACATCGAAGTACTAAAGCATTCGGTACTTTGGATGGGGTTCGTTAGGCCCAATAGATTTATTTTTAGGATTCGTGTCAATTGGTAGATCGGTTTACTAATTCTTAGGTTACCAAGCAAAGGGGCATATTCGGCTTCGATCATTCACCCATATAATGTAGTTTCAATTACTTGTGTCTATTTCGTAAAACATTTATAAAAATTGCGCATGTATTCTCAGCCCAAAAATATAAAGGGTAAAAAGGCAAATGAAACTCACCTAATGTATTTTGTAGTAAAAATACATATGACGACATTGAACAAATATAGGGTTGGCCTCGGATTCACGAACTTATATCATTTGTATATATATTAATATACATAATTGTAATCGAACAGACATATATGTATTTATTATTAGTGATATAATTTTTATGTTAATAATCTATATATGTCATTTTATATATATATATATATATATATATATATATATATATATATATATATATATATATATATATATATATATATATATATATATATATATATATATATATATATATATAAAGTAAATAATCATATTTATATAGTTAAGTTTGGTATTAAATATATATGTATATATATATATATATATATATATATATATATATATATATATATATATATATATATATATATATATATTTGTGTATCTATATCTATTTTATAAACATCTTTTGTCTGTTAACTTAATGATAATACTAATAACAAAAATACTATTAGTAATAATGATATTATTGATAATAATTATAATAATAATACTGATAGTTTTATTGATAGCTTTAGTTAAATTGATAGTAATGTCAGTAAATTTTTAATAATAATAATAATAGTATAGATAATAATAATCATAATAATAATAGTAAATATTAATGATGATACTTATAACAATAATAATGATAAATATGATATTAATAATTATAAGTATATTGATAAAACTAATATTTATAAAAGGATAACAATCCTAATATTACTGATAATAATAATATATTTTTTTTACTTTCATAATAATAATGATAATGATTATAATACTTTTACATATGATAATAATATTAATAATTTTTAACACTAATAGTAATAATAACAGCAATAACATTAATAACAATAACAATCATAATAATAATAATAATAATAATAATAATAATAATAATAATAATAATAATAATAATAATAATAATAATAATAATAATAATAATAATAATATTTATAATAATAATAATAATAATAATAATAATAATAATAATAATTATAATTATAATAATAATAAATATAATAATAATAATAATAGATATATAAATAAGAGGTATACCTTCTTTAAAGAATTTTATAAAAAGAAATACACCAATTCAGAATCGAACCCAACACTTCTAGCTCGCCCATCAACACGTTTAACCACTGGACCAATTCGTTTTATCTGATTATAACCCATTTCAATTTCTAATTAAACTGTCCTTCTGTTTTTATACTTCTACTTCTTCTTCAAACCTTAAGTCGACCAGTTCAAGTTTAAACATCAGATTAACAATTTCATTGTCTCGTTTAATACTTGTAAACAACAACAAAATTTAGAAAGTTTGTTATTAATTAAAGAAAATAAAAAAAATAATGACAGAATCCAACAGCTTATGCTGTTCGCTGTTCGTCGCATATAAAAAAAATGTGGTTTTTGATTTTAATTGCATTATAGCTAAAGACTTTAACACGAATTAGTTTCCTAATCTCATATAGAAACTATAGGATTCGTTATTTTAAATTAATTCATCACAGAAAACTCGAATTTGATGGATGAACAATTGTTGACTTTTTGATTCAAAAACTTTGACTTCCAAATTCGAAATCAAGAGAAGGATTTGAGACTTGAAAACTTACAGTTAGTATAATTAGATAATTTCTAACACTTCTGTATCTCTAATTTGTGATATTTGATTCGAATTTGGGTTATGGTTTAAAAATGACTCGAACAGAGAAGAAGAAAAAAAAACTTTGCTCCTGTCTGTTTTAATCTTTTTTTTAAACAAAACAGCAAGGATATATCTAGCATAATTTAATGATTGATATAGCAATATATAATTGATCAAAATTGTTTGATGGTGGTCGCTAGGATGAATCACGAGCAGAATAGGAATGAAGAAAATAAATAAAGTTAGTTTACAAAGTCTTATTAAATTTGTTGTGTAGCTGGGTTTATATTCAGTTTGTAATTAGACCAAAGGCATGAGACAAATCCAGATACAGAAGGATAGATACAGGTAACCAAATTTGTACGATATTTAATTTTTTTATATAATTTAAATAATTAATAAATATATTAATAATAATAATTATATTAATAATACTTATAAATAATAATAATGGTACTAATAATCATAAAAATAAAAATGTTAATAATTATATTATTAATGATAATAATATATTGTATTATTTTCTATTAAATATAACTATAGTAATACTTATGTTATTAATAATAATAATATTATTAATAAAGATAATAATAATAATAATAATAATAATAATAATAATAATAATAATAATAATAATAATAATAATAATAATAATAATAATAATAATAATAATAAATAATCAACATAACTTAAAAATTAAAATCTTACTACTAATTATAATGATATACTAAAATTAGGTGTATCAATATCATTTATTATATTAAATAGTAATATACTAACATTAATATTAATAATGAAAAATAAATATACGAATATTACTATAACATTTATATTTTAACTTGTTCTTTTAATTTAATATGTTACTGTTACACACTATTAATTACATAGTATATGATATTTAATAACTTATATTCAATATTTAATATTTATCCATTTTATATATTTATATGTATTACAATGTATATATAATATTAATTAATTATGTTTAGGAATTATATATTTATATATGTGTGTGTATATATATATATATATATATATATATATATATATATATATATATATATATGTATGTATATATATTGACATAGATCATAATTAGCTAATACTTTAATTCTAATGTTTCTATTGTATTTATTATTCCACATTATTATATATATTTACAGTTACTTTTATATTTATATTTATATTTATACATATATACATTTTTATTTACACAATTGTTCGTGAATCGTCGGAAACAGTCAAAGGGTAAAAACACTTCAAAATATTTGAGATTCAACATTTCAGACTTTTCTTATCGTGTCGAAATCATAAGGAGATAAGTTTAAATTTGGTCAGAAATTTTCGGGTCGTCACAGTACCTACCCGTTAAAGAAATTTTGTCCCGAAATTTGAGTGGAGTGGTCATGGATAACCATAAAAATGTTTTCATGACAAATATAAGTTTGATAAATAGAGTTTTATCATCATTGAGTAATATAGGTAAGATAATTCGATTTTTCGAAGAGTACGAGTGAAGCTATCACAAAAGGGTGAAAGAAGTAAATGCAGGTTTGTCTTAACCGGTGACGTAGTCACGGTTGATTTCCGGAATTTAAGGGATTTTAAAGAAAATCTTCGAAATCTAGAAGATTTAATTTTCGGCAAATAAGGAAATTAAGATCTCTGTAATTAAATGCGGAAATCTGCCTTGATTTCTTTGTCTGGTATTTTCACTATAAATGGACTTCTTCCGTTCCATTACTTCCCACCACTCCCATACTTTCTTTCTTAGTTCATACATCCAAAAGATTGCGAAAATGCTTAATCCCGTTCTAATCCTTGATATTTTTCTAATTATCAATTCTGTCATCCTTCTCTTCCACCAGAAAAATCTGTTTACTTCTACTATTACCTTGGGTGATACTATTCTTAATTATACCGTGTCTTTATATTGCTATTCGTATTAATATCCACGGTTTGTAACCTCCGTGTTGTTATTGGGCTTTATATTTTCTCTTATATTTTGGAGCTCTTTGCCTTTTTATTCTCCTCTCGACTCCTAGTAAAGCGAGTAATGGTCCAGAATTCGTAAGTATAGAGTTTCGAATGATTATAATGTTCTAAGCAGGAAGGAACGTGATAGCACAATTTGATTTTCAAATTTATCAAAATCACTGAGAATAGAACTATCAAGAATATACTTTCTTGATATGTTCAGAAGTTAAGCAGAATGACAGAGTTATGTAACATGGCACATGATGACGTTATGATCTGTGAATCATCACGTTCCATTAGAAACTCAGCATGACTTACTGTAATATAATCACATTGATCAAGTGTCATTATATTATACTAACTCATGCTTCAGTTCCCAACACTACTTCAAAAACATTCTTATTTTAAACTCGAAGGTTTTTTAATTTAGAAACTAAAATAGTTTATTTTATGCTGAAATACAGATAGCGCGAAGAGGTAAATGATTTCAGGTAAGAATAATTATGGAATATCTTCAGAAATATGGAGGATATTTCTAATGAAAGATACGATGATATCTTAGAATTTCTGATATCAGAGGATGATGAAGAATATATTGTCCGCAAGGGTTTAGTGTCAAGAGCAAGGTATTCACTAAAGACTTCAGCAGACACTGAATCATTTGGATTCTTTGAAGACAGATTTAGTCTTGGTGATTTGTCCACAGCCTCCTTCATACTTTCCTCAATTCGTATTCCAGTTCCAAACCTTCTCTTTTTCTGAGCTTTACCAACACACTATTTTTTATCATCAAACTTTTGACTGTTACGGTTGTCTACAATTTCTGCTTCTTTATCAACATCTTTCAAAATTTTGATAATTAGTTCGCAGTTTAGGGTGTTTTTCAGAAACTTCACATTCGAAGTATGTAGGTCTAGGAGATAGACTTTATATGTACACATATAATTTTTGGCGTAGACATACTGCGAGATTTCAAAATACTGATTGCTGATTCCCAGTAATTGGCATGAAAATTCTTGTTACATGATGCGGATGAGTAAATGATGGGATTTTGATAAATATAATGATTTTTCAAAAAATCAAAGATCATTACGGTTGCTGATAAGTTAACTGCTAATGTGGTGGAATATAAACGGTTCTGCGGTAACGATAACGAAAGGCAAGCGTATATATCAAAGTTATAATAAGTCTTATTCGAATGAAAGGTCGATGTTGATTTGCTGAAGCTGTGACAAAATTAGCTACTTTGGAGAGGTGTTGTAAAGTTATTTTCGATAATAACATGCCAATGGATCACGGTTTTGTGTTAAACTTCTACTTAGGTTCCGGGAGTTTTCCAGGTGCATGACTGTATGCATCAATCTTTGCTCCCTCAGATGAAGTGATGTTGGTTCATCCTCTTGGTTAAAGTGTTTTCAAGAATCATGAGAGGTTTGAACGCAGATTGTAATCGTCAAGATACAATGAGGTTTAAGATGAAATCAAGTGGCAAACTTGAAGAATTGTTTAGTTTCATATGTTATAATCAATATTTTAATTTATTTTAATTGTCCAATGTTGGTAGTCCACAGTTAGCAATTTAATAATTCATATATAGTTTAATATATAATATTTGAATTAATTAATACGTATCGTGACCCGTGTACATGTCTCAGACTCGATCACAATTCAAAGTATATATATTATTATAGAATCAACTTCAACCCTGTATAGTGAACTCGAGCATTACAGCATATAGAGTGTCTATGGTTATTCCAAATAATATATATATATATATATATGCGTTGATATGATATGTCAAAACTTTGTATACGTGTCCCAATATTTAAAGTGCGTAAAATAAATAACAGAAATTAAATGACGATAAATAAAATTGCGAGAATATAAATTGCGATAATTAAATTGCGATAATTAAATTACAATAAATAAAATGTAACCAGTTAGCTAGGAACAGTTAGCATGGATTCTTAATAAAATTTCAATTAGTTAATTCGTTTGTTTCTAACAAATTTTATTTTTGTTCAATGTTTTCTTCATTATGCCACTTGTTGAATTATGATAAGTCAAAATCCAAATATGAAATTGAATGAAAATGGTTATTCTGTGGTGAATGGATACGTATATTGGTGAATGTATGTAGGATAGTAAATGACTGTTGAATCGGATTGGAAGAATGTACAGTGTAACTTACTAATGTGAAAACTAAATATTCCTCGGGTATTACCTACCCGTTAAAATATTTTCACCATTAATAGTTTGTATAAAAGAATTTTTATTTACAATCTTTATAAAAATATACTCGCATATATATTTTTTTCAGATGTAATCATGGATTTAATGAGTTAATATGATATTAACCTCATTTGCTTTTCGGTTTGAGCTAGGATAAGTAATCTCTAAAGCTATTAGGAACCACATATTCTTCGCAGAATATTAATGAAGTTATGGATCAATACTTCATCGTTAATTATTAGGAATCACATATTCTTCGCAGAATATTAATGAAGTTATGGATCAATACTTCATCGTTAATTGTTGTTGGTACTCCTTGGTATCTATGGTGCGTATGATGTTAATGCTCGTGGGACAGATTGTGATGTTGAGATGTGGGATGCGGATGTTGCTGTTGGTGGTGGTGATGGTACTGTTGATGTTGCTGATAGTGGTACTGTTGGTGCCAGTGATGTTGCTAAAGCTGGTACGTTTTGCACCATTTTTTTAAGGCTACAACTCGAGTGCGAAGCTCATTGACTTATTACTTTGGAATGATTGTTGCTAGGAATGAGCGAGTGAATAAAGTTTTGAATTTGAGATAGTATATAATCAAGGCGAGATATTCGGGAAATGAGGGTGAAAATGGTGTTTCGGACTGGTTCGCCGGTAAGTGCTTCAGGTTCATCGCCAAGAGGGAAAGTCGGTGGATGGAAAGAATCGTTTTCTTCTTGTCTTCATTGATTAAGTCGACTACGAACCCATCAGATGAATTGGGGATGGCTGATTGATTGATTCATTCTGGTGACACCGCTTTTGGAGCTTAGGTGAATATCCATGTCGGAATAGCTATCGGAATAACTATCAGAATAGCTATCGGAATCTGGGGGACACGAACTGGTTGCAGGATTCATCTCGTACGATCAGATGAAGCGTTTTCGATAAGAAATAGATTATAGGATGTAGATTAGTACCCTACAATACATAATTTACATATGCATATATAATACTAAAATCACATAAGTTATGGAGGAATCTACGGAATATGTTAGGCAAAGTTTACAGTAACAGATATGCTAAGATATGAATTAGCAGATACGCTAAGATATAAATTTTGTCTATACACTATTCATGCAATCCAGGCAGTAAGATATGTCTAGATTAAGAATGATAAGCAAGTGATTCCCTAAGAATGATAAGCAGGAAATTTTTGACACGAAATGATAACCAAAACTTTTGACATGTAGACACGGTCGAAGTCCAGACTCACTAATGCATCCTAACGACTTATCAGTTAGACACACTAATGCAGACCTGGTTCGCTAAGACCACCGCTCTGATACTAACTGAAATGACCCGTCCTAATCCATCTGGACGAAATCCATACCGATTATAAATGATTCACAACAGTTGATTACATCGCGAAGTATTTGACCTCTATATGATACATTTTACAAACATTGCATTCGTTTTCAAAAGACAAACTTCCTTTACATTGAAAATTGATAGGCATGCATGCTATCTCATAACATATCCAAACTATAAATGACTTAATAATATTCTTGATGAATTCAACGACTCGAATGCAACGTCTTTTGAAATATGTCATGAATGACTCCAAGTAATATCTCTAAAATGAGCAAATGCACAGTGGAAGATTTCTTTAATACCTGAGAATAAACGTGCTTTAAAGTGTCAACCAAAAGGTTGGTGAGTTCATTAGTTTAACATAAATAATCATTTCCATCATTTTAATAGACCACAAGATTTTCATTTCCATTTCTCATAAATATACGTCCCATGCATAGAGACAAAAATAATCATTCATATGGTGAACACCTGGTAACCGACATTAACAAGATGCATATAAGAATATCCCCTATCATTTCGGAAAATCCTTCGGACATGATAAAACAACATCGAAGTACTAAAGCATCCGGTACTTTGGATGGGGTTCGTTAGGCCCAATAGATCTATCTTTAGGATTCGCGTCAATTAGTAGATCGGTTTACTAATTCTTAGGTTACCAAGCAAAAGGGGCATATTCGGCTTCGATCATTCACCCATATAATGTAATTTCAATTACTTGTGTCTATTTCGTAAAACATTTATAAAAATTGCGCATGTATTCTCAGCCCAAAAATATAAAGTGTAAAAAGGCAAATGAAACTCACCTAATGTATTTTGTAGTAAAAATACATATGACGACATTGAACAAATATAGGGCTGGCCTCGGATTCACGAACCTATATCATTTGTATATATATTAATATACATAATTGTTATCGAACAGACATATATGTATTTATATCCAGCCTGCCTGGCCAGATTCTGGTATACTGCCACCATGGCCACCACTCCACAGAACGTTCCATGTATTTGTGGCATGGTGACTGAAACCCTAACCTGCTCCATTACTGCTGACGCCATCTGACGTGCTCTTCAATTACCCGATGATCCATTTGTTAATTCACCGACCAGTGATGAGTTTAGAAGGGAGGTATTGGAAATTATAGGGTTCACTCAACCAGTAGCACATACGCCATTGATGAAGCATATGCCACCTCTATGGTATTATTTCTTTAGGTTGCTGACTCAGTGTATCAGCCAGAAGTCTGGAAGTTTTTATCAATGCTCAGATTTTGAGCTGAAGATTGGTCACGGGATGCTGTTCAACCATAATATTGATTATGCCAGTGAAATTTATTTGAGGCTAAGGGAAATGGTGCTTGCACCCAAACGAACACATCTAATCCCCTTTCTAAGGTTCTTCAGCCTTATTTTTGAAAATGAGCTGGGTGAAGCTTACCGGCAGATTGCTGATGAATCATTCGTCCTGCCTCTAAAACAAGGGGGAATGCCAAAAGATGCTCCTGCTGCTCCATATACTAGTTTAACACCAGGCATGCTCGAGTATCTTGCTGCTAGGGGTGGAGTAAACCAAACGACTGCCTCTGGTGTTACACCAGTTGAGGGGGAGGGACTTCAGCGAAAGCCAGCTATAAAAGGAAGAAGCCAGCTACCTCAACTAGTACAGCCACCATCTCACATACTGGTAACGCAGTAGCTATATTAGAATCTAGTGCTCTATGATCATAAGGAACAGCCCTAGTCTTATATACTGACTACCCAATTCTAGTATTGGAATATGTTGCTTAACTATTTCTTGGTAACAGGCAAATCCAAACGAGCTAAAGCTGGCTCCAAGCACACCACAGGAGGGATTGCCCCAGTCTCAACTGCTGCTTCTGAAAAGAAAGCTGATATGGAACCTGGTGCGTCTCTAGACCAAACAGCAAAAATCTCTAACTTAATTAAAAATCTTTTCATTGCTGACTTGAAAAATGAAAATGGAGTTTAAGGTATAACCTTGGCTCTCAAGCTGACTGGTTTTAAAACTAGTGTTAAGAAGAGTAGCAACCCATACTCTTCTAATCAGGCACTTCCACATTTTTCTAAATTGAGCATCATGCAATATCCTCTGCTGACAGTACAACCAGCAGAAAACATAAATGACCCCCAAAGCAGTCTTGAGCTGGTTCCTCATCGTGTTGAATCAGCTCCGGCCATTGCGCAATCTAAATGTTACTTGGATCATGCTAAGAGTCTCACTCCTACATCATTACCAGCCAGAACTCTTACACTATCTGGGTCAACATATGTTGCCAATGAGTCAGCAGAGTCACAGCTATACTTACAGACACCTAACTCTGTCTCAATTGAAGGGCTGACTAAATCACCAGTCTATCCCCAAAGACCAACAACAGATGCAATTGTTGAGTCAAATTTATTTGGTTCTACATTTGTTAACATAAAATGTTCTTGTGTTTCAGTTCTTAGCAGGGTAGATGAACAGGCAGAGGGGGAGCAAGAAAAGGATGCTATTGTTTCTACTGCTGAGCTATCCGTTTCTGCTGCTGGTATTGGTGCTATTGAGTTGTCCACTGGTGGTACTGATACTCGTACTGTTGACTCTACTGCTGATGGTTCTACTGGAGACAATGTGGCTGCTGGTTCTACTGTTCTTACTGATAATGAGGAGCTAGCTACTGTTAATATTTCTGCTACTCCTCCTACTCTCTCTGGTATTGCTACTTCAACCACTGATTCTGAAGTGGTTGAGGAGATGATAATGGAACCTCCTCCTGCACTGGAAAAGGTCATTGATAATATTGTTAAGGAGGTTCTTGATGTTGATGCTGCTGCCACTATCACTGTTACTCCAACTGCTACTATTACTAAAGTGGTTACTAGTAGTGGCTCACATGATGATGATGACTCTTCCTGGCCTTCATTTCTTCAGGATGTTGGCTATGTTCCAAAAGAGCCACCGATGAATACTGTTGCTTCTGCTACTGTTATTCCATCTTCTGAGCAGTCATCCGCTGCTGCTACTGGTTCTACGAAACCCATTTTAGATGCTGGTACCTCTGCTACTGCCACTACTGATTCTTCTCAGGCTACTGCTTCTACTGATAAGAAACCATATGTATGCCAGGTACCAGATCCTGATGAAGTTGTACCTAACTTTATCTATAGGGGAGCATCTATCACTCCCAGAGTTGCCTTGCTGGTGGATCGGCTGACTATTGATCCTCAAACTGCCTTAGTGTCAGCCAGCAAATTACCTAGAGAAGGGCTGACTGAACTACTGTCTCAGCTTGATCGACCAGCAAGAGAAGAGGTATATGAGAGATTGGCCATGTTACAACAAGTTAATGAGCAACCATACTACCACTATTTTTGGTATGGCTCCAGTTGCTTCTCCATGGCCTGGTACATGGAGGCCTCTCAAGTTCATCATCGATCCTACTACTGGTAAGTGTGTGATGCAGAATGTCCCTGATTCACTAGTACCTTCTGATTCTTCATCTTTTTCCTCATCATCTTCTTCATCTGATGGTAATGCTGATAAAGGTGCTGGTAAGGGAGAGCCAGTCACCAATGATAATGTAACTGGTTCCAAAGACACACTAGTGGATCTCAATGATGATGCTGATAATGATGCTGACAAGGATACCAGTGGTTCTAAACCTTCGGGTGAAGGTAAAAATGATGGTGATCATGGTGATGAGTCAGATTCTGACCTTCCACCTCCACCACCCCATGGAGGTAGTCCCATTGTCGATGCTAGTGATCACCCCTCAACCAGCAGTTTTGATGTTAATGAGGTGGCTGCCATCTCCACCCTGGCTGTCTATCGAACAGTAGCCAGGATCACACCAGATCTACAATGCATCATCCGTACTTCTCTTGTTGATAGAATGAATGAAGCCATACGCAGAGTTGGGGAGGTTACAACTTCATCTATTGAAGCCCAGCTCAGACAAGTATGTGCTTTTGCAGATCTTGCGGTGGAAGCCATTGTCAAACAACATGAAGAGGAGGAGGATCTTAAAAGGCGAATCATCTCTCACAATGAGTATGTTGATCATATTGCCCGTCTTCAAGCTAATTTGGATGCTGCTAATCACAGAATTCTATTTCTTAATGAAGAAAATAGGGTATTGGAAGAGAGATTGGATTCGCAGGAACAGTAAATGGCTACTATGATTCCTGCCTCAGCTTATGTACAAATGGTGGAGGTAATGCAACGAATGGCAGCTCTTCAAGCTGATGTTAGGGCTGATGTCCAATAAATGGCCATGGGTGTTGCTAGGAATGAAGTTCGATTTTAAAACTATGCCTAAGACAATATGGCGTAGATCCTGATGCCCATCTATCTCCTGCTGATACTGACTGGAACAGATTTGCTTATTCTGTTCCTGAGTCTGATAGTGACCTTGATGCACAAGTATCCCCAGCTCCTGCTTCTGCCCCTGCTGATGACAAAAAGGGGGAGAAGAAGTCTGAAAAGAAATGTAAAAAGAGAAAATAGCCTGAGGGGGAGCACGAGAATGAAAAGGCTCCAAAACAGCAAAGGAGGGATGGTGATGGTGGTGATGGTACTGGTCAAGGTTCTGGCACTAAGCCCAACAATGCTCATACTGAAGCAGGTGTCCAGGCAGCTGGTGAATCTCAACCCAGTGTGTCTGCCACATCTGTGGATGATATTGGTTCTGGCAGTCAGCCCAGTGATATTTCTAAATTGGCTGTTGCTGAATCTATTGAGTCTATCAAACCAGTGAGCGTAAAATGAAAAGAAAACTGGAGAGGCATCAGAAGAGACAGCAGGAACTAGATGCTGCTTTTAACGCTAAATTTGGGGCGTATGCTGCTCTGAAACAACATAAAATTGAGCATGTACAATCCCTCGATCCTGAAAAGCGTGAAATTCATGATGAACTACTCAGCATTGAAGAACACAAAAGGGGTAGTTTGAAAAGAAATGTTAAGTTCATGATCAAATATGATAGAAAGAAAGTAAAGTTGTATGCTGAGCGAGCATACAGAATTAAGAAGATGACACCTGAACAGATGAGAGATTACTTAGCTTCTAAAGAGTCAGGAGGAGTGAGAGCTGATGTATTCATGAAATGGCTAGATGCAATGTTAGAAACCAGCCATTCCTCTCGACCAGCATCTTCTGCTCAGCCAGCTACATAACAACAGCTAACAGAATTTATAAACCTTGATGACGATGATACTCAGGGGGAGCACTTAGCAATTGTTCCCTATCTTCCTTCACAAGAACCAGTATCAACACAAGAACCATCAGCTGAACCCATACCAATCGACAAACAAAGGGTAAAATCTGCTCCTAGGGACAATCAGCCCCTAAGGAAAGGTCCCCTATTTGAGGCAGCTGATGAAGATTCTGTGGCAGTTGTGCCAGCTGATAGTAATCGGTCAGTTGGTACTGAAGACATAGCAAGGAGTGCTATGAATGAAGACCCAGCCAGTAGGGTGCTGCTGGGTGAAACAAGTGTTGAAGACCCAGCCAAGGTGGCTGAGCTGGGTGCTAAACAAGATACTGATACTATTGATCCTACTGATTTCACAGTCTGGGCAGAGGAGATCATCTATTTGTCCAATCACCTATCTCTGCCCGGACTCTTGCTTATTTTGACAGAACACATGATGAACGTATTAATCAGTTCTCAGTAAGTTCTTCTGGCATAGATGAATCAATCATATATCCTCCATCTTCCCCAAAATGTCATGATAAACACACAACTTAGGAAGATGATACAGTTGCCCGAGGTGAGCCAGATCTAAGAAGGATGAATCCAGATGAAAGAGAGGCTTACAGGCTGGATATCACTGTACCTGAATTGCTTGAGCAAAGACAAGCGGCTATTTCTGAAAGGATACGCCAAGTTAGATTGCTGCATCATCCTCTTGATCAGACATTCTACATCACTGCCTTAACTTATGGCATTGAAATTGACGTGTATCTAAATAACAGTGGTCAAAGGTTACATACTAATGAAGAGAAATCTCAATTTCATGAGGCTCGGCAACTGGGTATGGATCTAAGGCAATATCGTGATGCTCTTAGAACTGTTGAGGGCAGGAAAATGATTGAAATAGCAAAATCCCTGAACATTACTTCCGATTACTATCTTTTGGGTCTAGAAGTTGAAAGGCAAAGAAGAGAGGATATTGATGCTGAACTTACTGAGAGGTTGAGGCTTCAGGAAGAAGAAGCTAAGATGGATACTGATAGAAAGCAAGAGGCTGAGTCCCTCAACCTAGCCAAATCTATTATTAAGGAACAAGATAAAGTTCTTGATGAACTACAAGCTGCTGAGAAAGCTCCTGCTACTGCTCCTACAGAAACTGAACGCACAATAGAGCTATCTGATCACTATTATAGGAGCAAGTATGGTGATGTACTGACCAGGAGATCAAATCCCAGCAAGATCATCAAAGTGCACAGAAGCACAAAAAGAGCTTTCAGTATCAGCAGGGAAGATAACATTCAAGAGATGGTAGACTACACCGAATTGAGAACCTTCGAATTCAGTGAATGGATGGAGATATTGGAATACTTCATTGGTAAGGCTAAAAGTGGTATTAAAGATACATTGAAGCCTGAACTCCAAGAGCTCTTCAACAAAGCAACAAAATTTGGGAATGCACCAGTAGTAAACATAGAAGAAGTACTTTCTCAAAAGCCTAAAGGAAAGAAATCTACTGGTGAAGCCCCACACAGAAGAGATCCCATCATTCTACCTCCTCATGTTCCAGTTTATGACCCTGCTGAGCTACCTTACATGTTTCCTAAAGCCTGAGCTGCCTGGAAAGTGGAAGAAGAAGAGCTATCTGGTGATGAACTAGAAAAAGATAAAGATAGAGACAGATAGCCTTCTAGTGCTCAAATTGTATCTTTTGTTACTTCATTTTTCATTATGATGTTTTGTAATTACTGTATATACTCTATTGTAATGAAAATGAAATGAGTTTATCTTCAAAATCATATCAAGTTATAAGATATAGATAACTCAGCAAAAGATCCCAAAAACAAACTTAAAAGGGACAAATTTACTGCCTATTTTTCATTAGGTCCCTCAGTGCTGGCTTTAGTGTTTTCTCTAAATGTCATAAGTTTTATCATCATCAAATAGGGGGAGATTATTGAGTCCCAAAAATAATTAAGGATTTAATTATGACAAAACTGTAATTTATTTATACTAAAATGTTATGTGCAGCCAGCACAAGTTTGTTTATGTATAGATAGCAAATATTGCTGTGTCAAGTGTTCAGTATGCTACCTAGTCTACCAGCACAAGGTAGAGTGTATTCTTCGAATCAGCACAGGATGAGTACCCGGCAATTCAAGAATATCCAGTGACTCAGCATAAGAAGAACCAGTAAACTTGGTAAGCAGCATACAACACAAGACAGCCATGCTCCATTACAAGCATGGTGGTTTCCTGAGTGGTCTACATCAATTTTACTATTCAACAGAAGTCAAAGACAAAGTTGAACAGGAAAGGACACGCGTCGGCGACTGACAAGTGACCTTACAAGACCACGTGGGAATGCAGAAGTTTAACGCATGTGCAGATATGTGCTATACTTTTTCAATGCCTAGGGAACACAACATTCTATTTATTTAAACGAATAGTGGTACCAAACCAAATTGGGGTGTTCCTGCAAATAGCTACCAAAGAGGAAAGAGGAGAGCACGCTCTCTGATGCAGTTGTCCCCACAAGTACAGACATCCTATGTACCAGTGGACAATACAACCATTACAGGGTTAATGGGACTACTATAAGTTGATGTATCCACTATTGTAACAACTAGTGGTGTGGGTTTTATTATTTAGAGTCCAAAACGTGTAATAACTTTAAGTTTATCCTCATAGCTATACTTAGGTAAATCTGCATCAACCAACTATCATTCAGCCAAGGATAGTTGTAATTCTTTGTGATTTAATCAATAAAGAATAACAGTTGAAAAATTACCTTTAACTCTATTTAAATTACATGCTTGAATACTAAACTGTGTTTAATTGGTTAGTTAATTAAAAGAAATGATATTCACCCCCCCCTCCCTCTCTCCAATACTCCTGTTGTTAATCAAGGGAACAACACTTACTTTCAAGAACTCGACTAATGTTGACAGAATGAAGGAAAGATTGCATCTTTAGTTGTACTATAGAGTCATTTTTTTGGGTTATTGCTGATATTGTGCAAATTATTCATATTTTTACACGCAATATCGGGTCTTAAATTCTTAATTTTGAGTTTATTTGAAGATAAAATGTTCGTTTTCAAGCAAGATTAATGAGGGAGGTTCAAGAGATGAAAAGTGAAGTTTTGATGAAGATTTAAGCCAAAGAGACCATCCAAGTGAAGCATTCAAACTTGCAAGGAGGAAAAAAATGTAACTGTTGTGTTCCGATGCAACTCACGATCGCGATTCCTCTCTTCGTGGTCCAGAGGTTGAATGGTGCTCGCAAGAATTGATGTGGTGACCGCGAGATTTAATGAGAAGTTCAAGGAATAATAGTTCAATTTCGTGACCGTAATAATCTTTCTCGCGGGCATGACTTTATAATGGGAAATCGACATTATAATGGGAAATCACGGTCGTGAAGTCCATCTCGCGATCGCGAGGTCCTGTCGGTTTGGAAATTGTTGCTGCAACTATAAATACTCGTTTTTATCCCCCAAATTAAGTTATCACTCATTATTTACGAAATTTAGCCTACAGTAACAGTTATTACGAATTTCTTAGTATTTCTACCCTATTTTGAGAGGGTTTATGCTAGTACATCAAGTTTGGTTAGTTTTATCTTTGCAATCACTTTAATTACTTTGATTTTTTCAATACAATGTTTATGTTTGTTTATTCTTCATGATTATTTGTTTCTTGCATTACTATGAGTAGCTAAATTCATAGTGTCCACTTAGATGATTGAATTGAGATGAAAGATTTCTATCTTTATGTTTATTACAATTAATCTTATTGATCACATTTTGTTTAACTGAAGAACGATCATTATCTAGGTTAATTAACTAGTTGAAATTGCGAAGATAATTAGTTATCTAACAAAATCTAAATTAAGCGGTGATCTTTACTAGGTTATTGAACGTAAATAACTAAGGCCTTCGAATAATTGTATGCGGGAAACCAATATAATTAGACGATTAGTGATTAAACTGTGATCTACTATGATAATTGTGGAATTGTGAAGGGAAACTAAAGCAATTTAAGTTAGATTATTATCTTGGGTGATTATTGTGACGACCCGGAAATTTCTGATCAAATTTAAACTTAATCTTTATATGTTTCGACATGATAAGAAAAGTCTGTAATGTTGAGCCTTAAATTTTTTGAACTATCTTATGAAAGCATTTGACCTTTGACTATTTCCGACGATTCACGAACAATTATTTGTAAACAAATAAATATAAATAGATAAATATATATAATTATAAATATAAGTATTGGAAATTATAAAATGTTATCAATTCATTAAAAATATTAAATATGTAAAATATTATACACAATAAGTTGTTACTAAAATAAATTTATGTATAAATACAAATGATTTCTATAATAAATATTATAATAGGTATATTGGAAGATATATAATAGTTATAGATATTATATGTCCAAATATATTTTTAAGAATGTAACATATCAAGTAAATATATATATACATAAGATTTAAACAACTTGTTAATTGAAATTGCTTTTGAATCTGCAATTAAGATTTAAACAACTTGTTTACGAGATTGATAAATTAGATTTTTGAATATTACTAACCGAGTAAATGAATCTTTATATAAGGTACGTCTCGTTTTGTTGAACTTTGTCAAAATTGACTTTTTGAAATGACTTTGAATAACTTTTGTATGTCGATCTCGAGCATTGGGATTGTGATACACTATGACCTGACCTAGCTTGATAGACATTTATTGACCAACATATGTTCTCTAGGTTGAGATCTACGATTATTTGATATTCTGAGTTTCGGTCACATTACGATGAACAATTTTATGTGCTGCTAAGGTGAGTTTCATTTGCTCCCTTTTTAATTACTTTTACAATCTATATTTTTGGGCTGAGAATACATGCACTTTATTTTAAACACAATGGATACAAGTACATACTAAATTCTACACCGAGTTTGAACCGAAAATCCCTTAGCTTTGGTAACTAGTAACTGCCGGTTATAAGAACTGGTGGGCGCGAGTAGTTGTATATGGATCCATAGGGCTTGACATCCCCGTCTGTTCCACTTATAGAAACCCTAGCCTGAACTATAAAACAGACGTATACTATTTGTGTTTAGTACACGTTGGTTTGCATGTATTATACATGTTGGTTGCATGTATGTTAAAACAGGGGTACTTATTATAACGTTAAAGCTTAGTTACCAGGGTGCTCAATCTTGTAGAATATTTTGATAAATGTTTCTGGATGAAACAACTAAAATCTTGTGATCCACCTTTATGTACAGATTACGCAAAACATTAAAACTATGAACTCACCAACCTTTGTGCTGACACTTGTTAGCATGTTTATTCTCAGGTTCCCTAGAAGTCTTCCGCTGTTTACTTATATGTTAGACAAGCTATGTGCATGGAGTCTTACATGGCATGTTTTTCAAGGAAACGTTGCATTCACCAAATCATCACCATATATCTTATTTTGACTGCATTGTCAACGAAAGTACTATTGTAAAACTATTATATTACGGTGATTGTCTATATGTAGAAATCATCAGATGTTGAAAACCTTTGATTTAAATATTCATTTATGGTGTGCCTTTTCAAAAGAATGCAATATTTACAAAACGTATCATATAGAGGTCAAATACCTCGCAATGAAATTGATGAATGACGTGTTCATCCATATGGATTCGGAGCGATCGTCACAGTTGGTATCAGAGCGTTGGTCCTAGTGAACTAGGTCTTGCATTAGTGTGTCTAACTGATAGTTGTTAGGATGCATTCGTAAGTCTGGACTTCGACTGTGTCTGCATGTCAAAAGTTTTGCTTATCATTTCTTGTCCGAAATTACCTGCTTATCATTCCTAGTCTAGACACGTTTTACTGCATTGATTGCATGAATAGTGTATAGACAAAATTCATATCTTAGCGTATCTGTTACTGTAAACTTTTCCAGACATCTTCCGAAAATTTCTTCGTGATTTATGGAATTTGGTATTATATATACATATGTAAATTATGTATTGAAGAATACCAAACTAAATTCTATAATCTAATTCATATCAAAAATCATCTCCCTAATTATACAAGATGGATCCCGTATCTAGTTCAAATTCCTTAAACTCTGACAGCCATTCTGATATGGATATTCACCTGAATTCCGAAGGCAGTGTAACCGGAATGGATCAACCAATTAGCCATCATCTATTCTGGATGAATTGGGGATGGGTTCGTAGCCTACTTAATTATTGGAAACAAGAAGAAGGCGATCCCTTCCTTCCACCGCATTGCCCTCTTGGCGAAGAACATGAAGCACTTACTGGCGAACCTGTTTGTAATACCATTTTCTCTCTCATCTCCAGAATATCTCGTCATGATCATATACTCTCTCAAATTCTGGATCTTATTCATCTGCTCGTCCGAACCGCCAATCATCCCGGTGTAGTAGAAGAAGTCAACAGGCTTCGCGCTCGGGTAGTGGCTTTGGAGAATATGGTGCAAAGGTTACAAGCACCAGCAGAATCACCGGCATCAACAGTACCACCGACAACAACACCAACAGTACCATTACCACCACCAACAACATCCACACCGCAAGCCTCAACATCACAATATGTACCTTGAACATCAACGTCATACGCATCGTAGTTACCAAGAAATACCAGCAACAATAACCAATGAAGTACTAACTCATTTCCCCTGAAGAAATTTTATGTATATTTAATATATATGAATTTTGAAATCAAAATAAATCTTTTCGTACTAAGCTATTACGTGTGAATCTTAACTGGTAGGTACTACTCGGTTAGTTCATATTAGTAATATGCAATGATGTACATCCTTCCTTAACAACTTGACCATTGTTAACTACAATCTCTGTTTCAACTTAATGAATTCCATTTCATAATAAACCAAGTGTATTATTCAATTACATAATTGATTTTACATTTTCATTTTCGATGTACTCGAAACTTTCTAGAAAACATCATATGCGCCTTGTAAGGTTCACAAAAATTCCATGAGCATCAACATCCTTCACCGAGGAATAAGAATAAATAATGAAGTATCGATTACATTAGCAAAATACTCCGCAAAGATTATGTAATCTTTAATGTTTTAGAGATTAACCATTTCTAAGTCAAGCAGAAAATTAAATGAGCTTAATATGATATTAACTCATTAAATCTGTGTTACATCTGAAGAAAATATACATACATATATTTTCATAAAGACGGTAATAAAAATTCTTTTGTACAAAGTATTAATTGTGAAATCTTTAACGGGTAGGTAATACCCGGGAAATATATAAGTTCGCAATTAATGTGTTACACTGTACATTCTTCAACTTTGATTCAAAAATTATTAACAATGCTCACAACGATATACAATCGTTTTCATACAAATTCAATTACATATTCTGATATTGACGGATCAGAATCCAAGTCATAACTCTGACCCGGTGACATCATTCTTAGATCTCTACAACTTTCAAAGCTATACTTTAACTTTAAATTTGTGCAAGATCCATTAGCATTATTTTTACCGAAAATAACCTTGCAATTCCTTTTCAAAAGTATCCAGTATTATCAACCTTTCAACTAGTTAACGACAACCTTTCAGACTTCTAATTTTGGCATATACGTTTTTATTACTGGGGAACCTTTCATGTTCTAACACATTAACAGTAAATGTACCAGCAAATTCATTAATTTGTGACTTAAAGTCTCTCCGAAAAACCATTATAAATTGTTCATTGAAACCCTATCATGTACTCATCCACATCTTGTAACGGTAATTACCATACCAACTACCGGGAATTAGCAATCAGTATTTCGAATTTCGCAGCAATTCTACGCCAACAGTTATATATATACATATAATGTCTATCTCCTAGACTTACTTATTTCGAATGTGAAGTTTCTGAAAAACACCTTAAACCGCGAACTAGTTCTCGAAATTTTGAAATGTACTGATGAAGCAGCAAAAACTGTAAACGACCTTAGCAGTAAAAAGTTTGATGATAAAGAATAGTGTGTTGGCAAAGCTCAGAAAAAGAAAAGGTTTGAAACTGGAAACGGATTGAGCAAAGTATGAAGGAGGCTGTGGATAAATCACAAGGATGAAACCCGCCTTCCAAGAATCCAAATGATTCAGTATTTGCTGAAGCCATTAACGAATACCTTGCTTCCGAATCTAAACCCTTGCGGACAATATTCTTCATCATCCTCTGATATTAGAAATTCTAAGATATTATCATATCTTTCATTATAAATATCTTCGATATTTCTGAAGATATCTTCTTAACTATTATCATCTGAAATTATTTATCTCTTCACGCTATCTGTGTTACATCATAAAAGAAACTATTTTAGTTTCTAATTTCTGAAAATTTCGTAAAATGGATGTTTTTGAAGTAGTGTTGGGAATTGAAGCATGAGTTAGTATAATATAATGACATTTGATTAACGTGATTATATTACAGTAAGTCATGCTGAGTTTCTAATGGAACGTGATAAAGGTTCACAGATCATACCCTCATCATGAACCATGTTACATAACTCTTTCATTTTATTTAACCTTTAAACATATCAAGAAAATATTTTTCTTGATGATTCGGTCTTTTTCGAGGTATTCTGGTAATTTGACAAGTCAGATTGTGCCATTATCGTTTCTTTCTTAGAACATTAATTATGTTCATTCCGAAATTCATACCTACAAATTCTGGAACATTATTCGCTTGACTTAAAGTCGGGAAGAAAAAAAAACGAAAGCATGAAGCTCCGAAATATAATGGAAAATATAAAGCCCAAAAACAACCCCGAAATTACAAACCGTGTATATCAATGCGTATAGCAATATAAAGACACGGGAGAATGAAAAAAAATATAACCCCAAGGTAATAGTAGAAGAAAATAACCTCCTCTGGTGGCAGATGAAAAAGAAAAATGAATGATATGATAGCCAAGAAAATATCAAGAATCAGAACTGGATGAAGTATTTTCACAAATCTTTGGTAAGTATGAAATAAGAAAGAAGATTATAGGAGTGGTGAAAATAAATGAAACGGAAGAGGTCAATTTATAGCAAAATATCAGACATAGAAATCGAGGCAGATTATGCATTTAATCAAAGAAAATCCTAATTTTCTTAAATTCTGAAGAATCAAATCTTATTTAAATTATGAAGATTTTCTATTCCTTAAATTCCAGAAATCAATCGTTACTACATCAAGAGATAAGACGAATCTCTATTCTCCATTTCACTTTATTACGATAACTTCTCTCATACGCTTCGAGTAATCGGACTATTTTATCCGTATTATTCAATGGTGATAAAATTCTATTTACCAACTCATATTCGTCATGAAAACAATTTTATTGTTAGCCATGACGACCTCACTCAAATTTCGAGACGAAATTTCTTTAACGTGTAGGTACTGTGATAACCCGGAAATTTTTGACCAAATTTAACCTTTATCTTTAATTAATTTAACATTTCCGACACGATAAGCAAAGTCTATAAAACCGAATCTCAAAATTTTTGAACTATTCAAGTACCCTTCGGTTGTTCTCAACGATTCGCGAACCATTATATGTAAATAGATACAAATATATACTATAACTTGAAAACGTAACAAAGTTTTAATTGCATGATACCGTACATTAAACTTATTGGTTTATATATCTATTTGAAAATATATGATTTCAAGTTATTTAGTAAACGATAGTAATATTCGATTATTGATTCGTTTAATATTTAGATAAGTTAACTAAAACGTTTAAAATGAACCAGTAAAACACTAATTTGCTACAGTATTTTCGAATTACTACAGTACCCGAAAAGCTACAGTGTTTTCGAAAATCACTATTTGCTACAGTAAAAAAACTTTGCTACAGTAACTTTGCTACAGTAAGCCACTATTTCAAAATGAAAATGTATATATGTATATACTACGAGACGATGATTTATAGAAGTAGATGACCAAAACACTCGAAAGTTTAAGATATACTTTGAGTGGTATAGTTTATGGATAACTAAAGGTTATATTTTGACAAAGGTAAGAGTCACGAAACGTAAAGTATTAGTTTTCTAAACGTACAAAAATGCGTTCGAGAAACCGGAACCGGGACATAAGTCGAGTGACAACGTACGACTTATCGGAAAAAAAAATTCAAGTCAACTATGCATGTGAATTTAATATAATATATAATTAATTATATAAATTAAATATATTATATTTATAATTAAATAATATGTCGACAAACTAGAAGTTAAACGATCATGAGCTGGAAATCCATCCCATGCGATCGCATGAGAAATGGTCTTGGAGGCCATGCGATCGCATGGCAGTCCTGGACAGGCCACATCTATATAAAGCTCGATCATTTGGCCAGTTTATATCATCAATCTATCTTACTCTCTCTTTACTCCGTATTATTTATATTTATATTTTTATTATTATTATTAATTATTATTATTATTATTATTATTATTATTATTATTATTATTATTATTATTATTAATATTAATATTATTATTATTAATCTTATTATTAATAGTATTAGTATTATTATTTTTACGATACAAAAATAATAATATACATAAAATATTACGACGGAGTGATGTCCAAATGATTTCAAAACAAGTTTTCGAGCGGGATAAAGCTAAGGAAATTATGGGTTATAGCTATGGAGGTTATGGGTATGGTTCGAGGGTTTTTCTCGTGAGTCAAACTAGTGATTATCATCTCTGTTGCGTCTACGTACTTTCCTGCAATATTGAATTACAATATTGATACGTGAGCATTCATATCTTATCTTTTATATATTAATTGTGTATCCATGTCTAGTGCTCGAGTATATATATTTATATATGCTTGTATGCTAAATCTTGTCGTTAAATAGTTTATAATGAATCATGAATTAAATACATATATTACTGGTAAAAGGTATATGATATACATGTTTTTAGAAAGCTGACAAAAAATCAATAACTTTTCATTTAGATATCGAATAATTTCGATGAACGGATTAAAAGATATGATCAACTGAATTATGATTGACGTTAATTGAAATTGCTTTTGAATCTGCAATTAAGATTTAAACAACTTGTTTACGATATTGATAAATTGGATTTTTGAATATTACCAACCGAGTAAATGAATCCTTATATAAGGTACGTCTCGTTTTGTTGAACTTTTGTCAAAATTGACTTTTTGAAACGACTTTGAATAACTTTTGTATGTCGATCTCGTGCATTAGGATTGTGATACACTATGACCTGACCTAGCTTAATAGACATTTATTGACCAACATATGTTCTCTAGGTTGAGATCTACGATTATTTGATATTCTGAGTTTCGGTCACATTACGATGAAAAACTTTATGTGCTGCTAAGGTGAGTTTCATTTGCTCCCTTTTTAATTGCTTTTGCAATCTATATTTTTGGGCTGAGAATACATGCACTTTATTTTAAACACAATGGATACAAGTACATACTAAATTCTACACCGAGTTTGAACCGAAAATCCCTTAGCTTTGGTAACTAGTAACTGCCGGTTATAAGAAATGGTGGGCGCGAGTAGTTGTATATGGATCCATAGGTCTTGACATCCCCGTCTATTCCACGTATAGAAACCCTAGCCTGAACTATAAAACAGACGTATACTATTTGAGTTTAGTACACATTGGTTTGCGTGTATTATACATGTTGGTTACATGTATGTTAAAACAGGGGTACTTATTATAACGTTAAAGCTTAGTTACCAGGGTGCTCAATCTTGTAGAATATTTTGATAAACGTTTCTGGATGAAACAACTGAAATCTTGTGAGTCACCTTTATGTACAGATTATGCAAAACATTAAAACTATGAACTCACCAACCTTTGTGTTGACACTTGTTAGCATGTTTATTCTCAGGTTCCCTAGAAGTCTTCCGCTGTTTACTTATATGTTAGAAAAGCTATGTGCATGGAGTCTTACATGGCATGTTTTTCAAGGAAACATTGCATTCACCAAATCATCACCATGTATCTTATTTTGACTGCATTGTCAATGGAAGTACTATTGTAAACTATTATATTACAGTGATTGTCTATATGTAGAAATCATCAGATGTCGAAAACCTTTGATTTAAATATTCATTTATGGTGTGCCTTTTCAAAAGAATGCAATATTTACAAAACGTATCATATAGAGGTCAAATACCTCGCAATGAAATCGATGAATGACGTGTTCGTCCATATGGATTTGGAGCTTTCATCACAGTTATCAAGCGTTCACCATATGAATGATTTTTAATTCGCGAGTTACGCGTATTATTTTGTACTCGGGTTACGTGTACAATTAAATATATGAAATCTTGTGGTCTATTAAAATGATGGAAATGAATGTTTATGATAAACTAATGAACTCACCAACCTTTTGGTTGACACTTGAAAGCGTGTTTATTCTCAGGTTTGAAAGAAATCTTCCACTGTGCATTTGCTCATTTTAGAGATATTACTTGGAGTCATTCATGGCATATTTCAAAAGACGTTGCATTCGAGTCGTTGAGTTCATCAAGATTATTATTAAGTCGATTATAGTTGGATATATTATGAAATGGTATGCATGCCGTCAATTTTTGATGAAATGAAAGTTTGTCTTTTAAAAATGAATGCAATGTTTGTAAAATGTATCATATAGAGGTCAAGTACCTCGTGATGCAACCAAATGTAATGTATTCATCCAGATGGATTAGGACGGGTCATTAAAATTATTGGGTGACATGATTAGAAAAACTAGGTTAAAGACAGTTGAACTGGGGATTTAGTCAATAATTTGTGAAAATCGATATATAATTGCGGTGTCATCTTAATTATAATTGTTTGAACGGGTTTAAAAAGCAATCCTAATTCGAAAGAATTGACTCTAAGTGGATATATTTATCTCTATTGATTTAAGTTTAATTTTACTTTATGTGTTTTCTTAGTTTAAATAAACCAAAAATTCCCCATTGTCTTAGGATAATTATTAGTTTTAAGTTTCTGAACAACCTGCTCTCTGTGGGTCGAACTGATCGAATACTTGTTAAATTACTACACGAAATGGTTTTAGTTGTCTGCATTTTGTGATAATCGATAGGTATTTTGCTAATAATTTTAGAGTACGAAATTACACATCAACTTTTTGGCGTCGTTGTTGGGGAGCGGTGTTTAATTTGGGGACTTTTCAAGCTTTTAATTATTCGATCATTTTGTAAGAATTTTATTCTTGCAAAAGTTACTTTTCTATTATTTGTGTTTTCGATTTTACGTGTTTGTTTGTTGTGGTGTGATTGCAGGTTAGGTAAGAGTTTATGAAACTACATTCTAACGAAAATTCAGAGCTAGTAATCCGTTTTCGAATCCTGAAAAGCATTGTCGCACGAGTAAACTTAAGGAAGAGTAGTTAACTTTTGCGAATTTTCAAGCACTACTGTTATACTTTTCTGAGACTGATACTGAGACTGCTAGTGTGAAATATGAGTTTAACGAGATGGGTGACGAGAATCAAACAATGGAAGCATAGATGAAAGCCACGTGGACAGGCCAAGGTAATTCTATTACACAGCCCACTGTACCAGAAGACTTTGAGATTAAGGGTCAGTTTCTTCACATGATATCGAATCAATGCCAATTTTATGGGGTTTCATTGTAGGATGCTAACGAGAATCTTCGCACATTCTAGGGGATCTGCAAATTATTTCGAATCAAGGGGGTCCAACCTAATGTGGTGTATTTGCGGATTTTTCCATGGTCGTTAAAGGGTGATGCGAAAGATTGGCTTGAGTCATTACCGGAAGGGGAAATTACGAGTTATGATGTAATGGTTGAGAAGTTCCTGCAACGTTTTTTCCAGCTTCTAAGGCCGCAGGTTACAGAGTGATATTAATAATTTCATGCAAAAGCCATCGGAGACGCTCTACGAAAGCATGGACTAGGTTCGGTAAAATGCTAAGGATGTGTCCTCAACACGGGTTGAACACATTTAATAAGGTACAAATGTTTTATAAGGGTGCCAACGTGGCCACTCGAAGGGAAATTGACACTGCTGCAGGAGGGTCAGTTATGAAAAAGTCACCTAATGAAGCTCATGACATAATAGTCGAAACAGCTTCGCATTCTCATGATTGGCATCGGGAGATGGAATTTTCTATATCATCGAATGTCGCTATTGCCGAAAGTAGTGATGAATGTTAAAACCCCATGCATTGCATAGATTGTACGGAAAAAAATTCAAAAATTTTTGAAGATCTTTATATCTTCATGATGAAGATGATGAAGGTTTGATGATGAAGGTTTGAAGATGAATGTGTTTTGTGTTTGAAATTGGAGGGAAAACATTCATCGATATTCATATGATCTCCTTCATTGCTTTGAAGGCCATGGCACTTGATACCAATTATTAGGACCTAATATACATGAATACCAATGAATGTGAAGTATTAGTCAATAAAATTGAGAGAGAAAGTCAATTGGTCAAGATTGACTTCCACGGCTCTCATGAACTCTTTACATTACAGTGGCTAAACTTGTGAATAAGGGAGGCTTAGTGTCCTTTATATAGTCCCATCTAAAGATCGCCTCCTTAAAATCCTTGTTACATAATCGGCTCTTTCTAGGGTTCTAACAGAGACCAAGACAACACGATGTGCCACATCTATAATCGATGTGCTGCATCCTTTAGATGGGAACAGGGACATGCATCGCATCCTATGAGATGCGCCGCATCTTTTAGATTCTGATTTTGACTGGTCACTTTTCAAAGGGTCATGCGCCGCATCTGATGTTATTTTCGACTTTTCTCTCATTTTATCACTTTTTGAGATGAGATCTTCAACTTTGATGCTCCTTTTAACATTCTTCGAGTTGAAACCGTCTTATTGCATGAATAATAACCATACCTATTCACATCTTCGTCAAATGAATAAAATTAAGAACCGATAACATGCGTAAAATATGTATAAAGTTATCACCATATAACCTACATTTAACTCATAATCACATTTATTTACTTCAAAATCAAAAGTGTGTTATTACACACTTCATTACTACCAATATCTTAGTGACCCAATGTGACTACCCATTTTGACACTTCATGTCGTTTGACAAAAAGAATGAATCATTTGATGTAACTATGTATTCATCATCTTCCCCCTACAAATTTATTAGATACATGATGGTTAAAGCTAAGGGGTATAAAATACTATTAAATTTTAGCAGGAAATACTATTAAATACGATACAATTTTACACAAGATATTTATTTATTTATAGAATGGATATACTTAAACCTTGCTACAACACTTATAGGCAGTGTACCTAATCGTACAGTAGTGTAGTTTTTAGTAAGTCCGGTTCGTTCCACAGGGAAAATCTTTTAATCAAAGTTTAACGCTATATTAGTTTAATTTATAAAAATACGAATATATATATAAGTAATATTATTATTTTAAAGGGGGGTTTTTACCGTTTAATGACCGGTTTGTCGATTTTAAAACTTTAGTCGCAGTTAAAACAAAATGTAAAATATTAAATAAATAAAAGACTTAATTTAAAGCGTAACGATAATGAAATTGCGATAAATAAAAGTGCGATAAAATAAACTTGCGATAATTAAAAAGAACGATAATTAAAATTGCAATTAAATACAATAACAATAAATAAAAGTGCGATAATTAGAAGTGCAATTAAATATAAAATAAAGGAAATTAAATATGAAATAAAAGAATTATGCTTATTTAAACTTTCTGTAATCATGATGTTTGACGTGTTGATTTTAGTTTTATGCCCATGGGTTAATTGCCCTTTGTCCTGGATTATTTAATATGTCCGTCTGGTTTTTGTCCATAACAGTCCATCAGTCATAAATATAAAGTGCGAGTGTCCTCGTCAAATTATCCTTATACCCGAAGTCAAATATTCCAACTAATTGGGGACTTAAACTGTAACAAGATTTTAATACTTTGTTTAATAATTACACCAGGATGTCGACTGAGTGTAACCCAAGGTTTTAATACTTTGTTATCAATTATGCCAAGTGTCCTTGTACATAATTTCACCCCTGTTTTAATAATTCTAGTGGCTATTAATCCATTCCCGTGTCCGGTTAAATGAACGATTATTCGTACATATAAATATCCCGCCCATCGTGTCCGATTGAGTGTATATGGTTATTTATAGGGACGTCCAATTGTAAATCTTTATATTAAAATTAACAAACTATCATTTAGTTAAACAAACATAAAGCCCATTAATAGCCCATAGTCTAATTTCCACAAGTGTCGTTCTTTTTTCCAAACCCCAATTATGGTACAAAGCCCAATTACCTAATTTTAGTAATTAGCCCAACATCATGATTACTTCGTTTTAAATAAGCATAATAATAACTTAGCTACGAGACATTAAATTAAAAAGGTTGAACATAACTTACAATGATTAAAAATAGCGTAGCGTTACACGGACAGAATTTCGACTTACACCCTTACAACATTCGCTAACATACCCTTATTATTAGAATTAAAATTAAAATATAAATATAAATATATACTACGTATATAGATAGAGAGATTGATATTATGGATATTTTTTTTACGTCGAACTGCGTTGGCTTTTATAGGGGAATTGAGTCCAGGGGAACTCCGCGACTCGCGGCATTTTCCTTCTTCAACCTCCGCAAGTCGCGGAGTTTGAAATTACAGCTCACTCAGCTTTGGCTCTTTGTTTGCCGACGAATTATAAATATATTATAATATATATATTAATTTTAAGAATTAATTATATATTATATTATATTTATATACATAGTTAACTTGTAATTTTCAGTCCGTTGCGTCGAGCGTTGAGAGTTGACTCTGGTCCCGGTTCCGGATTTTCGAACGTCCTTGCGAATAATTTAATATCTTGTACTTTGTGTTTTGAATCTTGTACTCTTGTAATTTCGAGACGTTTCTTATCAATAATTGGAACCTCTTTGATTGTCTTTTGTACTTTTGAGCTTTTTGGTCGTTTGCGTCTTCAATTCGTCGAATCTGCCTTTTGTCTTCACCTGTTATTATTTAAACGAATATCACTTGTAAATAGAACAATTGCAACTAAAAGCTTGTCTTTCTTGAGGAATAATGCTATGAAATATATGTTCGTTTTTAGCATTATCAAATATTCCCACACTTGAGTGTTGCTTGTCCTCAAGCAATATAGTCTTGAAATACTAGAATCACTTCTTTATTCTTCACACTTTGTACATCAGTGATTTATATACGGCGGTATAAACAATGCTAGTAACGATATGGTTTACAGTCCCACATGACTATAAAATTTAGATCCTTTAAGGAAATTAGATCTTTATGAAAATATTTGATCTTTTGAAAATTTTAATCTAGCTTTTACCCTAGATTAGTTTTCCGGAATAACCCTTCACCGGTGTTTGCAAAATATTTTTGTGGGTTTGTGTGGGTTTCAGATTTGAAAATTTTAGCTCAACACTTGTGGTTTTGTGTTACCCACTTGCTAACCTTGTATTAGGAAAGCAACACGTCCAGTTCACTTGTCCCGTATATTACCTTTCGATAAACTACCGTCCGATTGTAAAGGAAAGCGTTGAACAAGCAACTGTTAAGGCAATGTCCCCTGACATGCTTTTAATTATGGTCTATAACGTGTCGGATGCAATTACTATCCTTGGTAGGAGCAATAGTAAAGCTCACCCTTATAATTTTTTGGTCTGGCACAAGGTCTTGTCTTTGACCATGCTATGCAACCACCATTCTTACGGTTGACACCCGATTTAGTTCAGATGACCTAATGAATTTCAGGTGAATTCCTAGGATTTTACGTTCAATGGTAATGAACGTATTGAAAATAGGGTTTTCAGAAAACAAATCGGTTTGTAATTTTTGATCAAAATATTTTCTCGTTCAAGCTCGAGTTTAGATATCATTGAATTCCATGAGTTTGAATTCTCAATCTTTAAGGTCAATCTCTAGGATTGAGTAATATCAGTCTTAAAAGCTGATTTTTGATCTTTAAGGAGATTATCCTTTTTGGGGATCTGATTCATTAGTCTTATCCAGCTAATTTGCACGGTGCCCCCCATTGTATGAGATAAATCCTTCTCATGGTTAGGATAAATCTGACCACTTGGCGACCCTGTTTTATGCTGAGGTCCGTGGATTTCCTGCTGATTTTAGAGATGACTTTTCTAGATTTTTCATCAACCTACAGCTGGTCTGGACGACAACTTCATGACCTAAATCAAGAAGCGCGTTTCTTTTTCGAAAGACTTTACTTCCTTTTAATGATGGAATTGATTCATCGTGTAGATCCATCTCTTCTTTTCTTTCATCTGGTAAAACAGTTTAGTTTAGTCCAAAGCAAAAGTATTTTCAGTTATTTGTTACAGAAATATGTAACATATGTTTAAAATATCTTGGTAAATTTTCCCACACTTGGCTTTTATTTTCCTTTTTATTGTCCTCTATTTCATTTTAAATGAATTTTAACATTTTGGTTTGTTTCTCAATTTATGTCCTTTCCGAGGTAACAATAATTTCGGTGTTAAAACCTAGTTTTATCATTCATAAATATGTATAAACATGATTTTGAGTTCATTTAATTGAAAATTTTGAAAAAATTTACTAGAATTGGGTAGTCAGTATATAAGACTAGGGATGTTCTTTATTATCAGAGAGCACTAGATTCTAATACAACTACTGCTTTACTAGTATTTTTAATGGTAACCAAGTGTTTAAGATAAAAATCCGAAAGAATTTAACCCCTTCCCACACTTAAGATCTTGCAATGCCCTCATTTGCAAGAAATCAGTAACAATTTAAATTATTGGGGGTGATTAGAGTAGAAAAATGATTAAATTTTACCAAAGTTTCCAAACATATTGGCGTTTGTTTTCTGAATGATAAATGGTGCATATCATTTGTTTATTCCGTCTTGTTTTTATTTCACATATATTTTGCATCTTGTCGTCAAAATTAGTTGCTTTTGCTGAACTTAATGCCAGTCTTTGAAAATGCGTTGTTTTTCCCTGTTGTGTACATAAGATAAACTGCAAACATATATACATATTTTTGAAGTTTGGTATATTACCCCACATTCAAAAATTATTGAAATCTAATAATAAAAGTTAGAAAATTATAAAAACTATTACAATATTAACATAAGTATTAAATGTATCAACATTACAAATAATAAAATAAATAAAACTAAGTAGACTAGGGATGATACTGATACCAGTAGGGGTTCCATGCATAACCATATGTGTTATAAAATGCTTCGGCTGGGTTATACGTAGGATACGGTGGTTGGATCTCTATAGACCAGGGAGGAAATACGGGCGATGGAGTAGGAATATAGTTTCTACCTATTTGTTGGCAATAAGCTATGATTTGGTTTTGATGAACTTGCCAATCTTCAAATGCTCGATGTCTAGCATTTTCGTACTCTTATGAAGCCATAAACCTTTGCATTTCTGTCATTTCATTTCCCCCTCCCACATTACCTGGCTGTTGGTTTCTCTCAACCTGTGGATGTCTACCATTATATCGTACTGCGGCGTTATTTCGCCTCTTCAAAACCTTCTCACCATGGTATACATTTAAACCTATTGTATCGCGGGGTTCTGGTTCTTCTATTAGTAATCCCCCCCGACTTATATCCACACCGAGATATTCAGCAATCAAAGTAATAAATATACCACCTCCTATTATACTGTGCGGTCTCATCCCCCTAACCATAGCTGATAAATAATAACCCACACAATACGGTATACTTACAGCGCTTTGTGGGTCTCGAATACACATATGGTAAAACAAATCATGTTCATTTACCTTTTCCTTATTCTTACCTCTTTGTGTAATAGAATTAGCTAAAAACCTATGAATTACTCTTAACTCTGCTCTATCTATATCCAAATAAGAGTAATTTCCCCCTTTAAATCGATGATGGCTAGTCATTTGACTCCATACACCATGTGTATCAAAATTTTCATCAATTTTCCTACCGTTCAATATCAACCCTCTACAATCGGCAGATGCTAGCTCTTCAGGCGTATATATACGTAAGGCCTGAGCCATGTCTAGTAAAGACATGTGGCGCATCGAACCTCCTAACAAAAATCTAATAAAAATCGATCGGTTAAACTAACTACCCGATCATTTATTTCTATACTACACAATAATTCTTCACACCATACTTTATATACAGGTCTACGCATGTTGAATAAATGTACCCAATTGTTAAAAGTAGAATTACCATACCTCTGTGTAAGTAATTCCCTAATTGGCCCGGCTAATTCTACAGCTTCTAACGGTGCCCATTCTATTACCCTATGTACTTTAACAGCTTTAGAATGAAGAGTATGCAAGCCCCTTTGGTATTTTGGATAATCGATCCAAAGTCTGTCAAATCTCAAGTTCGGGTGCAAATCTTCCAAGTGCATATCAGAAAATGTCATAACTGGATGAGGTATATCTTGTTTTAGTAGTTATCCACCTTCTGTTGTTCCGCATTCTCAGCAGGAGCATTGCGAGCTTGGGATGAAGATTCACCCCTTTCAGTCATTTTTCTTGAGTAATTCCTTGATAGCATCCTTCTCAACATGATTTTAGTAAAAGATTTGATGAAAAACGGTCAAAAATTGCGAATTTGGTGTGTGTTTTTTGGTATTTTCGGGTGTTTGTGCAGTTTGGAGTGGGTGGGTGGGTGTGTGCAACTGAGCTGTTCAGCTCGTTTTATTTTTTTCTGGGTTTTGGTCTCTCCGCGAGTCGCGGCATTTGACTCTTTCAAACTCCGCGAGTCGCGGTGTTTGGGTTTTTTTTTTTTTATATAAGCCTTAACTTATAAAACAAATATAAAATAAATTTAAAATTTTGTTTTCCTTTGTTTTAGGACGAGGTCGTTTCGGATCGATGTCCTAGTCCGTCCTTCGACAAAATTTTAAAATTTGTCTTTTTGTAGCGATTGTTTTAAAAGCTAAGATTGTTGGGTTTTTTTAATGTTTTTGGCATACTTTAAGTCAACAAGTTTAAAAATAATGATAATAAAAGTTCTCGTCCCTCCCTCGGGTAAAACAATTTCGGTTCAAAGACCTAGTCTTCAACTTACGACGAATTTTAAAAATCATATTTTTAACTTAGCGAAATAAAGTAAATTTTTGTTTTTAAATTCACACCACTTAAATTTAAAATGCATAAAATTAAAAATTCACACCAAACTTAATTTAAAAATTAATATTATAAATTCGCACCAAACTTAAATTATATTTTTGTTTTTATATATGCAAACTTATATTAAAAATATTAATTTTTCAAATATTTACAATTTTAAGTATATTGATTTTAAAAAGTTTACAATATTATTTTAATATTAATTTTAAAAACAAAGTAAAAATAAAATTAAAAATCTTTTTGGCTTTTATCCCACTTTAATCAATCAAATATTATCAAAAATATGCGCCCCTCTTTTCGGTAAAGTGATTTCGGTTCCAAGACCTAATTTAACTCATGACGAATTTTTGAAATATTTTGGGTTGATTGATTAAAGATATTTATACCTTAAGAATAAACGTTAAATTTCGCAGTGATGTAATAAATTTTTGTATGATATCAATAATTTCGGTCGCCAAACCTAATTTTATTCAATACCAATTTAATACTTTATAGCGAACAAATTAGCGTTTATTATCAAAAGGTAAAAAATGAAAATAAAATAAAAATTAAAAACTGTACAGACTTACCTGTGAGATAGTATTCTTAGTGATATGATCTATCCCACTCATAAGATAGTCGGTTTAATTGGTTTTCCATAGCTACAAAGGCGTAACCTCAAGCATTCAGTGTTTTTTCTTCTAAACATATGAACGGTCCGTCTCTGCATAAAGTAACAAATTCGGTGTTTGAATAGGTTTGATTATTTGAACATTTACCTCCATGTGACCATTTTCCGCATTTGTGACATCTTTCAAGGTGTCGTGCTCTTCTTTTTGCTGCGGATTTTGATTTTCCTTTACCAAATTGTAACTTATTATCTTCGCATCTGGATTCTTTTCTTACTCCATCCAATCTTTCTCTGATTACTGATACTATTTTACTCGGAAGTGTGTCATTATTACGTTTAGTGATCAAAGCGTGTAGCATTAGACCATGGTTTAGTTCACAGGCAGTCTTCATTTCCTAAAAAAAAATAAAAATTCAGAATGGGGGGAGAAGACTAGTTCTTTAGGGTCTGCTAGGGAAAGACCATTCGGGTTCCATTTTCCAGAACTACACAAAAACAGAAAATCTAACTCTAACAGAAATACATATTATCCTTTAAAAGACTTGATTCTCCCCACACTTAGTTAGCTGTGGTATCGAAATTGTGATTAACTTCATTGTCAACTTCCATTGGACTATCTATGTAATGTTTAACTCTGTAACCATTAACCTTAAATTCAAACCCATTTGAATTTATTAATTCTATCGTTCCGTATGGGAAAACTCTTTTGACTATGAATGGTCCAGACCATCTTGATTTCAATTTTCCAGGAAATAGCTTGAATCGTGAATTGAAAAGAAGAACTCTGTCTCCTTCTTTGAATTCTTTTGAACTTCTGATTCTTTTATCATGCCATTTCTTCATTCTTTCCTTATAGATTAACGAATTTTCGTATGCTTCATGTCTTAATTCTTCTAATTCGTTTAGTTGACTTAACCGTAGACATCCAGCTTCATGTAAATCAAGATTACATGTCTTCAAAGCCCAAAATGCTTTGTGTTCAATTTCTACTGGAAGATGACATGCTTTTCCATAAATAAGTCTAAAAGGTGTGGTTCCAATTGGAGTTTTGTAGGCTGTTCTAAAAGCCCAGAGTGCATCCTCCAATTTAATGGACCATTCCTTCGGATTTGATCCTACGGTTTTTTCTAGAATACGATTTAAAGCTCGGTTGGTATTTTCAACTTGTCCACTTGTTTGTGGATGATATGTGGTGGAGATTTTATGAGTTACTCCATATCTTTTGAGAACTTTCTCAAGTTGATTATTACAGAAATGAGTACCCCGATCACTTATTAAAGCTTTCGGCGTTCCAAACCTTGCAAAAAGACGTTTTAAAAAGTTGACTACAACTCGTGCATCGTTAGTTGAGAGAGCTTGTGCTTCCGCCCATTTAGATACATAATCAATGGCTACGAGAATATAGAGATTATTATGAGATTTTGGAAATGGACCCATAAAGTCAATACCCCAAATGTCAAATACTTCACATACTTGGATGACATTTTGTGGCATTTCATCATGTTGACTTATTTTTACGGCCCTTTGACAAGCATCACAGGATTTGCAAAGAAGGTGTGCGTCTTTGTAAATTGTAGGCCAATAGAATCCAGCATCATAAACTTTTCTTGCTGTTAGTTGAGGCCCATAGTGCCCTCCTGTTGGTCCTGTGTGACAATGGTTTAAAATTTTACTAGCTTCATCTCCGAATACACATCGGCGTATTATTCCATCGGGATAACTTTTAAACAGATGTGGATCTTCCCAAAAATAGTGTTTTATATCACTGAAGAATTTCTTTCGTTTTTGGTACGATAATCCTTTTTCAAGGAATCCACATACTAAGTAGTTTGCATAGTCTGCAAACCATGGTATTTCATTATAATCTATCTTCAATAGATATTCATCAGGAAAGTTGTTTTGTATGGCCGATTCATTTAGAACTTCTAATTCGGGATTTTCAAGACGAGAAAGATGATCAGCGGCGAGATTTTCTGCTCCTTTTTTATCTCGGATTTCAATATCGAACTCTTGTAAGAGTAAGATCCAACGGATTAATCTTGGTTTTGCATCTTGTTTCGAAAATAGGTATCTAAGAGTAGAATGGTCGGTATAGACCACCGTTTTTGCTAGAACGAGATATGAACGAAATTTGTCAAAAGCGAAGACAATAGCAAGGAGTTCTTTTTCAGTAGTTGTATAGTTCGTTTGTGCTCCTTGTAACGTCTTACTAGCATAATATATAGGTTGAAATCGTTTTTCAATCCTTTGTCCTATAACGGCTCCCATTGCAAAATCACTTGCATCGCACATTAGTTCAAACGGTAGATTCCAATTTGGTGTTATCATGATCGGCGCATTAGTGAGTTTCTTTTTAAGAATATTAAAAAATTTGATGCATTCATCTGAAAAGATGAATGGAGCATCTTTTTCTATGAGTTTATTCAGAGGAGTGGCAATTTTAGAAAAATCTTTTATGAAACGTCGGTAAAAACCGGCATGCCCTAGAAAACTCCTAACTCCTCTAACATTGGTGGGATGTGGAAGTTTAGCAATTACATCTACTTTAGCTCTATCCACTTCAATTCCTTCTTTTAAAATTTTATGTCCAAGAACGATGCCTTCTTTAACCATGAAATGGCATTTCTCCCAATTAGGAACTAGATTTGATTGTTCGCATCTAATCAGCATTTGTTCAAGATTAACTAGACATGATTCAAATGTATCACCGAAGACTGAAAAGTCATCCATGAAAACTTCCATGCATTCTTCTATCATGTCGTGAAAAATCGCCATCATGCACCTTTGAAAGGTTGCAGGGGCGTTGCAAAGTTCAAATGGCATGCGTTTATAAGCAAAAGTACCATAAGGGCACGTGAATGTGGTTTTCTCTTGATATTCGGGTGCTATTGGAATTTGAAAATATCCGGAAAATCCATCAAGAAAACAATAGTAACTGTTTCCGGCTAATCTTTCCAACATTTGATCAATAAAAGGTAAGGGAAAGTGATCTTTTCTGATGGCGTCATTTAATTTTCTATAATCAATACATACACGCCATCCTGTTACAGTCCTTGTAGGAATAAGCTCATTTTTTTCATTTGTAATGACAGTCATGCCACCCTTCTTAGGCACGCATTGAACTGGGCTTACCCATGGACTATCAGAGATTGGATAAATTAAACCTGCATCTAGCAGTTTAATAATTTCTTTTTTAACTACATCTTGCATATTCAGATTTAGTCTTCGTTGGCGTTGCACATACGTTTTATGACCTTCTTCCATAAGGATTTTATGTGTGCAATACGAAGGACTTATTCTTTTAATATCATGAATTTTCCATGCAATGGCTGGTTTATGAGCTTTCAACACAGAAATGAGTTGAGATTTCTCATTTTTAGTAAGAGAAGACGATATTATTACAGGTAATTCAAATTCACCATGTAAATAAGCGTATTCCAAATGGTTTGGAAGTGGCTTTAATTCTAATGTCGGTGGTTCTTCTATCGATGATTTATATTGATATCTGTCTTCTTCTTTTAGCATTTAAATTTCTTCTGTTGTTAGTTCATATCCATTAGCTATTAGTGTAGCTAACATTTCAGCTTCATCAATTGGTTCATTACCTTCTTCTAAAGAACATTCTCCTGTTCCTTGTAATTCTGGAAATTCTTCTAACAATTCTGCATGTGAATCTATAGTTTGAATATAATAACATGTATCATCTGCAGATTACGGTTGTTGCATTGCTCTATCAACTGAAAAAAGGTAACACTCTCGTCCTCTATACTTAGGGTTAGTTTCTTACCAAACACGTCTATCATTACTTTAGCCGTGTTTAAGAATGGTCTTCCTAATATGAGAGGAACTTGAGAATCTTCTTCCATGTCCAGAACAACAAAATCTACTGGAAATACTAAGGTACCAACTTTGACTAGCATGTTCTCCATTATCCCTCTAGGATATTTTATTGATCGATCGACTAGTTGTATGCTTATTCTTGTTGGTTTCAATTCTCCAAGATCTAGTTTAGCGTATAGTGAATACGGCATTAAATTTATACTAGCACCTAAGTCTGCAAATGCTTCTATTGAACTAAGACTACCCAGAAAACATGGAATTGTGAAACTTCCTGGATCAGATAATTTTTCTGGTATCTTATTCAACAGCACTGCTGAACAATTAGCATTTATAGTAACGGCCGAGAGTTCTTCCATTTTCTTTCTATTTGAGATTAGATCTTTCAGAAATTTAGCATATCTAGGCATTCCTGAAATCACATCAATGAAAGGAAGATTTACATTTATCTGTTTAAACATATCCAAGAATTTGGATTGCTCAGCTTCAAGTTTCTCTTTCTTCATTTTACTCGGGTAAGGAAGTGGTGGTTGGTATGGTTTAACATAAGGTTTATCCTTAGCTGTGTTATCTTCATTAACCTTTTCAACTACCGGTTCTTTTTCCTTATCTTGATCAGGTTGTGGTTCTTGTGGAGTAGGAATAGCTTCATCAGAAGTTACAGGTATTTCAGGTGGTTTAAGTGTTGTACCACTTCTTGTGGTAATGGCTTTAGCTGTTTCATTTCGGGGGTTAGCATTTGTATCACTAGGTAAACTTCTCGGTTTTCTTTCACCTATTAACCTTGCTAGGTTACTTACTTCTTGTTCCAAGTTTTGGATAGAAGCTTGTTGATTTCTAAATGCTTGAGCATTTTGTTCATTAGTTTGTTTTTGAGATGTGAAAAACTGCGTTTGAGTTTCAACTAGCTTCGTCATCATATCTTCTAAATTCGGCTTTTTATCATCGATTTGTGGTGGTTTGTTTTGAAAATTAGGTCTTTGTTGATTGTAAATATTATTGGAAACTTGTTGATTGCTAGGACCTTGTTGGTTGTTGTATGGAATATTTCGGTTATAGTTCTGGTTTTGATTGTAAATCGGTCTTGGCGGTTGATAATTATTCTGATAATTATTTCCAGGCCTTTGGTTTATGTATGAAATATTCTCTCTTTGTTCCATTGTTAATTCAATACTGAGACAATCTTTTGTCAAATGTGGTCCTCCACACTGCTCACAACTAATTCGTATTGAGTGGATATCTTTAGTCATCTTTTCCATTCGTCTCTCGACAGCATCTATCTTTGCAGAAATGGAATCTAAGTCATGGCTAGAATCGGCTCTAGCTGCTTTAGATGATCTAACGATATATTTTTCTTGGTGCCACTCATGTGAGTGGGAAGCAGTGTTATTAATAATTTTGTAAGCATCAGTTTCGGTTTTCTTCATAATGGAACCACCAGCTGCAATATCTATGTCTTTCCTTGTAGTGATGTCGCATCCTTGGTAGAATATTTGTACTATTTGACAGGTATCTAAACCATGTTGCGGACATCCTCTTAATAACGTTCCAAATCTTGTCCACGCCTCATATAGAGTTTCATTTGGCTTCTGTGTGAACGTAACAATTTCTCCTTGAAGTCTTACGGCTTTAGATGCCGGAAAGAATTGTTTAAGAAATTTTTCAACTAAAACGTCCCATGTATCAATCGCCCCTTCAGGTAATGATTCCAACCAATCTTTGGCTTCTCCCTTTAAAGTCCAGAGAAATAACATGAGATATATCTGTTCATCCTCAACTTCTCTTATTTTAAATAGTGTGCAGATCCTATTAAAGGTACGAAGATGTTCATTTGGATCTTCCTTCGGCGCACCACTAAATTGGCATTGATTAGTCACCATATGTAGAATTTGTCCTTTGATTTCATAATATGGCGCATTAATGTCTGGATGAGTAATTGCGTGACCTTGGCCAGTGCGTTTAGCTCTCATTCGGTCTTCCATACTTAAAGGTTCCAGATTTTCCATGATTGAATTTGTTGAATCCGAATCACTAGAGGATTCTGATTTAATGGTTCGTTCCTCAACAATCTCTGTTTGAATGATTGGTGGTTCCGGAGGAAAATTTAATGGTTCAGAATCTATGAATTGTCCCTGAATATTATCCGGATTCTCAATTGTGAGGTCGGGTTCAAAAAATGGATTATCGGAAATTTGAATTGGAGTACTTGGTCGACTGGATGAAGATTCTAAAGGAAAATCAATGGCGGTAATATTTGCTAGATGTCTTGATCTAGTTACAGGTGGTGAACGTACAAAAGGTGGTGAACGTCTTGTTCGGTGCATTCACTGAATATCCTATTAGTTTTTAAAAGGAAAGAAAAATTATATAAGTTATCCAATTAATAGACTTTTCTGATTTTGCCCACGTTTCGAATAGCCAAAAGATGCAGCATAGGGGCAGGATTCGTTTGGTCTCAATATAATTGAGGACTGTTTGGCTCCAATAACCCGGTCCACGTACAAATCCAACTATTACTGCGAACCAGAAAATTTTGATGTCTATCAATTTAACCACTTAAAATAAATTTTCGTAATTTTAAGAAGTATAGATAAGAAGTAGAAAAAATTCTAAGTCCTAAAAACTAGAATGACGATAAATAAGAAAGAAAAAGAGCGCGTCGAAAAAAGTCGAAAAATAAAAGGCGTCGAAAAATACGAAAGAAAAAAAATGACTTTAAAACTTAAAAACACTCGACTAACCCAACCTTATTACTACCACTAACTTAAAATTATAATCGCAAATTGAGATTACTAATTGGAATGATAATTGATACATAGGTAAAAGGCGTCTAAAAATATTAAAGCTTACAAGTAAATCTATATCCTAAATGGCAATATCTTAAAAAGGTACTAAAACTTAAAAAGGCGTCGCAAAATTCTAAATCACCTAAATCTTAGTCTAAAGAAAAAGCACTTAAGGGATTTTACGACAAAGCATAAAAATCTATAAATAAAAATAACTATGGCAAAAATTAAGTTTAAAACTAAAAACTAGTGAAAAACACAAAAGTTACGCTAAAAACAAATAAAAAGAGACAAAAAAAATAAAAATATACTAAAGGTTGTAAAAAAATACAATTTTTTATAAAAATATTATTTTTATATTATTTATTTTATAAAACTATTAATTTTTATATATTAATAAAACTAAATAAACTTAATATTACAAATTAAATAAATAAAACTAAATTAATTAAAATTAATTAACTAATCAAACCCTAATTAGGTTTTAAAATTAATAATAATAATAATTATCCCGTAATTAATGCTGTTAGGGTTCCTGTGTGGCTCGTGTCAGATGGCTCCGTGAGTCGCGGTTGGTCCGGTTCAATAACTCCGCGAGTCGCGGAGGATTCAGGCTCAGACGAGATGCAGGTCAAAATTCAACAGGTCAGTTTTATTTATATTTTATTTATTTATTTTTCTGTTTTAAATAAAATATATATATATAAATTTAATAAAACTTATATTTTAAAACCTAAAATAAAAATAGAAATATTTTATAATTTTATAAATAAAACTCTTAAAACTAGATTTATAAATGTTTTTTTTTCGGTTTTTGATTTTATGTTTTAAATAAAAACAAAATATTTAAATAAAACTTATATTTTTATAAAAATAAAGAAACTTTATAAAACTTAAATATTTCACAAACTCTTAAAAATATTTATATATTTGTTTTCTTTTTATATTTTCGAATATTTAAAACGTATTTTTACAAAAGCGTATTTTAATAAAAGTAAACTAAAAATAAAAATCTTTTTTTTTAATATTTAGCGTTGCGCTTTCGGCGTTTAAGTTCCTCGGCAGCGGCGCCAAAAATACTTGATGGTTAAAGCTAAGGGGTATAAAATACTATTAAATTTTAGCAGGAAATACTATTAAATACGATACAATTTTATACAAGATATTTATTTATTTATAGAATGGATATACTTAAACCTTGCTACAACACTTATAGGCAGTGTACCTAATCGTACATTAGTGTAGTTTTTAGTAAGTTCGGTTCATTCCACAGGGAAAATCTTTTAATCAAAGCTTAACGCTATATTAGTTTAATTTATAAAAATATGAATATATATATATATATAAGTAATATTATTATTTTAAAGGCGATTTTTACCGTTTAATGACCGGTTTGTCGATTTTAAAACTTTAGTCGCAGTTAAAACAAAATGTAAAATATTAAATAAATAAAAGACTTAATTTAAAGCGTAACGATAATGAAATTGCGATAAATAAAAGTGCGATAAAATAAACTTGCGATAATTAAAAAGTACGATAATTAAAATTGCAATTAAATACAATAACAATAAATAAAAGTGCGATAATTAGAAGTGCAATTAAATATAAAATAAATGAAATTAAATATGAAATAAAAGAATTATGCTTATTTAAACTTTCCGTAATCATGATGTTTGACGTGTTGATTTTAGTTTTATGCCCATGGGTTAATTGTCCTTTGTCCTGGATTATTTAATATGTCCGTCTGGTTTTTGTCCATAACAGTCCGTCAGTCATAAATATAAAGTGCGAGTGTCCTCGTCAAATTATCCTTATACCCGAAGTCAAATATTCTAACTAATTGGGGACTTAAACTGTAACAAGATTTTAATACTTTGTTTAATAATTACACCAGGATGTCGACTGAGTGTAACCCAAGGTTTTAATACTTTGTTATCAATTATGCCAAGTGTCCTTGTACATAATTTTACCCCTATTTTAATAATTCTAGTGGCTATTAATCCATTCCTGTGTCCGGTTAAATGAACGATTATTCGTACATATAAATATCCCGCCCATCGTGTCCGATTGAGTGTATATGGTTATTTATAGGGACGTCCAATTGTAAATCTTTATATTAAAATTATCAAACTATCATTTAGTTAAACAAATATAAAGCCCGTTTGTAACACCCGTTTTTCAGTTACACGTTATTTCGAGCGTCATTCGAAATACGAGGCATGTAAGCGTATATTTGGATCCCAAATAAAATTAGAGTTGATGTTCTAAAACCTTACCATTGGATAGTAAATCTCATTACGTTTCCAACGATATTTGGTTCATCAAAAACGGAGCTACGGTTTGAAAGTTACGACCAAAACAAGTTCAGTTTCAGGCTCAGTTCATTGGGACTCCGTCCAGACTTTGGGACGCCGTCCAAGAATGAAGGGTGGGACGCCGTCCGGCCATTTTAGACGCCGTCCAAAGTGCCTGACAGGCCAGCAGCTGTATTTTAAAGGTTTTAAAAGAGGGTATTTGAGTCTTTTCACTTGGGGGTCGGTTTTGAGCCATTAAAACTGATCCACTCTCATTCTTATCCCCATTTCACCTTCTCAAACACTCTCATCAAACCCTAGTGAGAGATAGAGGTTCTAGCGAGAGAGAGTTGGGGATTTGGAGAAGAAGAAGTGTGATTCGGGTCGGGTCTCAAGAGTTAAAGTTGTTCACCTCGTTCACGGCTACGTGGTGGTAGTGTTGGTAAGCTCTAAATCCGAATTTCTTTGTTAAGATTATTGTTTGAGTTAAAGTTTGTGCTAGTTAGAGTTATAACCCATTTATTGTGAAGTTTGGGGGTTTTTGGGGAAGATTCATGTATGTAAACCCGAATTGGTGACTTAGGGTTTCAATTGATGGAATTGTTAGTTTGAACCTTGCATGTGTTAGTTAAACCTTATAACACTTGTGTTGACTTGATTTTTGGGTGTAAACCCTAATCTAGGTCAAAATGGGTCGAATGGGTATTTTGGGTCGGAATTACCACCTGTAGTGGTAATTGGTGAAGTCCACTTTATGTGTCTAAATGGGCGGTTTGTGGTGATAGGTGTAAACCCTTGGTTAAGGGTGTTGAAGTCGAATTCTCTCGTAGAGAATGTATGTTGATTGTTTGTATATCTATATGCGTATTATAGGTAAAAGGTTTGCTCGGTTGCTTTTGGAGGCGATTTACGTTTATGACTTGTGCGGGCAATTCGAGGTGAGTGGAATAATTATATGTGTAGGTATATAATGTATCTATTTGTTGTAGCGTGAAATGTGTAGTGTCGAGGTGCTAAGACACCATGTTTCACGTGAAGAGTGTAGCATCGAGGTGTTAAGATGCCACTCGGGTGTAGCATCGAGGTGTTAAGATGCCACCTAGGAGTGTAGTGTCGAGGTGTTAAGACACCACTCCGTAAAATAATGAGTGTTGCATCGAGGTGTTAAGATGCCACTCGGGGTGATGTGCCGAGGTGTTAAGGTGCCACCCTAGGGGTTAGTGGTGCGAGGTGTTAAGTGCCCTAACGGATGTTATGAACACTGGTGGCGTTTTCGCGAGCGCCGTTCCCTTGTACTATTGGTTAACCATGGTTATTTGTGTTGTAGCGTAAGCATATTATATTTGTTCATATTATATATGCTTTTGTTATGCTAGCTTGATTATTGGAGGTTATAGCTTGTAATTGTGATGATAAGCTAATTGTGTTGCTAGCATGTATGCGGTATGTGAGTAAGTGTTTGCAAGTAGGTATATTATATATGTATGTGTATAATTATTGCATTCACTAAGCTTTATGCTTACCCCTCTCGTTGTTTACCTTTTTACAGGTATTGTGTTAATGATGCTAGCTAGTTGTTAGACTAGACGTGCAGGAGCGGTTGGGCTTGATGGGGTAGCTTTCGGATAATTGGACGCGGATGGGGGTTTTTGGTAGTCCCCGGGATTATGCTCTTGGTATTGGGTTGGGTTATAGAGTCCTAATCCATCTAAAGAGATAAATGGGTCGAAATCGTTACATTATTTGTAAAACGGGTCATTGTGGGCCCGATGTTGTAAAACTTGTTTTTATGGTGGAAATATCTTAGTTTTACTTAATATGACATATTGTGAAATTGGTTACGTTTAAAAGTGTCGAGAAGCGGGTTTTCCGCTCGCGTGTAAATAAAAACTGATCAGTCCACTTTAGTTCATTTGGACGCCGTCCAAATGCTTGGGACGCCGTCCTGTCTTTCAATACTGGACGCCATCCAGATGCACTGTCTCACAAAATTTTTTTAAGTCGTATTTTTGGTATAACGAAGTCGGGTTGTTTCAAGTGGTATCAGAGCATAGTCTAAGGGAATTAGGTGACCTTGGAATAGGTGCCTAGTCTTAGACTTATTGGCGGTTGTGCGTTATTTGCGGGACTTGTAGGATTACGGGTCGGATTGAGATTTGTTAGTGCCTTAGAGTAGGTGACTAACTAGGACTTGTTTTTGTCCAAAGTGTGATGATGTGGGGCCTTATTTCGCATGGAAATTAGTGCCTTAGATTGCTAGTGCCTAAGTTAAGTAGGCGAACTTGGACGTTGTTTTAGTGATAGTCACCTAGGTTGTAGGTTGACTTGTCGTTGTGGTGTACTTGTGTACGTTTATTACTATTGTATATTGGTGTATATATATATACAGGTATCTAATTGGTGCGTTGTCTTAGAGATGAATCTATTGGAGAGATTCAAAGGTTTGGCGATTTTGAGTGATCAAGTTCACGGTAAGGACTTTGGTCATTTGGGTACTAGGAGTTATCGCGTGTTATTTTGTGTGAATGTTGCGTCAGTCCGGGTAAAGTACTTTGCGTGACCATGTGGAAATGGTAAGATACGCATTTGTAATAATGACCGATCACCATTATTACGAAAGTGTATCTTGACATCAAGCATGACATGACGAGTACCGAAAGGAGGAAACGTGGCATGGTTGGGGTCGATTCGGGATAAATGAGGAATCTTTATTGGTTCCTAAGTGATAGTTGTCTCGGGTGATGTGCTTGTAGTCGCATCGGGTTCGTTGCGAGTCGTGAAGTGTTACGATGGATTCGGTTAGTTAAGTGAGTGAGCCAACTCACAAGTTTGGTGCGTGCTTAGCCACCCTAAGTAGTGGGTGCATTATTGAGATTGTAATTGGTTTTAGTTACCCATCGTAACTAAGATGACCGATTTATGCTTGCGTGTGTGCGACGAGGACTTGAATTCCGTAATGGAATGCGACAAGTCTAATGATTGTAGTTTTAAGTTAAACTCGGTAGAGTGTGTGGGTAGAGAATCGTGTTAGGATTCTTGTTGTGAGTCGCCTTGGAATTGGCGAATCGAGGAGTCTTCGGGTCATTAAACTCATGGGAGTGGGACCCGTGTAATGTTGATTGCGTTAGTGTGTTGTAGATTATAGGGCAACATTCCTAATGGAATATCCCTTGTAGTAGTGGTTTTATCGAGATGTAGAAGGGTGTAAGACTTGGTATCCCCGAGCATCTCCTTGTGTTAGATGAAGGGCCTCATTAGGCTATATCGTTTGGCCTTGTGGAAACTGCGGGTAGCGTGTGATCGCTAGGAACTTTCGATAAGACAATAAACCGTAAGGTTATCGGGTAGGTATGACTTCGGGTCATTATTATAGAGAGATGGGTGACATCGGGTGTATGGAACCTAAAGATTGATTTTCTAAAATTCATTTAATTGTGGTGGGAGTCTGCATGACACTGCGTCAGGTGCCTTTTTATACCTGCTAGTGTAATGTTCAACTCCGGTAGTGGTGTGATCACTTTGTGCTTAGGGTGCCCGTGAGATACCCTTGGAAGCATCAGAGATTATAATAGTGATCAACGGGTGATGGTAATTCGACGGTTGCGAAAGTCGAAGTTTAAGAGCATTGTGACGAATACTTCTTATGAAGTGACGGGTGAGCGAATCTTGTTGCTCTTAAGTGATAGACGGGTAGAGATGACCGGTGAGCCGGTGATGGACTTAATGGTCGGTTAGTCCGAAGGATATGATGAAGTGTTGACATTGTGGTGGACGCAATTATGGTGTCGGAATTGGTCACTCTTCTCCATGAGAGTGAGCAATTGTTGAAAAAGTTCGTTGCGTGGAAGGGCGGGTGATCTCGACTGAGATGCACGACTGAGTAAGCGGAGTGACATATGCCTAGGCTTAGAGGCATATGTAAGACTTTGGTAGAGTTTGCTTTTCGAACGATTAAGGTAGTTAGTTGTTAATTGTGGTATGAAGGTGCGATTTCATCGTGTGTACGACGTCTCAAGTGATTGTGTCTGTCGGCTCTGAGAGCTTAAAGTGAATTTCCGGTGAATTGATGTTTATGACCAACGGTGAGAATGGTCAGGTGTGATGTGGAATTACAAATTCCGCGGGATGTTATCATCTTGGCGGTGAGAATAGGGAGATAAATCCTAAGTGGGGGAGTTTTTACTGCCGCCCGAGGAAAACTCCAGTGGTGTTATGTATAGTGAAATGTCGGAGCGTACCGTGCTAAGCCTTAATAGGTATTCGGAGTTCCTAACGAGGAAGAGTGACGGGTTGCTAATGTCGACTCGAGATCGTGCTTTACGATTGTGAGTTACAACTCTGGAATGTTATGCGTGAAGATTGTGATGATGGGATCGAAGGAAGTGTAAGACTTCCTATGTAAGGTGGTCGTGTAGTACCAATGTGCGGTATGAGACCAAATGTGAAGTTTGAGATCTCGAAGTGAGAGAATGAAGTGTCGTTGTGAGTGCTCCCGTAGTGAAAAATCTGGGTTGTCATGAAACCCGGACAATATAATTGAATGAGAACGAGTTCGATATCGTGGCGAATATCGTATTTTCCCTGTCGGGAAACGCAATCGTGAAGATTGTCAGTGGATTATTCCACTTTATGGACGAATGTGAGGCGGAGAGTGTCGATTTTGACTGTCTCACATCGAGACACGCAGATGTTGTTTGTTTGCGAGAGTGTGCTCCCTAGTGATGCGACTGTTAGTTGCATTGAAATGTTGAGACCATCCTTAACGGACGGTCTAGGTAGGAAAGTTCACCCGGCGTGGTGAATATTTTTGTGAGTCGTGTGGCGAATTGCGGAAATTTTGTGATGATGATTCGCCGTTGACGGGATTTTGGTATACGAATAGCTTCTATACTAGTACTAGGAAGCCGTATTGTATGGTTCAGAGGAGAAACCCTATGACGATGTGTTGATGTTTCGTCTAATTCGTGGTGTATTATTGTCGTCCTGGATTAATCAAGTGATGTATAGTCGTGTGTGGATCGATCGGCGGGAAAGTGGTGCTTCTTAAGTGTTATTGCGGGGTTATTAAAAAATTTTCATTGAAGGAATGATCCGGTGTAGAGCCGGAGTGAGTTTGGTTCTTGGCCTAAAGAATATTCAGGAATGATCGGTCGAGTAGTACGGTTATGAACCGAATGAGTACGAAATTTTAAGGAAGCATGAATCCTTCTCGATTTGGATTAATGTAAGACTTGGTTCGCGGCGTAGTGAATTTAGAAGATCGCATAGGGCGATATTGTTATGGATGACGCTTGTTGCGTGTTGCAGCTGTGAGAACTTGAAGGAAAATGTGGTATTTTTCGTATTTCCTAAATAGAAATTCTGGACGTTGAGTGTATGAGATATCGTTTATTGCGGTAGTGCACGCTAGTGATCATTAGCGTGTGGTGGGATCTTAGAATTCACAGATGATGTTATGGATGACGGGCTTTGTTGTGTTTTGTAGGAATCGTGAGGTGTGACGACGATGGTTGCCGGTGAATTGTCTTTCTTTTAGGACGATTGTGAAGTACGGTTGTTGTATTATGATGCATTAGTGCATGAAGCGAGGAATCGGATGAGTTTACTACTTGTGTGACTCCGCGTTGGAAGCGGAAATGTTCGTGGGAGAAGTGCTTAACTTCTAGTGTTTGTGCGGATCACGAGGACGTGATCCAATTTAAGTGGGGGAGAGTTGTAACACCCGTTTTTCAGTTACACGTTATTTCGAGCGTCATTCGAAATACGAGGCATGTAAGCGTATATTTGGATCCCAAATAAAATTAGAGTTGATGTTCTAAAACCTTACCATTGGATAGTAAATCTCATTACGTTTCCAACGATATTTGGTTCATCAAAAACGGAGCTACGGTTTGAAAGTTACGACCAAAACAAGTTCAGTTTCAGGCTCAGTTCATTGGGACTCCGTCCAGACTTTGGGACGCCATCCAAGAATGAAGGGTGGGAGGCCGTCCGGCCATTTTGGACGCCGTCCAAAGTGCCTGACAGGCCAGCAGCTGTATTTTAAAGGTTTTAAAAGAGGGTATTTGAGTCTTTTCACTTAGGGGTCGGTTTTGAGCCATTAAAACTGATCCACTCTCATTCTTATCCCCATTTCACCTTCTCAAACACTCTCATCAAACCCTAGTGAGAGAGAGAGGTTCTAGCGAGAGAGAGTTGGGGATTTGGAGAAGAAGAAGTGTGATTCGGGTCGGGTCTCAAGAGTTAAAGTTGTTCACCTCGTTCACGACTACGTGGAGGTAGTGTTGGTAAGCTCTAAATCTGAATTTCTTTGTTAAGATTATTGTTTGAGTTAAAGTTTGTGCTAGTTAGAGTTATAACCCATTTATTGTGAAGTTAGGGGGTTTTTGGGGAAGATTCATGTATGTAAACCCGAATTGGTGACTTAGGGTTTCAATTGATGGAATTGTTAGTTTGAACCTTGCATGTGTTAGTTAAACCTTATAACACTTGTGTTGACTTGATTTTTGGGTGTAAACCCTAATCTAGGTCAAAATGGGTCGAATGGGTATTTTGGGTCGGAATTACCACCTGTAGTGGTAATTGGTGAAGTCCACTTTATGTGTCTAAATGGGCGGTTTGTGGTGATAGGTGTAAACCCTTGGTTAAGGGTGTTGAAGTCGAATTCTCTCGTAGAGAATGTATGTTGATTGTTTGTATATCTATATGCGTATTATAGGTAAAAGGTTTGCTCGGTTGCTTTTGGAGGCGATTTACGTTTATGACTTGTGCGGGCAATTCGAGGTGAGTGGAATAATTATATGTGTAGGTATATAATGTATCTATTTGTTGTAGCGTGAAATGTGTAGTGTCGAGGTGCTAAGACACCATGTTTCACGTGAAGAGTGTAGCATCGAGGTGTTAAGATGCCACTCGGGTGTAGCATCGAGGTGTTAAGATGCCACCTAGGAGTGTAGTGTCGAGGTGTTAAGACACCACTCCGTAAAATAATGAGTGTTGCATCGAGGTGTTAAGATGCCACTCGGGGTGATGTGCCGAGGTGTTAAGGTGCCACCCTAGGGGTTAGTGGTGCGAGGTGTTAAGTGCCCTAACGGATGTTATGAACACTGGTGGCGTTTTCGCGAGCGCCGTTCCCTTGTACTATTGGTTAACCATGGTTATTTGTGTTGTAGCGTAAGCATATTATATTTGTTCATATTATATATGCTTTTGTTATGCTAGCTTGATTATTGGAGGTTATAGCTTGTAATTGTGATGATAAGCTAATTGTGTTGCTAGCATGTATGCGGTATGTGAGTAAGTGTTTGCAAGTAGGTATATTATATATGTATGTGTATAATTATTGCATTCACTAAGCTTTATGCTTACCCCTCTCGTTGTTTACCTTTTTACAGGTATTGTGTTAATGATGCTAGCTAGTTGTTAGACTAGACGTGCAGGAGCGGTTGGGCTTGATGGGGTAGCTTTCGGATAATTGGACGCGGATGGGGGTTTTTGGTAGTCCCCGGGATTATGCTCTTGGTATTGGGTTGGGTTATAGAGTCCTAATCCATCTAAAGAGATAAATGGGTCGAAATCGTTACATTATTTGTAAAACGGGTCATTGTGGGCCCGATGTTGTAAAACTTGTTTTTATGGTGGAAATATCTTAGTTTTACTTAATATGACATATTGTGAAATTGGTTACGTTTAAAAGTGTCGAGAAGCGGGTTTTCCGCTCGCGTGTAAATAAAAACTGATCAGTCCACTTTAGTTCATTTGGACGCCGTCCAAATGCTTGGGACGCCGTCCTGTCTTTCAATACTGGACGCCGCCCAGATAACTGGACGCCGTCCAGATGCACTGTCTCACAAATTTTTTTTTTAAGTCGTATTTTTGGTATAACGAAGTCGGGTTGTTTCACCGTTAATAGCCCGTAGTCTAATTTCCACAAGTGTCGTTCTTTTGTCCAAACCCCAATTATGGTACAAAGCCCAATTACCGAATTTTAGTAATTAGCCCAACATCATGATTACTTCGTTTTAAATAAGCATAATAATAACTTAGCTACGAGACATTAAATTAAAAAGGTTGAACATAACTTACAATGATTAAAAATAGCGTAGCGTTACACGGACAGAATTTCGACTTACACCCTTACAACATTCGCTAACATACCCTTATTATTAGAATTAAAATTAAAATTAAAATATAAATATAAATATATACTACGTATATAGATAGAGAGATTGATATTATGGATATTTTTTTACGTCGAACTGCGTTGGCTTTTATAGGGAATTGAGTCCAGGGGAACTCCGCGACTCGCGGCATTTTCCTTCTTCAAACTCCGCAAGTCGCGGAGTTTGAAATTACAGCTCACTCAGCTTTGGCTCTTTGTTTGCCGACGAATTATAAATATATTATAATATATATATTAATTTTAAGAATTAATTATATATTATATTATATTTATATACATAGTTAACTTGTAATTTTTTGTCCGTTGCGTCGAGCGTTGAGAGTTGACTCTGGTCCCGGTTCCAGATTTTCGAACGTCCTTGCGAATAATTTAATATCTTGTACTTTGTGTTTTGAATCTTGTACTCTTGTAATTTCGAGACGTTTCTTATCAATAATTGGAACCTCTTTGATTGTCTTTTGTACTTTTGAGATTTTTGGTCGTTTGTGTCTTCAATTCGTCGAATCTGCCTTTTGTCTTCACCTTTTATTATTTAAACGAATATCACTTGTAAATAGAACAATTGCAACTAAAAGCTTGTCTTTCTTGAGGAATAATGCTATGAAATATATGTTCGTTTTTAGCATTATCAATACAAAAATTACAATTTTGTGTCAAGACATCAACTCCAAAATTTACTAACTTCAAATTAGAGTTAACTACCAAATTCATAAGGCTTCAACTTCAAGACTCTACTTAAATAACAACTATCACACTTTCTGAAATCATGGTTCACCAAAATCATGATGTTTATTACAAAGTTAGGGTTTCAAAACCCAAATTCATTTTTCTTACATAACAATAGATTATCAACACTTACTAAACTCAACACACCTCCGACTACCCTTAAACAACCTATATTCAAAGAAACTAACCCAAAACCCTAAAATTATTAGCATTGAAAAGTAAGGGGTTTTTACCAATGGATAAAATAGAGATGGTGATGAAGATATGTAGATGGAAACAAGCTTCTACCACTAGGAAGTACTCCAATTTTGATCTCAATCAACAAGAACAACCCTATAACACCCCGTCAAAAATCCCTTTAACGGAATGTTAACTCTGGTCCCAGTGCTTGGCTTGACTTCTATGTAACAGCAATATTCTATAGCGAAAGCAATTAATACCTGAGAATAAAACACGCAAAACGGATCAACAATAATGTTGAGTGAATCTACAGGTTTTAGGTAAATAATACGTTACGTTTAAGAAATAACATTTCGAAAATGTTTATTAGTGAAAGGCCACCAAGGTTTAATGTTAAAGTTTTTAGACAACACCGTTTCTCGTTTCAAAAGTTTGTTGACACTACCATGGCAAGTTTTATCTCATTTGTTAGTAAACCACAGTTTAATAACATTGTATAGTATCTGCAAAATAGTTATCGGGAAAAATAGTTTAGTTTCCTTGACCACGAGATTTTACAACTACAACACCAAGTCGTAAAAATGTTTGCATAATATGAGCACCTGAATACTAGCATTGACCAGAGTATAGAAGCCACTATACCCGCCTTTACCTCCTAAAATGTTATACACTTGTTCGAGTGTATCTAATGTTCAAAATAAATGCACCACGGTTATTATAGCGAGTGAGGTTGTCAACCTAACGGATCTGTCCATCTAAATTGTGCTTACACCGATATTATTAAAAGTATTCAAGCTAGAGGCTTTGTAAACAAACTCAATATGCATATATAGTACTCGTGTCAATACAAAAGCATTTGAAAAAGTAAGTATAACAGCATGTATTCTCATCCCTGAAAACATGTAAAAAGTGGGACTGTAGACTCACCTTTGAATAAAGCTCGGATGACAGACAAAAACTTGTACGGTTTACAGCTGAGTAATGCAACCTAAGTATACGTATTTAGGTTGGTCAACATATGTACCTTAAATAAGGGTGGTTTCATAGTATAAGTTGTCTTATTGCTCGACTCGATGCGTTTTAAAGTAAAAGTCAACATACAATCAACTAGTTCATGCAAGTCAAACAAAGTCAACCGAAGTCAAACCGAAATTCAAACTTGGTCAAAGTAGTTAACTAAAGTCAACATCCGTAGGTTCATGCCAAATGTTGGTCAACATGTCAAACCTAAGTCAAACAACATGTTTTAGATCATACATGGTCAATTTCACAATTTCAGTTTATCGTTGTGCATAAAGTTTATGAACATGTAGCAAACTTAGCGTATTATCTCATAGTAAAAAATTCAAATAAACATGAAAAACTCCAGATCATAAGTATACTCAAAATTGACCGCGCATTGATTTCTGACCGCGCATTGTTTTCGTTTTGGCTATAACCGGAGCTAGGAACATGAAATTGATACAAGACCAGTGGCCATAGTTCAAGGACAAGTCAAACTAACACATATAAAAAGTTGAGCAATTTTTGTTTAGCCAATTTGTACAGTTTATTCATGCAAGTTGAATGTTCAGTTTCTCAGCTCAATTCAGAAGTCACACAAAGTATGACACTAGTGTGCCCAATGCATAAAGTTTTCGAGTTTGCAATAAACTAACCATAAGTCACATATCATGTCAAAATTCATATTCCAGAAGTTTACATGCTCATTCAATAAACACAATCCACAGAGTATAAAACAGAGAGCAATTTACAGATTCGATTCTAGTTTAGCTAGTCACATTCGCACGCGATTATACGAAGATCTAGATACAATTTGCCTATGATATCCACATTAAAGGTGAAGTACTTTTTGTGTAAATTTCAAATATGCAAAGCTTTAAATACAGAAGTCAACACATTTTATCATACAAGGCTGTTTTCATGCAAGTGCTGTATAAATCTACTTTTACACTAATTCAAGCATAACTCGAGTTATACATAAGCAAATGACATGATATCCTAGTGTAACTTGAGTGTTTTTAAATTATATTTCCAGTGGTATAAGTTTCACAAGCCAATTCGTGGTCTATCAAACCCAGATTTCTGATTACACAACAAAAACACAACGTTAATTCAAATGGACATAACTTGATCATCCGGAAACGAAATCAAGCGAATCCAAAGCCTAAAATCAATAGTTTTTCGCATGGAATCTAAGTATCACATAATATCATGCCTTTTAAAAATCAAAAATCACTGATCATGCAATAAAAAATTCGGTTTTAAACCCTAGCGCATCAAACGATCAAATTAACGATAACAATTAACATGTACGTGTATAGACTTGAGCAATTGACAACATAAACTATGAAACATCAAAAAAATCAGATTTTAAAATTTAGGGTTCATAGAATTATACCTTAATCGAGCAATCAATGGACGTTACTAGATGTAGAATGACGCGTAGAACAACGTTTATGTTCAAGGTTTTTGCTAATTTTGAGTTTTTGATGGTGAATTTGGGTGATGATGATGATGATGAATGAATTTAAGAGATGGGAAAGGGTTTTTGATCGACTAAAATTAGGTTAGGAGTGCTTACAGTATTTTTATTTAATACCCTAATTAGCTTTAGGGCCTAAGTAAGTAGTTAATGGACCAATTAAGCAAAAAGACCTAAATTAAATGCCATTGATTAATAATTTCGGCCCTTTGATCATAAAAGGAAGTTTTTGGGCTTATTTGAACTAGTTAGTACATTTATAGTGTATCCCGTTAGGTGTCGATAGGTTATGTGGCCCGAAAACGCAAACTAGAACGTTAACTGAGCGTTTTAGCGAATTTTACGCGTTTTAAATTCTTAAAACTTCTAATAAATTAAAAGTATTCTAAAAACATAATAATTACATAAAATAATTATTAAAAGTGAAATACCATTTGTTTCGTTATTTTCTTGTATGCGCGTGGTCCGTTTCGGGTGCCGTTAACCGTACCGGGTCTCCGGAACGTTAACTAGTCGTAGAAACGAATTCACCGGGTATAATTTACTAAATAAATAATAATTTAAATAAGTTCTTCATTAAGTCAATAATTATTAAAAATAATTATTTTGTCGTTTTACTGAGTTCCGTAAACTGAAAAGCTTTCTAGGCGATTAACTTAATCGTAATGTTTTCTAGTTATCTCGCTATCCGAAACAAGTTCATAGATTGATATAACATATTAATTCAAGTAATCCACTAGGATCAAGTATGCATTTAATTCTGTTAAATACAAAAAGTCTAAGTAATCACCGTTAAATATTTAACGGACAAGTAACGATAGTAACGGAAAAAGTCGGGTTGTTACAAACCCTAATTGATCAAACCCTCGTTTTTCCTCTTCTAGTCTCCACGTCCATTCTTTCTTTTATCTAAGATAATGAAATATGGAAGTACTTATCTGGAAGTCTCCAGCCCATGGGGTTTTATTTACGGATATACACAATATCCCCCCATAACTATTCAAAGTTAGCCAAATCGAAATAAAAGTTGTAAGATCCAGTTTTCTCAGACATGTGGGACGCCGTCCAAATGGGCGGGACGCCGTCCCAGATCGAAGGTCTGGATGCCGTCCAAGATTCTGGACGCCGTCCAGAATAGCTGGCAGGCCAGCCTTGTTTCTTTTTAGATATTTTAGATAGGCATTTTGGTAATTTCACTTTGTGGATGAATTAAAGGTCCTAGATCAGTTTTGGTGAGCCTCATTACTCCATTTCCATCTACCTTATCATCTTCCATTAAAATCTAGAGAGAGAGAAAGTTTCTAGAGTAAGAAAGCTCAAAACAAGTAAGAAGAAGGTTGAATCGGGTTTTTGTGCAAGCTTTAAAGTCGTTCACCTAGTCTCTAGGTACGCGGTGATTGTGTTGGTAAGTCTTAAACCTAATTTCTTTACTTTAATTGTGTTAAGGGTTAGGGCTTGGGTTAGTGTTGAACATAAAACCCATTTGCTAGTGATTTGAGGATTTTGGGTAAGTTTGGGTCATGAAGACCCAAATGATGACTAACCTAGGGTTTTGAAAGGTTAAATTGTGAAATGGGTCTTAAAGACCTAAGTAAATCACTAGTACACTTGTAGTTAATGTTAATGGGTGTCATTTGGGTTGTGGGTGACCCAAATGGGTGTGTTGACCTTGAAATGGGTCAAGTGGGTCTTTGATGACCTAGGTTGTCTTGCAAGTGTGAAAATGAGTTAGTTTGGTGATTAAATGTGCATTAAGACCTTAAATGGCTAGAGTTAGGGTTTTTGGAGAAGTTAACCCATTATTAGGGTTAAGGGTGCAAAATAGGTCGGAATTTGCACCTTGGGTCAAAAGACTCTAAAATGTTGAATGAGTTGGTTGACCGACTTGAATTGTGTTTGATATTGAGCTAAATGTAATAGGTACGTTACATTGAAGTTGCAAGTTCGGTTATCTTTCGCAAAAGACTCTAAGGTGAGTGGAATACCTATATATGTATGTATACGATTTATGTACCGTATTAATGGTCTCACATAGCCGTTGTGTGACCATAGTTGTGAGGCATAGCCGTTTTTGTCCACATTTGATATTTATGCACATAGCCGTGTTTGTGCATATAGTGGCGAGTAATAGCCGTATTTTACTCCCACGTTGTTGTAGTATTAATTGTACACATAGCCGTGTTTGTGTACACGATTGTGAGTAATAGCCGTGTTTTACTCACACCTTGATCAAGTGATGCCATAGCCGTTTTCGGAACACTTGGGGGTGATGCCATAGCCGTTTTTGGAACACCTCGGGGGTTAGTATACCATAGCCGTGTTTGGGAGCTAACGGTTGTTATGAACATCGATGACTTGTTTCGTGAAGTCATTCCCTTGCGAAGAACTTGGTTAATCATGGTTTATAGTTGTTCACGTTAGCATTTAATTATTATTATGAATATTATGCTATTGATGTTGCTAGTTGTACGAATTGACGATACTAGCTTGTTTATTGAGACGTTATGCGTTTGTATGCGTTATATGATATCGTGGATGCGAGTAGGTAAATCTTATATGCATGTATATATTTATTCTACTCACTAAGCGTTAGCTTACCCTTTCGTTGTTTACCTTTTTAGGCTCCGGCGTGGACAAAGGCAAGGGTATTCGGTTGGATTAGTGGTCTCCCGCTTGTTTTTGATAGGAGATGCTTCTGGTTAGCTTTTGAAAGTTCGGCCAAGATTTGGGTAGTTTAACCACAAACACCATGCTCTAGTGTCGTTTGGAAATTAAACTTGTATTGGTCGAAACTTGTATTTTTGATTGAAACGCGTAAGACGGGCCGATGTGGGCCCGAGGTTGTAAAACTTGTTTTAATGATGGAAACCTCTTATTTTATTATATTGGGATACGCTGTAAAAAGGTTTTCGTTTAAAAGTGTCGGGAAGCGGGATTGCCGCTCACGTGAGCTGGACCCGGGGGACAGCAGCTTCCAGGCAATCTGGACGCCGTCCAGATATGATGGACGCCGTCCTGGCCTTAAGAGCTGGACGCCATCCAAGATCTTGGACGCCGTCCAGATGAGCTGAATCAGAAAAAAAAATTTGTACATGTTTTTGGATTTATGAAGTCGGGTTGTTACAATTTCCAAGTGCTGTGCGCAGCCCGCAAAGAAAAGACGCGTAAGGCGCACTTAGTCCGAAAATTCTAGACTGTTACAACAAGTCACAATGAATTAAATCAAGAACATGAGAATATGGTTTTTCATTACTAATAATACCTAAATATTTACTCTTGGAGAGTTGACAAGAGGAACAAATGTCAGGTTTCGGTAAAATAGAGGATACTGACAACCGACATGTTTTATTCAAAATAGACATAACATCAAAAGAAGTATGCCCTACATGACTATGCCATAGTTCAAAGGAGCCGCAAGGAGACTTAGAATGCAAATGTGAGATAAACACCTTCTGCCCCCGCTCAAGCACATAAAGATCATGGTTGCGTCGACCTATCGCGATAATTGCCTTTGTTTGACGATTCTAAATAATGAAAGCATGATCATTAAAAAATATGTCAACAAGGTTTTTCCGATGTAAGTATGCTAACTGAGAGTAAATTTCTAGTGATGAATGGAACAACAAGCACATCTAAGAATTTACGATCTTTATAAAGAGCTGTAAAACCAAATCGCGTAATTGGCAAGGTGTTACCATCACCAATGGTAACCCTTTCTTTACCTGCATATGGAATAGATGAATCCAATTGTGTCCAAGATGGGGTCATATGAGTGGATACCCCTGAGTCAACATACCAATCAGGTGTATCATTGGTAACATTACAATTTACGTGAAAAGCTTGTGTGAGATTATCATCGATGGATGGTTGGCGATTTGCATAAGTAGAAAGCTCAGGATAAGCAGAGGCATAAGGCATAATGGCCAATAATTGGCAGTGCGGTGCACGATGACCTCGTCAATGACCATAAGAAGAATTGTTATGGCCATAAGAATGATTGTTGCATCCCCGTCCGCGTCCTCTTGAAGAAGAAAAATTATTTCGAGTTGTAGAAAAAGTAGTAGCCGTAAAAGCTGTCTGAGTAGAAACCGAAGGTTGCATAGTATTCTAGAGAAAGTTCGTAACTTTCTGCTTGAGTAAGTAAATCACGAAAAGATGTGCATGGTTTAAATGCCCTCTAATTGGTAGAGAATGTCTCAAAGGAAGGACCTAAGCCCATGAAACCCAGTGAAACTTATCGAGCTCATATACATGATGAGCAATAGCCACCCATTGATCGCATAAAGTTTTAAACTTTTGCAATATTTAGGAACAGTAGAACTACCTTTTTGTAATGGTCAAAGTGAGTCTTGTAAAGTATGTACTCGATCAGTAGAATCATGGCTATAGGCATCCTCAAGTGCACACCAAACCTGATAAGCAGATGTTAATCCTACCACAATCGACATAGCTTCTTCCGTAACTGAGAACTGCAGGATGAGTAAAGCTCGTTGATCTCCATCAAGCCAAGTAGAGAGAGAATGAGAACTAGCATTTGTGGTTGAAGCAGGCGAAGCAACAAATGGTTCGGATGATTCCGTTTCTGTTTTTGATGAAGGACGCGTGAGAGTTCTATCAATGTATCCAATCATTTTTTGGTAGGCGAGAATGAAACGACCCGTCCTAATCCATCCAGACGAAGTCCATATCGATTACAAATGATTCACAATAGTTGGTTACATCGCGAGGTATTTGACCTCTATATGATACCTTTTACAAACATTGCATTCATTTTAAAAGACAAACTTTCATTACATCGAAAGTTGACAGGCATGCATACCATTTAATAATATATCAAACTATAATTGACTTAATAATAATCTTGATGAACTCAACGACTCGAATGCAACGTCTTTTGAAATATGTCATGAATGACTCCAAGTAATGTCTCTAAAATGAGCAAATTCACAGCGGAAGATTTCTTTCATACCTGAGAATGAACATGCTTTAAAGTGTCAACCAAAAGGTTGGTGATTTCATTAGTTTAACATAAATAATCATTTCCATCATTTTAATAGACCACAAGATTTTTCATTTCTCATAAATATACGTCCCATGCATAGAGACGAAAATCATTCATATGGATTGAACACCTGGTAACCGACGTTAACTTAATGCATAGAATATCCCCAAAACAGAACCTCTCATCTGTATAATAATCTCGAAGTACTAAAGCATTCGTACCCCGAATGGGACTTGTCAAGGTCCATAGATCTATCTTTAGGATTCGCGTCAGTCAGGGGCCATTTCCCTAAATTCTTAGGTTACCAGACTTGAAGGGCGATATTCGGTTAATAATCCAACCATATAATGTAATTTTTGATCACTTGTGTCTATTTCGTAAAACATTTATAAAAGCAGCGCATGTATTCTCAGTGCCAAAAATATATATAAAAAGGGAGTAATGAAACTCACTATACTGTATTTTGTAGTAAAAATACATATGACTCCATTGAGCAATTATAAGGTTGGCCTCGAATTCACGAACCTATATCATTTATGTATATATTAACACACATAATCGTAATCGAATAAATATATATATTATATTTTTTTTTAAATATACTTGTTAAATTATTTGTTATATAGATATGAGTATATTTAATATATATATATTATTTAACTAGTGTTTATCTTTTATTATAACATATTAATAATAATAATTTATAATAGGGTTTGTATACGAAATATATATATATATATATATATATATATATATATATATATATATATATATATATATATATATATATATATATATATATATATATATATATATATCAATTGATATATTTTATATATAGCTTAGTTACTATCTTGTTAATAATAAAATTATAGTGATATGTGCTATTAATATTCTTGTAATGTATTTTTTATATAAAAATATCTATTGGTAGTAAAACTAATAATAATAACTATGAATATACAATTTTACTACTAATGATAATAATAATAATACTAATAACTATAAAAATGATACTAATACTAATATTTAAAGAAAATAATAATAAATTTTATTATTTTCAAACTAATGATAATAATAACAATAATAATCCTAAATATGTTAATAATAATAATAATAGTTATATTTAGTAATCACCATAATAATAATAATACTTTTAATTATTCTAATAAACATATTACTAGTATTAATAATAATAATAACTGATAATAACAATAATTAATAATAATAATAATAACAATAAGAATAATGACAATAAGAATAATGACTACCTCACAATGTAAGCTCCAAAAAAATAAATGCCCTTGCCCAGGTTCGAACCCGCAACCTCTCGTTAATCCAAAGACACCACTAACCATTGCACTGCTTACGATTTCTAGGTTTAATTCAAACATTTATTTCTTTAAACCCATTATTCGTCACCCTTTATATTATCAAATCGTCACCTATATCATAAGCATCTCAAGTATTTGCTTCGGCCCAACATCTCGTCACCTATATCATAATCATCTCAAATATTTGCTTTGGCCCAACATCTAATCCCATATAGTAAATCATAAACGGCCCAATATGGCAGCCCAATTAACAGCCCAGCAAATGCTATTGTTTAAATAAAAAATATGTCCTAGCCTAGAATCGAACACGGGACCTCTCGGTTAAACATCCACACCCCTAACCATTCCTCCAGTTTCCTCTTTTGTATTTTATTACACGAATTATATATATATATCCCGTATCATTTTCTGTTATTCATCTTCAAAATTTCGATCAATCAAAAGGATATCCACTTGCCTTCGTATTAAGAATGGAACACGTACCAGGTCCATATCAACGACCCACTATCCTAGGCTCCACCATTTACTAGCCCCTTTTTGTAAGCATAAAATATTACGACATCAAAAGCAGGTAAGGTTATTTGGTTTGTCTGTTTAAAACACATTATCCAGCTCATCACTAGGCCCAACAATAAACTAAATTCACGGCTCAATATAAGGTGGAATATGTGGCAGCCGAATATAAATAAAAAGCCAGGCAGCAAAATGATCGTGACTAAAATAAAACAATTTGGTTTAGTAGGAATAAATTGGAAGTTGGAAAAGTGGGGTTACTTGTTAATATGGTTGTCGGCCACCATGAGAAAGAGATACATACAAAAACACTTTTGAACTACCACACTATCATGTCCATTTTCATTGTGTCCTTAAATAAAAAAAAATCATATGTTCGGTTGTAGTTGTAGCATAAAACAAACAGAATCAAATAGCAACGAGCAGTATGGTAGCTGCAAGTTGATGGTTCTCCGATGGCGTTTTTCAAACAGAAATAGGAAACAATGACGTATGCAGCAACAGGAATACAGACCTAGCAACAGCAGAATATATAGTAAATGATGATCGAAGATGGTGTTGGGAGACGGTTTAAATAGAAACAGGAGAGAGAGAGATTGAGATGGTGAAGTCGTGGCGAGTGGTGGTGTTTCAAGTTGAGTGGTGGTGGCCTAGGGTGACTCGAAGGTGATCGGGTTAGTGGTGTTTGGGTCTCGGTTTTATCATTAAAACAGAAGCAGTTTACGTGTTTATTTAACGTTAATTAAGTCGTGAGCAAGTTTGGGAGGTGGCTTCGAATGATGGTGATTAATGATGATTGTGGTGGTCGGTTATGATGGTTCTTGGTGATGATATGATGGTCGTCAATGGTATTTTAATGAAGAGGGCGTTTAATGGTTCAAACAAACAACGAAGATGGTAATGGCTCGAGTAGTGTCGACGGGTGTTGGGTGTGAATGAAAATAGAACATAGTTTGCAGTAGTGGTGTTATATGTGTGTTATTATATGTGTGTCTTGCATGTTGTGTATGTAGCAATAATTAGGATCTTATTTCAACATTTGAAGCAGTAATCTCAATTGTTATCTAGTGTTTGTTTAGTCAACATATGATCACAGGAGGCAAGAAAAAAATAACAAAGACAGTGATGTATATCTAATCCATTTAATTAACTTGTCTTTATACATAATATTTAATAATAAGTAAATATAAATATAATAGTAATAATATTATTCTTAATAATAATAATATTAATGATAATAATAATTATCTTTTAGGAAAAAAAATATGATAATAATAATTACTAATAATAATAATGATATTTAACAATAATAAAAAGAAAATAATAATAATGATACTAACAATAATAATAATAATATTCATAATGGGGTTAATAATTATTAATGATAATAATAATCAATAAATAATAATATTATTATAGTAACTATTATTATTATAGTAACTATATTTGTAATTAAAATTAATATATTAGTATTTCACATTATTGATTATGTAAAATTTAATAACATATATATTATATGATAACTTATATTGAGTGCTGAATTTTTATACATTAATATATATTACAATCTACATATAATAAAAGTTATGTATAGGATTCATATGTATCTACAAATAATCTTCTTATTTGTATATATTATTTTACATTTTTACTTTTAACAATTCAATTATCTTTTATTATTTTTAATACATACATTTATATATATATACATATGTTTATTTACAAACAATTATTCGTGAATCGTCGGAATTAGTCAAAGGTCAAATGTATATATGAACAAAGTTCAAAGTTTTTAAGACTTCAACATTACAGACTTGCTTATCGTGTCGATTTCAGATTAGGATCAAGTTTAAATTTGGTCGGAAATTTCCGGGTCGTCACAGAGAAGTGGTAAGATTTGATGTCTCCACAATAAATAGTTGGAAGGTGAGAGTTTGATAGTTAACATGTGATGAATAGTGTTGAGAGGAAGAGAATAATCATTGGTTGAAGAAGAGATGGCTGCAAGAACAGAAGAATGATTAGCATAAGAGTGGCGAGTTTTAGGGTTAGGGATTGAAAGAAAAGAGTTTGGTTGATACCATATGAGAAATATTTTCCACACCTTTTTTTGGGTTTTATCACATATTTATTTATAATACACTACAATAATATGAGTTATACTCAAATACATGCAATAAGGAAACCATATATAGACTAAACTAAATAAGCTTGCTATTCAAGTAAGTCACGTTACATCTCTTTCAAGTATATCACCGATAACATGAATTTGTTAAAATATATTTTTTTTCTGAGCAATTGCGATGGGTTAAAATGTGTAGAGTAGATTGTGATAATAATGAGGGAATTCAATAAAGGCGAAGACAACGGTGTCGTTGACCGTGAGTTAGTAGAGTATGGCGGTGACAATGGCAAGATTCAATAACGCAAATGTTGAGAAGTAACGAGCAGTCATTTGGTGAGCACAATGGTATTGTGGTTCATAAAATTCATACACTGGTCATTTGAAAATTCATTTGCTGGTTAATCTTCTATTTATAATATTATTTTGGTTGCGGATATCTTGTTAGAAAAAAATACAAAAAAAAGGTAATCAAAGTATTTAATCTGATTCAAATATTTTGTTGACGTAGTTTTTATGTAGAAAACCAATAATAGCTTACATGTACTCTAATTTTAAAAAGTCCACTAAATTAATCAAATTAAAAAAATAAAAATTAATAAACTAAAAGATTCATTTAAATTTAAATACCTTTTAAATTACTACTCCGTACCATCCCTTAAAACTCCATCTTTATATTTGGAATGGTCACATCATAGAGATTGGTCGGCTGTAAACTATGGTACAATTATAACTATTCTTCGTGTGTATCGTGGGACCCGACAAGAACTGCAACCGACCCGGACGCTCCATCCATTCATTTATCCAAGTAAAAAACTTATTTTCAATAGAACTATTTTATAGTAATTGGTTTGTTCTGATCATCGCCTTAAGGATGGATTAATCTCGATCTCACACTTTGCCCCACGCGCTGACTTTTTTTTTCGGTATAATTGGATCGAAATTTCTGGCATCCCTGCCAAATTCTATTCCGAAAACAACATTAAAGAGTTAGCTGTTGCATTTGGCAAGGCTTTGTTTGTTGCTCGGTCTTCTGCCGAACTAATTCATATCGGAACGGCTTTTGTCTTCATGAATTAGAGTGTTTCTTTGATTGACAATGTAATCAAAGAGGTTAGAAACAATTTGAGGATAAAATCTTTTTTTTTTTTTTTTTTTTGGTAAAGAGTTTACCCCGGCAAATAGTATTAAAAATAATAAATGAATGATACAAAGAGTAACAGCTGCTACTAGCACACCTAGCAGCCCAGCGAAACAACCAACTAGCTACACTAAACGAGTACAGCTAGAACAAAACCAAACCAACAGACACGACTTAAATATGCCAATCGGCCCTCAACTGATCAACTTGACTAGCTGGCTTAAAACTGATGGACATCAACTTTAAACGAACATTTGATCTGATTATCTCAAACAGCTGGTCCACCATTTTGCATGATCCATTAAAGATCCGCGAGTTCCTCTCTTGCCAAATGCAATAAACTGAAGCCGCGAAACAAAGTTTCGCCACCACCACTTTAGACGAGTTACAACCTGCAGTAGGAGTCAACGCATCTCTACAACTCTTCCATCCATTACTACCAAGGGGCACCTGAATACAACCACAGACTTTATTCCACACTTGCGACGTGTACGAACATTCAAAGAAAAGATAAGCATGCGAGTCCATATTATCGTTACAAAACCAACATTTTAAAACTGGATGAGCACGGAGATCCCATTGTAACATCCCGCATTTTTCCGTTAAATTTATTTTTAACACCGTCTTTTTTTTTAGATAATGTCTTTCGTTATCTAAATTCGTATCTTTCGTTAACTAATGTTCTTGATAATTCCGTTATTCGATTATAACATTTTCCGTTAACTCTTGCGTATTTAAAATATTCGTTTGGTTAATTCCCGCACTCGCTTTGAAACTTGAGGGACCAAAATTGGCTAGGAGACAAACTAGTTGACTAGGTCAACTAGTCAACCATTCATCCCCACCACTCATTCAACCTCCTCATCTCTTCTCTCTTTTCTCTCTTCCATTTTTGGACTCAAACACCCATTTCATTAATTCATCATCCAAATCCGAATCAAGAAGGAAACATCAAAACAAATTACATATTCGTGATCCTCTCTTCATCCTCTACATTTTGGTACCAATTTCATCACATTTGGGTAACTTTCTGAAATCACTAGATTTCTTGTTCTTGATGTTTTTGACTTATAAAAGTGTTAATTAGTGTCTATGGCTCAAGTCTAACATGAATATATGATTTGTATGTTCGATTTCGTTGTTTTGAGTAACTAGCATGAACTTATCAAATGGGTGTGTTTAATCTTGGATTTTGGATGATTAAATGTTGTTAGATGTTAAAAGTTCATGTATTAAATATGTTACTAGCATCATTAGCTTCAATTTGATGTGTAGGTTGATTGAGAAAACTTCATAAACATGATTATTGATTTTGTGATTTTGGGTTAGGGTTTGATGAACTTTAAAATGAACTTTTGATGCCTTGAATGACATGAGATGTTGTTTGTAAGTGTTTAGTTGTATTGTATGCGTAATTACCTACGAAACG